>NC_069499.1:117297279-117897279 GCF_027579735.1 Bombina bombina | reverse complement strand
GACATATTTACACATATAAACACATAAATACATATGTGAGTACACCGCTCACATTTTTGTAAATATTTTATTACATCTTTTGATGTGACAACACTGAAGAAATTACACTTTTGTTACAATGTAAAGAAGTGAGTGGGCAGCCTGTCGAAATAACTCAACACACAGCCATTAATGTCTAAACCGTTGGCAACAAAAGTGAGTACAGCCCTAAATTGAAATGTCCAAATTGGGCCCAAAGTGTCAATATTTTGTGTGGCCACCATTATTTTCCAGCACTGCCTTAAAGGGACAGTCAACCTAAAAAAATGTTCCAACTTATTTAGATAATGTTTGCAACGATTAGTACTGCGAACATTATCCCAATGTGGATAGATATGTAGTGTGAAAGTAAAAATAGTTACTAGTTCATCTTCAGCCGTTTTGAGATGGCCGTCTGAGCCCTCCTACCCCCAAGTGTCATCCTGATTATGTACTCTACTCCACCATGAAACTACTCGATCCTGCGTGGTCCTGCGATTTGCGCATGGGCAATGCCCCATTTATGCTGAAGTGGGATAATTCTGTAATGAACTAAAAATGACTGCTCAGAATCATAGCTTGTTTATTTAACTGCTTTACAAAACCATTGCTTTATTAACCATGTCTGCATGCTGCATACAAGCAACTATATGATTCTGAGCGGTCATTTTTCGTTACTTACCAAATTATCCCCCTTCAGCATAAACAGTGCATTGCGCATGCGCAAATAGTGGGGCCTCGCTGGATCGAGTAGCTTCATGGTGGAGATAAGTACATAATCAGGATGAAGCTTGGGGGTAGGAGGGCTCAGGCAGCCATCTCAAAACAGCCGAAGATGAACTAGTAACTATTTTTACCTTCACACTACATACAGTATCAATCCACATTGGGATAATGTTTGCAGTACTAATCGCAGCAAACATTATCTAAATAAGTTGGAACATTTTTTAGGATGACTGTCCCTTTAACCCTCTTGGGCATGGAGTTCACCAGAGCTTCACAGGTTGCCACTGGAGTCCTCTTCCACTCCTCCATGAAGACATCACGGAGCTGGTGGATGTTATAGACCTTGCGCTCCCCCACCTTCCGTTTGAGGATGCCCCACAGATGGTAAATAGGGTTTAGGTATGGTGACATGCTTGGCCAGTCCATCTTTACCCTCAGCTTCTTTATCAAGGCAGTGGTTGTCTTGGAGGTGTGTTTGGGGTCGTTATCATGTTGGGATACGGTCCTGCAGCTTAGTCTCCGAAGGGAGGGGATCATGCTCTGCTTCAGTATGTCACAGCACATGTTGGCATTCATGGTTTCCTCAATGAACTGTAGCTTCCCAGTGCCAGCAGCACTCATGCAGGCCCAGACCATGACACTCCCACCACCATGCTTGACTGTAGACAAGACACACTTGTCTTTGTACTCCTCACCTGGTTGCTGCCACACATGCTTGACACCATCTGAACCAAATAAGTTTATCTTGGTCTCATCAGACCACAAGACATGGTTCCAGTAGTCCAAGTCCTTAGTCTGGTTGTCTTCAGCAAACTGTTTGCAGACTTTTTTGTGCATCATCTTTAGAAGAGGCTTCCTTTGGGGACGACAGCCATGCAGACCAATTTGATGCAGTGTGCGGCGTATGGTCTGAGCACTGACAGGCTGCCCCCCAACTCCTTCAACCTATGCAGCAATGCTGGAAGCACTCATGCATATATTTCCCAAAGACAACCTCTGGATATGATGCTGAGCATGTGCAGTCAAATTTTATGGTCGACCATGGCGAGGCCTGTTCTGAGTGGAACCTGTCCTGTAAAACCGCTGTATGTTCTTGCCCACCATGCTGCAGCTCAGTTTCAGGGTCTTTGGCGGTCTTCTTATAGCCTAGGTTTTATGTAAAGCAACAATTCTTTTTTTCAGATCCTCAGAGAGTTCTTTGCCATGAGGTGTCATGTAGAGCTTCCAGTGACCAGTATGAGAGAGTGTGAGAGCGATAACACTAAATTTAACACACCTGCTCCCCATTCACACCTGAGACCTTGTAACACTAACGAGTCACATGACACCGGGGAGGGAAAATGGCTAATTGGGCCCAATTTGGACATTTCCACTTAGGGGTATACTCACTTTTGTTGCCAACGGTTTAGAAATTAATGGCTGTGTGTTGAGTTATATTGAGGGGACACAAAATTTACACTGTTATAGAGGCTGTACATTCACTACTTTACATTGAAGCAAAGTGTCATTTCTTCAGTGTTGTCACATGAAAAGATATAATAAAATATTTACAAAAATGTGAGGGGTGTACTCACTTTTGTGAGATACTGTATATAATTGCATTGGAGCACTTTGCAGTTAAGTAGATGAAAACATGTAAAAGCAAATGTGTGCTATATTCATATTTAATAAAGGTTTTTACTATGTATTTACTGTAAATATTTCACATTCCAATGTTCTGCACATAGCAGAATATATTCTATGTATTTGTAAATATATATTCTATACCTAAATATAGTTTTTATATATATATATATATATATATATATATATATATATATATATATATACATACATACATATACATATGGGTGTATATATATATATATATATATATATATATATATTGTACAAAAAAACATCATATATATAAATATATAAATATGTATTTATGAATAAATAGAGAATTAGAATATGCAATCGGGTTTACGCGAGAGTAGGGTGTTTTTCTTCCACTTTTTTTCCCTCCATTGACATCTATGGGGGAATTACATGAATGCGCATGTGATATTGTAAGTTCAGCTTTTTGCGCTTGTCGGGTTAGCGCTGTGCAAAAAGCCTAACCTCTAGTGCAGTCAATGCTGGAGCAGAAGCATTAATTAGCACTCAGCTTGTAATCTGGCACATTAAGGGTAAACCAATTTAACTTTTCACTGTCCCTTTAAATTTGTTATGCACTTGATTGAAAAGGATAAAATATTTGCATGTCTGTTATATTATGGCACACTGGCACACTGGTTAGAACAAGAAATCTTAAAAAGGCAAACATGGGGCTGGATTTGGGTGCAACAGGGCTTGGTCAAGGTTTTTACCTAAACTCAAACTTGCAGGAATTCATAGATTATATTGCCCCTTTGAAGCATCCGGTCTCATTGTTCAGGTTCTCTATTTCTAAGCTGACAAAATTGTCTATTTTTAAAAAATTCCTTTAACTGTTTTTAAGTTTTCTTCTGTTCATATGGCAGAATGATCTGTTTGTATTTGTGTCTGATAAAGTTTTGAAGGCATTTCTATGATGCCTTTATCTTTACTGGATCCATGCCGGTAGAAGTGAATGGTTTCAAGATAAATGTAGTTCTATTTATTATATGCAGCTGTAATAAGAAGTGGATACACATCATATGAATTATGTCATTTTTGTAATTACATTGTTGCAGACCTCAGACTCCGACCTATAATATCTTGTCCCTACCCCTCCATAAGCTTGGCCCATACTCTTGCCAGACCCTGGCAATAAAAAGTGGGCCCTGGCACTGCCAGCTAGGGTGACAAGTCAATATTAATATTAATTGTGTGCCCTACAGTAATTCATGTTGGTTAGCAAAAAGCTTCTTTAGTGCAATATATCCACTTAGGCAACAGAACTTTTTGTTAGTATTTCTTTGCTACACTCCCATGTTAGTTTATTTATCCATTTTTTTAATTTGAAACATACACATATTCACATGGCATTAGTAGGATTAAGATACACACTTTATCCACACACATAGAGGCATACACAACACATGAACACACATCCATACATACATGCATGCATACACACATGCACACAAGAACACACACACATAAATGCAAACATATTCATACATGCATGCATACACAAACACATGCACGCATGAACACACACATACATGCATGCATACATACACACATACACACATGCACACATGAATGCAAACATATACAAACATGCATGCATGCACAAATGAACACGCACACATGCATATACACACACACATGCATGCATACACAAACACATGCACATGAATGCACACACATACACACAAATACATGCATACACACACATTAACTCACACATATACAGACACACACACAAACACTGATATGCACACATGAAAACGATAGGGGGTGGAGGTGAGCGCCAAAGTAGGCTGAGGAAGGGAAAGGGGGACAACTGTAGCCCACAATGTGGGTCCTCCTACTAGTAGTTATGGAGTGAATGTACAAAAGATATATGCTAAAATGGGTATACAAGTTAAAAATGTATATCAATATTTATTCCACACAATCGGTTAAAAATATCAGTGATCTTCTAAAACATACAGTCAAAAAGATGTATTACACATTCATAAATAATCATGGATCCATGTTACAATAACGAAATGTAGAAAATGACATAAAATCTGAAAAAATAATAAAAATAAAAATAAAAGTAAAAATGACCTGGTGCACCTAAAAACGTCTGACAATGAATGACCTGATAGGCCAAGTGTCTTAGTATGGGTGGTACTCTATGGTACAATCCGGATATTGATGAGTGTTCTTATGATTGTATTTATCCAAACAGATAATGGTGTGAAAAAAAGGAAAAGTGTCTATATTATATATCCGATTCAGAAAAATTCCAAAATAGTGTGTATCCTGTGATCCCAAATGTAAAGAAAATATAAGTAACTTTGCAAAAAATGTGGAAATCCTCAAATTAGTGAAACAAAAAGAAATTAGTCTTTCAAAAGTTAATCAATAAGGCCTAGATTTAGAGTTCGGCGGTAGCCGTCAAAACCAGCGTTAGAGGCTCCTAACGCTGGTTTTGGCCGCCCGCTGGTATTTGGAGTCAGTGATTAAAGGGTCTAACGCTCACTTTACAGCCGCGACTTTTCCATACCGCAGATCCCCCTACGCCATTTGCGTAGCCTATCTTTTCAATGGGATCTTTCTAACGCTGGTATTTAGAGTCGTTTCTGCAGTGAGCGTTAGAGCTCTAACGACAAGATTCCAGCCGCCTGAAAAAAGCAGGAGTTAAGAGCTTTCTGGCTAACGCCGGTTCATAAAGCTCTTAACTACTGTACCCTAAACTACACTAACACCCATAAACTACCTATGTACCCCTAAACCGAGGTCCCCCCACATCGCCGCCACTCGATTAAAATTTTTAACCCCTAATCTGCCGACCGCCACCTACGTTATACTTATGTACCCCTAATCTGCTGCCCCTAACCCCGCCGACCCCTATATTATATTTATTAACCCCTAACTTGCCCCACACAACGTCGCCGCAAGCTACTTAAAATAATTAACCCCTAATCTTCCGACCGCAAATCGCCGCCACCTACGTTATCCCTATGTACCCCTAATCTTCTGCCCCTAACATCGCCAACCCCTATGTTATATTTATTAACCCCTAATCTGCCCCCCACAACGTCGCCGACACCTACCTACACTTATTAACCCCTAATCTGCCGAGCGGACCTGAGCGCTACTATAATAAAGTTATTAACCCCTAATCCGCCTCACTAACCCTATCATAAATAGTATTAACCCCTAATCTGCCCTCCCTAACATCGCCGACACCTACCTTCAATTATTAACCCCTAATCTGCCGACCGGAGCTCACCGCTATTCTAATAAATGTATTAACCCCTAAAGCTAAGTCTAACCCTAACACTAACACCCCCCTAAGTTAAATATAATTTTTATCTAACGAAATAAATTAACTCTTATTAAATAAATGATTCCTATTTAAAGCTAAATACTTACCTGTAAAATAAATCCTAATATAGCTACAATATAAATTACATTTATATTATAGCTATTTTAGGATTAATATTTATTTTACAGGTAACTTTGTATTTATTTTAACCAGGTACAATAGCTATTAAATAGTTAAGAACTATTTAATAGTTACCTAGTTAAAATAATTACAAATTTACCTGTAAAATAAATCCTAACCTAAGATATAATTAAACCTAACACTACCCTATCAATAAAATAATTAAATAAACTACCTACAATTACCTACAATTAACCTAACACTACACTATCAATAAATTAATTAAACACAATTGCTACAAATAAATACAATTAAATAAACTATCTAAAGTACAAAAAATAAAAAAGAACTAAGTTACAGAAAATAAAAAAATATTTACAAACATAAGAAAAATATTACAACAATTTTAAACTAATTACACCTACTCTAAGCCCCCTAATAAAATAACAAAGACCCCCAAAATAAAAAATTCCCTACCCTATTCTAAATTTAAAAAGTTACAAGCTCTTTTACCTTACCAGCCCTGAACAGGGCCCTTTGCGGGGCATGCCCCAAGAAGTTCAGCTCTTTTGCCTGTAAAAGAAAACATACAATACCCCCCCCCCCAACATTACAACCCACCACCCACATACCCCTAATCTAACCCAAACCCCCCTTAAATAAACCTAACACTAAGCCCCTGATGATCTTCCTACCTTGTCTTCACCATGCCAGGTTCACCGATCCGTCCTGGCTCCAAGATCTTCATCCAACCCAAGCGGGGGTTGGCGATCCATAATCCGGTGCTCCAAAGTCTTCCTCCTATCCGGCAAGAAGAGGACATCCGGACCGGCAAACATCTTCTCCAAGCGGCATCTTCTATGTTCTTCCATCCGATGAGGTAGGAATTTTCTGATTGGCTGTTCCGATCAGCCAATAGAATGCGAGCTCAATCTGATTGGCTGATTGGATCAGCCAATCGGATTGAACTTGATTCTGATTGGCTGATTCCATCAGCCAATCAGAAAATTCCTACCTTAATTCCGATTGGCTGATAGAATCCTATCAGCCAATCGGAATTCGAGGGACGCCATCTTGGATGACGTCCCTTAAAGGAACCGTCATTCGTCGTCTAGTCGTCGGAAGAAGAGGATGGATCCGCGCTGGAGGTCTTCAAGATGGAGCCGGTCGTCATCGGATGGAAGAACATAGAAGATGCCGCTTGGAGAAGATGTTTGCCGGTCCGGATGTCCTCTTCTTGCCGGATAGGAGGAAGACTTTGGAGCACCGGATTATGGATCGCCAACCCCCGCTTGGGTTGGATGAAGATCTTGGAGCCAGGACGGATCGGTGAACCTGGCATGGTGAAGACAAGGTAGGAAGATCATCAGGGGCTTAGTGTTAGGTTTATTTAAGGGGGGTTTGGGTTAGATTAGGGGTATGTGGGTGGTGGGTTGTAATGTTGGGGGGGGGGGTATTGTATGTTTTTTTTTACAGGCAAAAGAGCTGAAATTCTTGGGGCATGCCCCGCAAAGGGCCCTGTTCAGGGCTGGTAAGGTAAAAGAGCTTGTAATTTTTGTATTTTAGAATAGGGTAGGGAATTTTTTATTTTGGGGGTCTTTGTTATTTTATTAGGGGGCTTAGAGTAGGTGTAATTAGTTTAAAATTGTTGTAATATTTTTCTTATGTTTGTAAATATTTTTTTATTTTCTGTAACTTAGTTCTTTTTTATTTTTTGTACTTTAGATAGTTTATTTAATTGTATTTATTTGTAGCAATTGTGTTTAATTAATTTATTGATAGTGTAGTGTTAGGTTAATTGTAGGTAATTGTAGGTAGTTTATTTAATTATTTTATTGATAGGGTAGTGTTAGGTTTAATTATAACTTAGGTTAGGATTTATTTTACAGGTAAATTTGTAATTATTTTAACTAGGTAACTATTAAATAGTTCTTAACTATTTAATAGCTATTGTACCTGGTTAAAATAAATACAAAGTTACCTGTAAAATAAATATTAATCCTAAAATAGCTATAATATAAATGTAATTTATATTGTAGCTATATTAGGATTTATTTTACAGGTAAGTATTTAGCTTTAAATAGGAATCATTTATTTAATAAGAGTTAATTTATTTCGTTAGATAAAAATTATATTTAACTTAGGGGGGTGTTAGTGTTAGGGTTAGACTTAGCTTTAGGGGTTAATACATTTATTAGAATAGCGGTGAGCTCCGGTCGGCAGATTAGGGGTTAATAATTGAAGGTAGGTGTCGGCGATGTTAGGGAGGGCAGATTAGGGGTTAATACTATTTATGATAGGGTTAGTGAGGCGGATTAGGGGTTAATAACTTTATTATAGTAGCGCTCAGGTCCGGTCGGCAGATTAGGGGTTAATAAGTGTAGGTAGGTGTCGGCGACGTTGTGGGGGGCAGATTAGGGGTTAATAAATATAACATAGGGGTCGGCGATGTTAGGGCAGCAGATTAGGGGTACATAGGGATAACGTAGGTGGCGGCGGTTTACGGAGCGGCAGATTAGGGGTTAAAAGTGTAATGCAGGGGTCAGCGATAGCGGGGGGCGGCAGATTAGGGGTTAATAAGTGTAAGGCTAGGGGTGTTTAGACTCGGGGTACATGTTAGAGTGTTAGGTGCAGACGTAGGAAGTGTTTCCCCATAGGAAACAATGGGGCTGCGTTAGGAGCTGAACGCTGCTTTTTTGCAGGTGTTAGGTTTTTTTTCAGCTCAAACAGCCCCATTGTTTCCTATGGGAGAATCGTGCACGAGCACGTTTTTGAGGCCGGCCGCGTCCGTAAGCAACTCTGGTATCGAGAGTTGCATTTGCGGTAAAAATGCTCTACGCTCCTTTTTTGGAGCCTAACGCAGCATTTGTTTGAACTCTCGATACCAGAGTTAAATTTATGGTGCGGCCAGAAAAAAACCCGCGGAGCGTTAACAGCCCTTTTACCGCCAAACTCCAAATCTAGCCGTATGTGTCCAAAATGATATAGTGGATTCTGTGCAGTGAAGTTGTCTCCCAGTTGGATACAATAAAACAAAATAAAACTGTGCAAAAACCTGCAAAGAAAACAAACAATACTATAATATATATAAACTGTTCAGTGGATATATCAGTATTATGCTTACTCAAATCAGTCGCCGCGTTTCGGCCATATCCTCCTGGCCTTTATCAAGACTAACATTGTGAGTAAGCTAAGACAATTTATAAGAGCTGTAATTGATGTTTGGGCGCCAAAACCTAATAGGCCACGCCCCTTCCTGTTAAGTGCATTATGGGTATGGGCAAAATGTTTCGATTTAAATCGTGCTATTAAGAAAATTTTTTTATTTTAACTACTTGCTGTTACTGTTTTCTCAGGGTCAATTCTGTCTGGGCCATTGCTTTTACATATAAGCCCTTGGTTAGCATCTTTAATGCACACATGACACATACATACAAACACATGCATGCATACACACATACATGCACACATGAATGCACACACACATATACACCTGCATGCATGCATACAAACCACATACAAACCTGAATGCACACACATATTCATGCACACACACGCAAACATGAACGCACAATCACATATATACACATATGCATGCATGCACAAATGATCACAAACCCATCTGCACACATGAACGAACACACACACATACAGACATATGCATGCACACACACACATATACAAACATGAACGCATACACACATATGCATATACACACACATACATACAGGCTTGACCCTTTACCTTCTAAAACTCCAATAGTCATGTAACTGATCCCTATACAAATATCCAAACTTCTTTTTTCTTATTAACCCGTTGTCCCCTATTTATTAAGCCTTTTCATTTAATCTCACTTTATTCCTATACAATTTTTAAGTGTATCTGAAAGCACAATAGCAGGCACTAATATGCTGGTTTGCAAAAGTTTTAAAAGAGAAAGTGTCTTTTTCGACGGTGTGCCAGCTCAGCCCATAACCGATGACGTAATACACATAAGTGCGGTACTACTGCTTTGCACTTTCCACTGAATGTATTCGTCACACTATTTTATGCATGAGACGGTAACAAAAAAAAAAAAAAAAAACTGGCTAAATTATTTAACCACCAATGAGCACTGTTGTTTCAACTCTCTCCTCATGTAATCAGCTATGCTAGGCCTTCTTGTAATGCAGTGCATAATTGATGATAAATGGTATGGGATAGATTACAAGTAGAAAATATTGATTTCGTGAGAGCAATACTTATATTCCACTTAATCAAATGTGCGCTGGTGTTACAAATTTGCACAATGCGGATGAGACCTCTCGTTTTCATTGCATGGAAGCTTTGCACTCACTAGAGCACTCTTCCATAGGCTACAATGAGAACCTTGTCATCATGCCGTGAGACACCAAGCACAGTGAAGGGGGTAAGTCACGCAGCGATGGACAGCAAATGTTAAACATACAGTATCTCACAAAAGTGAGTACACCCGTCACATTTTTGTAAATATTTTATTATATCTTTTCATGTGACAACACTGAAGAAATTATACTTTGCTAAACTGTAAAGTAGGGAGAGCACAGCATGTATAACAGTGTAAATTTGCCGCCCCCTCCAAATAACTCAACACATTAATGTCTAAACCGTTGGCAACAAAAGTGAGTACATCCCTAAGTGGAAATGTCCAAATTGGGCCCAAAATGTCAATATTTTGTGTGGCCAACAATATTTTCCAGTACTGCCTTAACCATCTTGGGCATGGAGATCACCAGAGCTTCACAGGTTGCCAGTGCCACTGGAGTCCTCTTCCACTCCTACTTGATGACCTAACGGAGCTGGTGGATGTTAGAGACCTTGCGCTCCCCCACCTTCCACTTGAGGATGCCCCACAGATGCTCAATAGGGTTTAGGTCCGGAGACATGCTTGGTCAGTCTATCACCTTTACCCTCAGCTTCTTTAGCAAGGCAGTGGTCATCTTGGTGGTGTGTTTGGGGTCGTTATCATGTTGGAATACTGCCCTGCGGCCCAGTCTCCGAAGGGAGGGGTTCATGCTCTGCTTCAGTATGTCACAGTACATGTTGGCATTCATGGTTCCCTCAATGAACTGTAGCTCCCCAGTGCCGGCAGCACTCATGCAGGCCCAGACCATGACAGTCCCACCACCATGCTTGACTGTAGGCAAGACACACTTGTCTTTGTACTCCTCACCTGGTTGCCACCACACACGCTTGACACCATCTGAACCAAATAAGTTGATCTTGGTCTCATCGAACCACAGGACATAGTTCCAGTAATCCATGTCCTTAGTCTGCTTGTCTTCAGCAAACTGTTTGCAGGCTTTCTTGTGCACCATCTTTAGAAGAGGCTTCCTTCTGTGACGACAGCCATGCAGACCAATTTGATGCAGTGTGCGGCGTATGGTCTGAGCACTGACAGGCTGACCCCCCCCCACTCCTTCAACCTCTGCAGCGATGCTGGCAGCACTCATACATCTATTTCCCAAAGACAACCTCTGGATATGATGCTGAGCATGTGCACTCAACTTCTTTGGTCGACCATGGCGAGGCCTGTTCTGAGTGGAACCTGTCCTGTGAAACCGCTGTATGGTCATGCACACTGTGCTGCAGCTCAGTTTCAGGGTCTTGGTAATCTTCTTATAGCCTAGGCCATCTTTATGTGGAGCAACACTTCTTTTTTCATATTCTCAGAGAGTTCTTTGCCATGAGGTGCCATGTTGAACTTCCAGTGACCAGTATGAGAGAGTGTGAGAGCGATAACACCAAATTTAACACGCTTGCTCCCCATTCACACCTGAGACCTTGTAACACTAACGAGTCACATGACACTGGGGAGGGAAAATGCCTAATTGGGTCCAATTTGGACATTTCCACTTAGGGGTGTACTCACTTTTGTTGCCAATGGTTTAGACATTAATAGCTGTGTGTTGAGTTATTTTAAGGGGACAGCAAATGTATACTGTTGTACAGGCTGTACACTCAATACTTTACATTGTAGTAAAGTGTCGTTTCTTCAGTGTTGTCACATGAAAAGATATAATAATATTTACAAAAATGTGAGGGGTGTAATCACTTTTGTGAGATACTGTATATGTTTATGAATATATACATATATATTTATGTGTATATACACATATTAACACATAAATATATATGTTTATAAGCATATGCATATATATTAACAGAAAACACAATGTAAAGGCACTTTTCAGTGTCATTTTTTTTTCTAACCCCAAACTAACAACTTTAGCCCCTAAAACTGCCTTGTGCAGTTTTTTTATTAAAAGAAAAAGGTACTTTTTTTTAATAGTTTAAAAGTTGTAGGTGTAGGTGAAGAGGGTGCCATAAAGCAAATACTTAACAGTTTCTAAAGAAGTCGTTTACAAAGAGATATAATAAAACATTTGCTGAATGTTTAATTCTAAAGACAAATTCACAATCATAGAAACAGATTCAATAAATAAAATTCAGGTATACCACAAGGTAAAAAATGTTTATATATAAAATATGGTTCTACTCTGTGAAAAGCATTACTGGGCTAAAAGAAGTTGCACCCAGGGGGTAAATCGCCATAGAACAGGCTAATAATGGTATTGAGCTGGTTGTTCGTTCCTGTGAGTGCACTTCTCTCTGTGTGTATTTAGTCTCCCTATGGGAAAAAGGGGCAACCAGATGTGGACTCCTTGCTTAGTGTGCTTAGAGGAATACTGCTACACCTCACTGGCGAGGCCCAATGATGGCCGAAATGATCGTCTAGGGTTGCTGTGTTCCTTGTTCAGAGAGGAATTGCCTGGTATTTTGGTGCTGGACTGACCGTGATAGGCGGGATCAGACTGATATACTACAGGAAAGTTCTACTCTGTGAAAAGCATTACTGGGCTAAAAGAAGTTGCACCCAGGTGGTAAATCACCATAGAACAGGCTCAATGGTATTGAGCTGCTTGTTCGTTCCTGTGAGTGCACTTCTCTATGAGGCCAATTTATCAAAGGCCTTGCGGACCTGATCCGACAGTGCGGATCAGGTCGGCAAGACCTCGCTGAATGCGGAGAGCAATACTCTCTCCGTATTCAGCATTGCACCAGCAGCTCACAAGAGCTGCTGGTGCAATGCCACCCCCTGCGGACTCGCGGCCAATGGGCCACCAGCAGGGAGGTATCAATTAACCCAATTGTACTAGATTGGGTTGATTTTCGGCGATTCTTGTCTTCCTCATCAGAGCAGGTGGACAGGGTTATGGAGCAGCGGTCTTTACACCACTGCTACATAACTGCTGTTTCTGTCAAGTCTGAAGACTCGCCAGAAACACGGCCCTTCAAGCTCCGTTCAGAGCTTGATAAATGGGCCTCCATGTGTGTATTTAGTCTCCCTATGGGAAAAAGGGGCAACCAGACGTGGACTCCTTGCTTAGTGTGCTTAGAGGAATACTGCTACACCTCACTGACGAGGCCCAATGAAGCCTGAAACGATCGTTTGGGGTTGCTGTGTTCCTTGTTCAGAGAGAAATTGCCTGGTATTTCGGTGCTGAACTGACTGTAAAAGGCGGGATCAGACTGATATACTACAGGAAAGTTCGACTCTATGAAAAGCATTACTGGGCTAAAAGAAGTTGCATCCAGGTGGTAAATCGCCATAGAACAGGCTAACAATGGTATTGAGCTGGTTGTATATATATATATATATATATATATATATATATATACAACCAGCTCAATACCATTGTTAGCCTGTTCTATGGCGATTTACCACCTGGATGCAACTTCTTTTAGCCCAGTAATGCTTTTCATAGAGTCGAACTTTCCTGTAGTATATGTCCATTAAAAATGTATTTGGGTTAAACCACCTCTGTATCCGATATATAGAAAGTCAGAGTAGATTTCACCATAAAAGCACTCATAGCCTATAAGCAGAGCAACAGTAGTGAACTCTGTTGCTTGTTTGGCCTTTTCAGCAGTTCTAGCTGTGATCAGTAACAATACTCCTTGTTGTCGCTCTAAAGTTTCAATGTTTATCAAAGCAACAAAGATCGCTTGTATTACCTGACCCTTGTTTTCTTCTTTTATCATGTGCCCTGCGCTCAAATATAGCGGATTGATAGTCTCCCAAGCCGTATTACACACTTTGTGTAAACCTGGTGAAACTTCCTGCTTCTTAGTGTAGCGGTTTCCTGGCGTAAGGGTTTCTATCAGTGCCGATCACGTGACCTAGGGTCTTCCTCAGGAACTGCTGCAGCTGCCTCTTTTTTTTGCTCCTTTATCCCCCCAACGAAAATAGGCAGTGAATTAGAAAGTTAAAATTGTATTCTCTATCTGAACCATGAAAGAGAAATTAGGCTTTCATTTCCCTTTAATGTCCTTTTAATCAGCTGTTAGACTTTATTTTTGCTTGTGTCAATTTAACCTGCAGAAAAAAAAATCCCACCTTCGAGGAAACGGTTTTAACGATCAAATCAACTAAATTTTTGTGTTGCGTTTAATTGTTCTTTTTTTCAAAGAACTGTTCATTTTTGCATTTTCAAATGAATGCAAAGAATACAGTAGTGATTTTTTGCACTTAAATGAACCTAAATACATAGATTTAAAAAATACATTTTGAAATGGCCTCTTCTAAATGAAAGAAAGGGAAAAAAATATACTACAATCTCTCTTTAATGACTTTAATAATGAGAAACTAACAATAGCTGACATAGAAAAGGAAATCTGATTTAAATGAAATAGAAGCCGTGAGGGAATTAAATATATTTTCGAAACCGTAAAAGTCCAATACACAATGCCTGTTTGGTAAAATATGATACAATATACTGTAAATGTATTTCTCTGCTACACCTGGGCATTGAATTAAGATTGGCCTAAATGTCCGATGGAAAAAACAAAGCTCCTTTGAACAACATAAAGTTTAAAGAAAAAAAATAAAAGTTATTTTGCTTTGGCCAATGTCTTGTACCTGTCAAACGTTTCTTTTATCTGCACAGATCCTTTCATGTTACCAGCAAATGTCATATCAGAAATGACATTACATATTCCTTATTCTAGTGGAACATAAAACTGATGCATGCAAGCTTTGTGCCTGCGGCTTCCTGCAGTCTTTAAGCCAGGAACCATTTTTAGTAGGTCAAAAAATAGAAGACTTTAGGAAAATATGTTAGAAATCTGAACAATTGATCCCCTCAGTCTAAGGAAGAATAAAGCTATTTTGTGTTAAAAACATATTTTCATACATAAAACTGACCATGTACATACTGCTGAGGTGAGAGAAAAATATTGCACAACTGTCCAACCACTTTTTATTATTTAATTTTCTTATACCTTTTTATTTCTTTTACTTTTTTTTCTAGTTCCATAGACCAAGTTGTATTTTATTATGTTGTATTAAAATGACAAGATGATTTTTTTCCTTGTTAAAGGGATATGAAACCCACATTTTTGCTTTCATGATTCAGATAGAGCATGCAATTTTAAACAACTTTCTAATTTACTTCTATTAGTCATTTGTCTTTGTTCTTTTGGTATCTTTTGTTGAAAAACAGATAGATATGCTTAGGGCCCATTTCTGGAGCACTGTATGGCTGCGCTATTTCCTGCCATGTAGTGCTGCGGATGCCTACCTAGGTGTCTCTTCAAAAAAGAATATCATGGGGTCAAAGCAAATTTGTTAATAGAAGTAAACTGGAAACCTTTTTTAAAACGGTATGCTCTGTCTGACTCACAAAAATAAGTTGAAAGTAAACGCGAATATAAGAGCGCAATCACGATATACGCTAGAATGATTACTGCAACCTCAGAGCTCTGGTTAACTGTTTCGCAAAATAAAAAAGTGTCAAAAAACACATCAATAATACATTCAAAAGTACAGTTACACTCATAATAACACCATCATATTATTTTTTAAAAATGCATAAAAAAGTAAATAGGGCTCAAAGAAATGAGGTGTATTAGAAAAAAGGCATGCAAAGGGCTTTAACATAGAGATACATACATATATGTGTGTGCGTGTGTGCACATATGTATTTTTGTATTTATATGTGTATATATGTATTTACAGACATATTTACACATGTACGCACAAATACATATGTATATATATATATATATATATATTCATCAAAAAGAGAACGGCACTCACTGGGTCTTATCCATAACAATTTAATACATATGACGTTTCGGGGTCTCCCCCTTTATCAAATATACAGACAGGTGTCTGTATATTTGATAAAGGGGGAGACCCCGAAACATCATATGTATTAAATTGTTATGGATAAGACCCAGTGAGTGCCGTTCTCTTCTTGATGAATGTATACACAATTACTGAGCACCCTGGGCATTGGGATACTACAAAAAGGATACCTGGAGTGCTTTACCGATTTTTTATGCCTATATATATATATGTGTGTATTTATGAATAATTAGGAAATATTCTGGTATGTGAAGAACATTGGAATGTAAAATATTCATATTTTCATGTTGGATTAGCACACACTTGAGAATATGCAATCCGGTTTGCGCATGAGTGGGGTGTTAGGTTTTTTCCCCACTTTTTTGCTTCTATGGGGAATACATTAACGCGATCATGGTATTTGAAATTTGTCTTTTTGCGCGCATTGAGATAATGCGAGTGAACACTTCTTACTTTTAACTTGTAATACGAGCAGTACCTGAAGGACAAAAAAAAGCTTAGCGTGCGAGCAGGAGTATTAAATACTGCTTCACTTGTAATCACTTGTAATGTGGCCTATTATAAATAGCTGTCTCAATTATGTGGTATAAAAAAAAAACTAAAAATAACTTGCTGCTCCTAGGTATCCTTTTAAGCACATAATGCTAAGAAAACTTGATACTAGAAGTAAATTGGGAAGTTGTTTAATTGAATCTGAAACATTTCATTTTGACTTTACTGTTACTTTAAGAGAAGAAAGTGATTTGCTTACAGGAATGTGCAACATTTTTAGGGCAATATCTATAAATTAATGTAAATTCAAACATCCACAAATATCATTCAATCTGATCTTGATCGCCAATTTTTTAGCACAGCAGACTTTGCTGTTGTTTTTTTCAATAAATATTTATGAATTAGTAAACTTTAATACTGGAGATGTGTGGAGAATTAGTTGCCCCTTTTGACACATATATTCACATAGTAAATTTCCCCCGAAAGTAGCAATGTTACAGGCAATTCTTGATTTAACAACAAATGTAATAAATCTCAAGAACAAAAATAAACCCATATAAAACAGAAACATAATATATATGAGCCACGTAGGCAGCAGAGCAAAGAGTAGAGCACTGTAAAAATATCAGTGTTGAGTTCAGGATTAGAGGAAATTAGACACTAAAACAAAAACCCACTTCTGACACCAGAGAAAGAGCAAGATAACCAAGAAATGAGCTTGTGGCAACATAGCACTGCACACACTGACAGTGTAGCATAAAATAACATCCTGTTCACTACGACTTGCGCCAGATACTTGATATCATTACTGTGCATGAGCATTGGTGGAGATGTGTGTAGGTTGTGATAATTATGTAGAGAGCATTCAGAGCAGTGACAATGACTGATAAGTACCCACACACTACTTATTAAAGGGACAAAAGCCGAAATTAAATTTTTGTGATTCAGATAGAGCATGCCTTTTTAAAAAAAAAAAAACATTAAATTTACTTCCGTTACCAAACTGTGCAAAACCTTTACATGCACATGAAGTGAGCATGTGTACAAATCCACAGTGTATGCATATGTGAGCCTGTGATTTGCTGATAGCTGTCACATGATACAGAGGGCAGGGGATTTCAAAGAATTTTAATCTACAGCTCATTTGAAATTCAGAATACATTAAATTGAATTGTCTTTATCTTACGCATTTGTTGATTATGTAAATCTACTGTTTTTAACAGTCTTATAAAGTGCACTACCTTTAAATTAGGGGTCAGCAAAATACAGCATGTGTGCTACTTGTAACGCTTTCAAGATAACACTTGTCACCTTTCTAAGCAGCTGTAAGGCAATGTGTAAACTCAGCACAGTGTTACTCTCCTCTTTACTTCTGCTGCAAAAATCTTGTGCACAGAGGAAGCTAAAGAAGCATACAGCAGCCTGGGGTCAAAGGGATATTACATACCAACCATCTCAGGTTTTGTAGGATTGCCACAAGCTGAAACATGTGCCCGCTGTCCCTCTCACAGCTTCTCCAGCAGGAGAAATGTTCCAATTCATGCCCAACACAGCCCACACACTGCCCATGGCTCAACTTTGGTCTGTTCCTCGTGTCACCACTTTGCTAGCCAAACACCACCACCTACTGGTCCCTTTCAATTACCCGTCACAGAAAGCATCTGGTATATGTTGGGAGGTATGAAATATGGAATGGAATTATCAGGAACTACAGTTTAGAACATAATGTATCTGTTGAGTGTCCAAGACCATTTAGCATCAGTTCAAAATAGTATTTCAATGATAAATCATTAATAAAGGGACATGAAACCCAATGTGTTTCTTTTAGGAGATTTAAATAGAACATTCCATTTTAAACAACTTTCCAACTTACTTCTATGATCAAATTTGCTACATTCCCTTTATTTCCTTTTCTGAAGGAGCGGCAATGCACTACTGAGACCTAGCTGAACACATCTAGTCAGCCAATCACAAGAGACAAATGTGTGCAGGCACCAATCACCAGCTAGCTCCCACTAGTGTAGAATATGTACATACCAAGAGAGCAAAGTACATTTGAAAATAGAAGTGAATCTAAACATGTCTTAAAATAACATGCAAGTTTAATTTTGACTTTCACAATAGACAGTTGAGTCTAAGGAAGCCTCCCTCCCATAATACTAAAAAGACAAGTTTCAGGGAACAATATTTGATCAGTGCCCAGCAACTTGCACATATCAAACACTTGCGTCCATATAAGAGCTATTTTTGGATACTGCCACCAGATGTTAGATCAAACTTTGCCCCTTTTTCTCCAGCAAAGAACAGACTACATTAGAAACATTTTGAGTTGAGATAGGTGCCACCTTAAAGGGACAGTCAACACTAAAAATAAACTAGCTTGAATGCATTACTTACAACACAATTAGTGCAATCATCCTTATTCACATCCTATAATCCATACTGAACTGATTTTGTAAAAAAAAACCAACTGCCGTTCTGAGCCGTTTGGGTAAAAAAACATTGCTCCATAACTCCTCCTCTCATCTTCTTCTTCCCCACGGCTACTTTGAAGCTCTGTAGTGCCTGCCAAAGGTTCTAACAACTGACGCATGCGCATAGTGTCCGTTTATTTTTTCTGCAGGAAGAGGCGGGATGTATTTTAGTGTTGCACCAGTCCCACGCTGCTCGTTTTCCTTTGTGCAGTTTTTTTGTTTTTTATTTCGGTATCAGTGTGTAGCCACCAGCAGAATCAGAACCTATCTATTAGGGGATATATAACTCTTCTAAGTGATACAAGCTTTCCCTTTGATGTTAAGCTCATTCTCTGTTTCTGATGGCATTTGCCTTTACTATGTGAACCGGGGCAGTATTTATAGTTAACTCCTGCTCATAGGGTCATTGTAATGGCGTCCGTTTTCAGTGTCCTGAGGGGTTCTCGTCTGGGTGCAGATGGACACACAATTATTTTTATTGAAAAGTAGCAGACTCAGAAGTGATTTTCTGAAATAATTCCTTATAGAAAGGATAGCTTATGGAAAGTTCTTCCTGTAACAGCTGTCTGGATAAATATAGTATTCAGGCATGACAGTATGCACCTCCTCCTACCTGCCATTGGGTTTCTACACCGCCGCTCGCCACTAAAGTAATCACCCTCTTTAGGTTTCCTTCCTCCCAACAGGATGTTACAGCTGCTTTCCCCTGAGCTCAGGGCAGAGCCATACACTGTTTCCCTACTGCGCCCCGGGGTGACGTAGTCACATACACAAGTCTGAAAAAAACAGACGTAAACTAGAGAGACCGACACTCTTCAGGCACCGCTGTGAAACAGTTATTAAAAATGTTTATGGTGTATGGCTCTGCCCTGAGCTCAGGGGAAAGCAGCTGTAACATCCTGTTGGGAGGAAGGAAACCTAAAGAGGGCGATTACTTTAGTGGCGAGCGGCGGTGTAGAAACCCAATGGCAGGTAGGAGGAGGTGCATACTGTCATGCCTGAATACTATATTTATCCAGACAGCTGTTACAGGAAGAACTTTCCATAAGCTATACTTTCTATAAGGAATTATTTCAGAAAATCACTTCTGAGTCTGAGACTTTTCAATAAAAATAATTTCTCCATGTTCTGGTGTGAATACTATATTTATCCAGACAGTGCTGGTCCGTCGCTGAATAGGGAACCTTTACACTGTTCCGGGTATAAAGAGGAAGATACTGAAGTAACATACGATTTACGCATGCGCAATTGGGTGTGAACGCTCAGGAGTCGTCGTGGCCGACACTCCTGTGATTTGCAGTTAGAATCAGCCTGAGAGTGACGTCAACATAGGAGGAGTTTATGATCGTTTTTTTTTTTGCTTAGAACGGCAGTTGTTGTTTTTTTAAAAAATCGATTCAGTCTGCATTATAGGATGTGAATAAGGATGTTTGCACTAATCGTGTTGTAAGTAATGCATTCAAGCTAGTTTATTTTTAGTGTTGACTGTCCCTTTAATAAAATGTTAGAATATAGCTCAATCGAATTAGCACAGTGTATGGCTTTTCTGTTGTTGGAGGGCTTTTTTAGTGAGAGAGACTGCTCTATCAAGTTGCTCATCTGAAATAGTTAACCCCATGGGGCCGTTTTTTCATGGTCCGAATGGGGCCAAATACCCCTATTTCCGCTTTAGTCTTCAGGCTCGCCGGAAACAGGAGTTAAGAAACAGCGGTTTTAAGAACACTGCTCCTTAACTTGTCCGCTGCCTCTGAGGCTGCGGACATCAATCCGACCGTTCTCATACAATCGGGTTGATTTACACCCCCTGCTAGCTGCCAATTGGCTGCGAATCTGCAGGGGGCGGCAATGCACAAACGGTCCAACAGAACTGCTTGTGCAATGATAAATGCCAACAGTGTATGCTGTCGGCATTTATCGACGTCAGGTGGATCATGTCCGCCAGACAAATGATAAATTGGCCCCCATATCTCTCTTCAATGCTCTAAGTAGCCAAGGTCTATTTTCGTATTGATCCTCTATTAATAACACATAATGAATAGTAAGAGATTTTAACATGTAAAAACATAAAACAGTGGTTTATAAAACCTAGGGCCCGATCCGATATGCAGCGTCGCCCGCAAATGCCGGCGACGCTGAATTTTGCGCTGGTTTGGTATCCTATATACGGCGTAACCCAGAAGTTACGCCCGTATATTTCTGCCGTCGCCCGTAGTTTTTGGGCCATAGGCAAGTATACCAAACCAGCGCAGTTTGGTATCCAATATACAGCGTAAGGACTTACGTGGCGAAAATGGAGAAATCTTACTCCATTTTCACCTCGCCACAAAAAGCAGCCGTAGTAAGCCTTATGCTGTCTATTGGAGCCCCGTAACTCCCTAAACTACCTGCAAAATAAACCTAACACCTAATGCATGCGCAATGTCTATCTAGCTGTCACCCGCGATCTGCTAAATAAAACCTAACACCTAACGCATGCGCAATGTCTATCTACCTGTCAACCTCGATCCCCGCCGCAATTCCTAATAAAGTTATTAACCTCTAAACCGCCGCTCCCGGACCCCGCCGCCACCTACAATAAAAGTATAGCCCCCCTAATGTGAGCTCCTACCCCGCCGCCAACTACATTAAACTACCCCCTAAAGTGAGCCCCTTACACCGCCGCCATCTATTTTAAAATGATTAACCCCTAATTTAACCCCATACACTGCCGCCAGCTATATTAAATTAATTAACCCCTAATTTAATCCCCCTACACCTCCGCCAGCTATATTAAATTAATTAACCCCTAATTTAATCCCCCTACACTGCCGCCAGCTATAATAAATTAATTAACCCCTAATCTAATCCCCCTACCCCGCCGCCACTTATATTAAATTATTTAACCCCTAAATTACTAAACTATCCCTACCACTAAGCCTAAGTCTAACCCTACAAATAGCCCTGAAAAGGGCTTTTTGCGTGACATTGCCCCAAAGTAACCAGCTCTATTGCCAGCCCTTAAAAGGGCTTTTTGCGGGGCATGCCCCAAAGAATTCAGCTCTTTTACCAGCCCTTAAAAGGGCTTTTTGCGGGGCATGCCCCAAAGAATTCAGCTCTTTTACCAGCCCTTAAAAGGGCTTTTTGCGGGGCATGCCCCAAAGAATTCAGCTCTTTTACCAGCCCTTAAAAGGGCTTTTTGCGGGGCTTTGTCACAAAGTAAACAGCTCTTTTGCATCTAATATAAATCCCCCTACATCGCCGCCACCTATAATAAATGTATTAACCCCTAATCTAATCCCCCTACACCGCCGCCACCTATATTAAACACATTAACCCCTAATCTAATCCCCCTACACCGCCGCCAGCTATATTAACTATATTAACCCTAATTGTAGGGGGATTAGATTAGGGGTTAATGTGTTTAATATAGGTGGCGGCGGTGTAGGGGGATTAGATTACGGGTTAAATAATTTAATATAGGTGTCAGCGGGGTAGGGAGATTAAATTAGGGGTTAATAATTTTAAAATAGATGGCTGTGGGGTAGGGGCTCACTTTAGGGGGTAGGTAAGGTAGATAGCGGCAGGGTAGGGGCTCACATTAGGGGGTTATAGATTTAATATAGCTGGCGGCGGGGTCTGAGAGCGGCGGCTTAGGGGTTAATAACTTTATTAGGTGGCGGCGGGGTCCGGGAGCGGTGGTTTAGGGGTTAATACATTTTTTATTATTAGGATAGTGAGGGGGGATAGCGGATAGAGGGGTATACGTGTCGGGTTATGTTTGGGAGGCGTGTTAGACAGTGCGGGTGATTTTATAACTTAGTCAGGTTTTGTAGGCGCCGGCAGTTTCTAAAGTGCCGTAAATCACTGGCGACTCCAGAAATTTGTACTTACGCAGATTTCTAGACATCGCTGGTTTATCCGACTTACGGCACTTTAGCATCTGACGGCGCCGTATATAGGATAGCTCGAGTTGCGAGCTGAAACTGCAGGCGGCGGGGGTTCCCTCACTTGCGCCGCAAACTACGCTGCATATCGGATCGCGCCCCTAATTTGAGTTTTTTTTTAGATCCTACAAATCCAAGGCTTACTTATAAGTGGTATATGGCAAACATACTACAGTGTGGTCTCAGTCTGGTTGAAGAAAAAATGTTAAATTCAGCTTAATCAACTGAAAATATATTTCAGTCACAATGAACACTTTTAAGGGAACTCATCTTCTGACTTGTGTATACAGCTGTCACTAACTCAGAAAACCTAATACAATTATGTTTAGAAATAATATACACTAGTTTAAAACTGTTTGCAATAACAGAATAGCATAATATCTTTAAAACATATTTAAAATGCATTTCAGGTGGCTGATTCAATTGCTATGACATAGACATCATGTAAATGATGGAAAAACAGGACAAAAATCACAAGCACAAATTGATGTCTATATTTTAAATAAGGATAAAAATGATGTCCACAAAAAAACTGTAATTCAGATACAGAGATCTATGTGTTAACTAATAGGTTTCATGATCCAGAAATACGCCTTTTTCTTTAAGAACAATACAGCTACATGTATTTTATTTTGTACTACATCATAAAATGTGAACTGATTTACAAAAAAATATGTTCTAGCCATCAATACGAACAATGTTTGTTCACAATAAAAGTTTATGATCATTTTTCAGATAAGAGGTGTTGAACTGATTGCATGCATTAAACAGTGCTGCATTTTTAACCATCAAACAACAAATAAAATATACAGAATATCCACAGGGGTGTAATTACCAACTGGGCAAGAAGCCCATACTTGAAAAAAGCAGAGGTTGGAAGCTTTTACATTTCAAAGTTGCACATGATAGTTCTGTATTATGAATTACATCTCTTTGCAAAGAGTTTTGTCTTATATGCTGTGTGACTTGTAATTTGTCAGTTTCCTCTTCAAGGCTAGCAGACACATATCCCAGCTCCACGGATCTGGCTGTGACTGCGTAAGAGGCGAGAGGTGAATAATTGGTGCTGCCAGACAGAATAGGGTTTTGTGCTCACCTTGCTGGGGATAATACAAGCTCTTGCAGATCCAATTTGAGGTTTTAAATGACTAGTATCCTATAGAAATAAAACAAAGTGCATTTACTTTTTAAGTTATACATTTCATTTTTTAAATATTATCTATATTGGTTTTACTGATTTGTTTGAAAGGTGTTCTAGTATTTTTTTGAAAATGAATAATTCAATAACAATTCTTTCATTTTAAATCCTAAATATACGCTTGGCAGACTTCGAGAGTAAAACATTCATGAGACAGTACATAAGGCATTCATAAACATTTTCATTTTTAGTGATGAAGAGCAAAGATAGAAAGCTAGATTCATTCATGTTCCTTAGACTACAAAGGGACCTCAATGATAAAGTGAGATTATGTTTGAGATTCACTGACCATCACTTTTACTTATTTTTTCTAGGTTTTCATTAGTGGGTGTTTCTGTTTTTAGTATATATAGGTCAATTACAAGAGCAAAAATGTTATCACTATGATGAGTTAATATCATTTGAGCACCATCCCGACCACTTCACTTATTGCACACATATACAAGTCCAAAGTTATTTTTTATCGCTCAAGTCATAGGGGCCTATTTATCAAAGGTCTTGCGGACCTGATCCGACAGTGCGGATCAGGTCCGCAAGACTTCGCTGAATGCGGAGAGCAATACGCTCTCCTTATTCAGCATTGCACCAGCAGCTCACAAGAGCTGCTGGTGCCACGCCGCCCCCTGCAGACTCACGGCCAATCGGCCTCCAGCAGGGGGGTGTCAATCAACCCGAACGTTAGGTGGCTCCTAACGCTGGTTTTGGGCTACCGCTGGTATTTAGAGTCGTGTAGGTAAGGGTCTAACGCTCACTTTCCAGCCGCAACTTTTCCATACTGCAGATCCCCCTACGCCATTTGCGTATCCTATCTTTTCAATGGGATCTTTCTAACGCCGGTATTTAGAGTCTTGGCTGAAGTGAGCGTTAGAAATCTAACGACAAAACTCCAGCCGCAGAGAAAAGCCAGGAGTTAAGAGCTTTCTGGGCTAACGCCGGTTCATAAAGCTCTTAACTACTGTGCTCTAAAGTACACTAACACCCATAAACTACCTATGTACCCCTAAACCGAGGCCCCCCCACATCGCCGCCACGCTGCTTTTTTGCAGGTGTTAGGTTTTTTTTCAGCTCAAAATGCCCCATTGTTTACTATGGGGGAATTGTGCACGAGCACGTTTTTGAAGCTGGCCGCGTCTGTAAGCACCGCTGGTATTGAGAGTTGCAGTGGCGGTAAATATGCCTGTACGCTCCCTTTTTGGAGCCTAACGCAGCCATTCTGTGAACTCTAAATACCAGCGGTATTTAAAAGGTGCAATGGAAAAAAGCACGCGTAGCTAACGCACCCCTTTGGTCGCAGAACTCTAAATCTAGGCGTAAATTTGCACTCGTCAGGTTAACGCACCGGAAGACTTCACGTAAAGGGTTAGGGCTAAATAATTAATTGAACAAAAAAAATGAATACATAATACACAATAAAAGATACTAAAAATGCTAACCCGCGCACGTTAAAGGTTTAAAGGGACAGTCTACTCCAGAATTGTTATTGTTTAGATAATCTTTTTATTACCCATTCCCGTGTTTTGCATAACCAGCACAGTTATATTAATATACTTTATACCTCTGTGATTATCTTGTATCTAAGCCTCTGCAGACTGCCCCCTTATTTCAGTTCTTTTGACAGACTTGCATTTTAGCCAATCAGTGCCCTCTCACTTGTAAATTCATGGGCATGGTCACAATGTTATCTGTATGGCATACATAAACTTACACCCTCTGGCTGTGAAAAACTGCCAAATGCATTGAAATAAGGGGCGGCCTTCAAGGTTTTAGAAATTAGCATATGAGCCTACCTAGGTTTAGCTTGCAACAAAGAAATAAATTTGATGATAAAAGTCAATTGGAAAGTTGTTTAAAATGGCATGCCCTATCTGAATCATGAAAGTTTAATTTTGGCTAGACTGTCCCTTTAATTCTGGCAGTGTTTGTGCAAAAGTGCTAAATAGCACACAACTTGTAATGTGACCCTTAAAGGGCAAATATCCATTGTCAAAAACGGATTAAATTTAGGAAAAAAGCAAGAAACTGGAAAATCAATTAATCATATTAAAGGGAACCTGAAGTCTGTTTTAACATATACACAGGGCCCTATTTATAAAGAGGCAGACACAACCGTTTTTTCAACCTGTAGCTGGACAGTACCTGAACGCACTGAACACTTACTATCGTGAGATGAAGAAATTTTGAGCTAAAATATATTTCTTTTTTATATAGAGATGTCCAGGTGATATTTTCGTGTCAGCTTCTTACAGTTATAATGAATCATTTTCACGTATTTTGGCATATAAGTATTATGTTCCTTTAAGATGCTTTGGTCAACTTTTTAACCATCCTCTCTGGATAGAACAAGAACTATCTCAGAAACCTCACAGAAGAAAACAAAGTTTTGCCACTAAACCTAATCTAAGCATGGGGAATTCATAAAGACTCTATTGCCCCTGTGATCTATTGTGTCTTGCATTTGAGTCTCGAATATTTCAAAGCTAAAGAGGTTGTCTTGTATTTTATGTATTTATCTTTCTTTCATTTTTTTAACTTTTTAAAGTTTTCTTTTGTGCATGTTTTCTAATGTGGACTGTTTTATAGAGGGTTAATTTAAAAGTGTCTTAAAATGACATGCCCTATCTTAATCATGAAAGTTTCAATTTGACTTTCCGCCACCTCTAACATCTTAAGACCAGTGCTTCTTAAATTGTGTTTAGAGTATTGTTTTAGTGAGCATTCCTCACTTTCTGAGGCACAAACTCCTATTGAGCATGTGCAAGAATTGACATTACATATGTATGAGTCTGTAATTGGCTAAGGGCTGTCACATGATGCAGTGGGCAGGGAATTGGAGGCAATCTCTGACATTTCTAAGAAAAAAATAGACTACTGAAAATGTGAAATTCAGAGTAAATGTATTTGTTTTGTGTAGTTATTGTGAATTTGTTGATTATGCATTTCTACTGTATTTATTGGTCCTTTAACACATTACCTGGAACATTATATAACATACCTGATGAAACGGTCTGTGAACCGGGAAACGCGTAGTGTTTTTACTTTGTTTTAATAAACAATAGTTGTTTTTACGACTTTGTCATCACGTTCTTTATTTGGCTATTTGGCCATTTGTGAGAGATCACTCTTGGACTATTATCAATTGGTTGCTAATATCGTATCCCATTGATTCCATATTTTGGAGCTAAAGACCACTGGAGATGCGAGAGGAAAGCTATCTGGGCAGCTATTAAGAGTCCAGATCACATTTGTAGCACTTCTCAAGTGCCTTACTTCTAGTAAGTACCATCTATTGTGTGTGTGATCTCAAACCTCATTGATCTTGCACTATTTATGGCGCCTTCTTCTTTCTTCTTTTGTTACATAACAGCTATTACTATGAGATTACTTTACCTCACAATCAGGTAGATTACGAGTTTTGCGTTATGCCTTTTAACGCTGAAAAAAATGGCAATTCCAGCATAATGTCCAGTAACTCATATTACGAGTTGTGACGGTATTGCTATACCGCAAGCATTTTAGCCTGTAACGTAATGTCCATTCCGCACTCAAAAAAATGACGTTTTTGCGTGGGATTTTCATAGTGCGGGTATTACAGGTTGTGCTTTGAGGCTTAAAAGCTTGCCTTACAGCCTATACCGACACAATCCATACAGCCACCTGAGAGCAGTAGTTATTAGTTTTGCTCAACAAAATTGTTTCACAAAACTCATAACTAAACAAAGTACACTAACACCCATAAACTTCCTATTAACCCCTAAACCTCCACCCTCCTGCATCACAAACACTATTTAAAATGTATTAACCCCTAATCTGCCGCCCATATCGTGACTATTAAATAAAAATAATAACCCCTAATCCGCCACTCCCTGACATCGCCAACACTATAATAAAGCTATTAACCCCTAATCCTCCGCTCCCCGACATTGCCGTCACTATAATAAAGTTATTAACCCCTAAACCTCCGACCTCCCACATCGTTGCCACTATAATAAAGTTATTAACCCCTAAACCTCCGGACTCCCACATCGCCACCACTATAATAAAGTTATTAACCCCTAAACCTCCGGCCTCCCACATCGCCACTACTAAATAAACCCATTAACCCCTAAACCACCAGCCCCCCACATCGCAAAACACCAAGTTAAACTATTAACCCCTAAACCTAACTTTAAATTACAATATAACTATCTTAAAATAATTAAAAACTTATCTGTGAAATAAAAATAAACCTAACATTAAACTATAAATTAGCCTAACATAACTATTCTAATAAAATAAAAAAATACTACCAATTAAAACAATCTAAATAAAAAATTTAAAAAAACCTAACACTAAGAAAAAAATTAAAAAAATCTAAAATTACAAAAAATAATAAACACTAAATTACAAAAATAAAAAACACTAAGCCTACAAAAAATAATAAACAAAATTATTAATAATAAAAACAATTACACCTAATCTAATAGCCCTATAAAAAATAAAAAAGCCCCCCCAAACAATAAAAACACCCTCTAGCCTACAATAAACTACCAATAGCCCTCTTTTCCCTGTAAAAAAATACAAAGTCCCCCCAAAAGTAAAACCCACCACCCAACCAATCCCCCCAAAATAAAAAAATAAGCTACCCTTTGCCCCTAAAGGGGCATTTGTATGGGCATTGCCCTTAAAAGGGCATTCAGCTCTTTCTCATTGCCCTTAAAATGGCATTCAGCTCTTTTAAAAAAGCCCAAAGCCCTAATCTAAAAAAAAAAAAACACCAAAAAAATTAAAAAAAACCTTACACTAACCCCAGAATATCTTCTCACGATTCCTGAAGTCCCAACATCCATCTCCATCCATGCGGCGAGAAGTCTTCATCCAGGCGACGATATCTTCAGTGTACGGCGTTGACCGTATGAAAAGGATGCTCTGCGCAGGATGTCTTCGGCTTCCAGGTTGGATCCGCTCCTCTCCGCGCCACCGGGATGAAGATAGAAGATGCCCCCGGGATGGATGAAGATATAGCCGCCTGGATGAAGACTTCTCGCCGCCTGGATGGAAATGGATGTCCGGACTTCAGGAACCGTGAGTAGATATTCTGGGGTTAGTGTTAGTTTTTTTTTTTTTTACTTTTTTGGGTGAGCTCAAAGCTCTTTTAAGGGCAATGAAAAAGAGCTGAATGCCCTTACACTGCCCATACAAATGAACCGTTAGGTGGTGGGTTTTACTGTTGGGGGGACTTTGTATTTTTTTACAGGTAAAAGAGCTTTTTAATTTAGGGTAATGCCCTACAAAAGGCCAAGGGTGGGGGCCCAGCTTAAAAATATATATATATTTTTTTTAAATAAAAAAGTTGACCAGCCACTGCCTGCACTGATATCATGTGAGTGTGACATGATACTTCACTAGTGTCTCTGACTACAGGGGTTAGTGTTTCTGTTTTACCCATTGGTGTTTATGTGTGTGTGTGTATGTATGTATGTATGTGACTGTGTGTGTATGTGTGTATGTATGTATGTATGTGACTGTGTGTGTATGTGTGTATGTATGTATGTATGTATGTGACTGTGTGTGTATTTATGTATGTGTGTGAGTATGTTTGTGGAACCAGCAAATTACAGACCTTGTTACTACAGCATGGGGGGATGGGGTAAACAGTGTCAATATACAGTACCACTATATATAGTACGGGGGGGCTGGACTATGTCACAGACTACTGTGGTCACTTTATAAAGTACTGGGGCGGGTAGGGTCAGGCCAGCCATCTCACCAGCAGATTACAGATTGTGTCACTAGTTCACTATATACAGTACTGGTGGGTTAAAAAGTGTCTCTATATACAGTAATAGGTGGTCAGGCCATCTCACAGACTGTGGGCACAGGGTACCTCCTTTTGCAGACGTAATCTGATTAAAAAAAAGATATGTATCAAATTCACTTTTCTTTGGGGGGGGGGGGCATTCTTAGTTTCTTGCACCTGGGCCCTGGGGTTTCTAGTTACGTCTCTGAGCAGTGAAAAAGGGTTTAATAACTTTTATTAGTGTCGGTGATGTCAGGAAGTGGCGGAATAGGGGTAAATAACTTTTATTAGTGTCCGTGATGTCTGGAGCTGCGTATTAGGGGTAAATATCTTTATTTAGGTGTTGGCGATGTTGGGGGCAGCGGATTAGGGATGTTTAGACTTGGGGTTTATGTTAGGGTGTTAGGTTTAAACGTAACTTTTTTTTCCCCATAGACAACAATGGGGTTGCATTACGGAGATTTTTCATTCCGCACTTCAGGTGTTAGTTTTTTTTCTAACACTCTCTCCCTATTGATGTCAATTGGGGAAATCATGCACGAGCACAACAAAGCAGCCCTTGGATTTTGTGCGGTATGGAGCTTAACGACACCATATGCATGCACAAGGAGGCTTTTCAGTAACTCGTAATGGCAGCGCTATGGAGCGTGAAATAACGCAACTTTTTTGGCGTTATTTTCGCACCCTGTTTAGCGTAAAACTAGTAATCTACCCAAATGTTCACTAAATATTAAACTAATTTTGTAAGAAAATATATTTTTGCACTATTTTCACAGTACTTCTACATCCCATAAGCAGTGAGTTTGAAAGATGTTATGTGGTTTTTATATTGTAATTGCTTCCGTTAATATTTGCTCCACAAAAATCTAACCATAACATTGTAAAACAAAAAATGTAGATGAAAAACAACAATCACTGTGTATGTTAGTATATTTATAAATGTATTGTATCATAATATTGTTCTGAGAATTCTTGCTTCATTTAAACACTCATAATAGATATGTATCGCCTGCAGAAAGAAGCTATTTGAACATAACAAATGTTACTCATTGCATGTCTGTATGTGATTATTATTGTATAACACTTCTCATGAGATAGAATTATTGATTCATATGTTCTGGCCCTTGGATGTAATTGGATCTGTTATGGCTGAGCTTGCATTGTCACTGTGTTTGGGAAAATAAAACACGCTTTTATAAAATGTAAATCAAACTAATGTGATATGTGTCACATTGTTTGATGTGAGGAGAAGTTTTCGCACAAGGTCTTGATGCTTTTTAGCATTAACACGGAAAATAGAAGAAAACATGCTCAAGGGATATTTAATTATTTTTATATATAAATATGTAATACATATTGGCAATTAAAGGGACAGGAAACCCAAACTTTTTCTTTCATGATTCATAGTTCGTACACTTCTCTAATTTGCTTCATTCTCTTTGTATCCTTTGTTGAAGAAGCAGCAATGTATTACTGGGAGCTAGCTGAATAAATTGTGTGAGCCAATAACATGAGGTATATATGTGCAGCCACCAATCAGCAGCACCGCCTAACTAGGTATGCTTTTTAACAAAAGGATACCAAGAGAACAAACCAAATTAGATAATAGAAGTAAATCAGAAAGTAGTTTAAAATCACATGCTCTATCTGAATCATGAAAGAAAGAAATTGGATATCAAGTCCCTTTAAGCACTGCTTTACATACAAAAAGCTATAGACACAATAATGCTAGATTACAAGTGGAGCACAAAAATATTAGCATTGACATTGTGTCAGCACATTTAGTCACACTTCTTTGTTTGCATTTATATTTAGACCCTCAAATAATTTTTTATGGCTCAATGTAAAGACTAACACCTGCATTTCAGTTAACACTGTGCACTAAATCCCTTCACATAATAAACTTCTAGGGAGGGCACACAGTAAAAATAATGTTGGACATCACTTTATATGAACATGAAACCCAAAATGTTCCTTTCATGATTCAGATAGAGAAATTTTAAGCAACTTTCCAATTTACTTCTGTTATCAAATTTGATTCACTCTCTTGGTAATCTTGGGTAAAAGAGCAGCAGTGTATTACTGGAAGCTAGCTGAACACATAAGGTAAGCCGAGGAAAGAGGTGTATATGGCAGCCCCCAATCAGCAGCTAGCACCTAGTGCATTTCACTCCTGAGCCTACCTAGGTATGCTTTTCTTCAAAAGATAAATAGAGAATGAAGCAAATTAGATCATTTATTTAAATAGGAAAGTTGTCTAAAATGGTATGCCCTGTCTGAATTATAAAATAAAAATATTGTTTTATGTCCCTTTTAAATGAGGGAAAGCTAAGTCAATGGTGCAAGTAATGAAGTCCCTGATGCTGTTCTGTGCTATAATGATTACTACAAGTTTTAAAAAGCACAGCATTTTATAGCAGTATTTTGGATTATGCTTGTGCACAACGCTTAACTCACCACTTAAACGTATAGGGTGCACTAAAAAGGTTTCAGCTTAGGGTTGCCACTTCGGCCTTGTTTTCCTAGACACTTATGAGTTACACATGCTGAAGGGTATGCAGGGAGGAACATGAATAGTGCGGTCCAGGATCACTATTTGTGTGCTGTCCAGGATCACTATTTGTGTGCTGTCCAGGATCACTATTTGTGTGCTGTCCAGGATCACTATTTGTGTGCTGTCCAGGATCACTATTCATGTGCTGTCCAGGATCACTATTCGTGTGCTGTCCAGGATCACTATTTGTGTGCTGTCCAGGATCACTATTTGTGTGCTGTCCAGGATCTCTATGTGTGTGCTGTCCAGGATCACTATTTGTGTGCTGTCCAGGATCACTATTTGTGTGCTGTCCAGGATCACTATTCATGTGCTGTCCAGGATCACTATTCGTGTGCTGTCCAGGATCACTATTTGTGTGCTGTCCAGGATCACTATTTGTGTGCTGTCCAGGATCACTATTTGTGTGCTGTCCAGGATCACTATTCATGTGCTGTCCAGGATCACTATTCATGTGCTGTCCAGGATCACTATTTGTGTGCTGTCCAGGATCACTATTTGTGTGCTGTCCAGGATCACTATTTGTGTGCTGTCCAGGATCACTATTTGTGTGCTGTCCAGGATCACTATTTGTGTGCTGTCCAGGATCACTATTCGTGTGCTGTCCAGGATCTCTATGTGTGTGCTGTCCAGGATCACTATGTGTGTGCTGTCCAGGATCACTATTTATGTGCTGTCCAGGATCACTATTTGTGTGCTGTCCAGGATCACTATGTGTGTGCTGTCCAGGATCACTATTCGTGTGCTGTCCAGGATCACTATGTGTGTGCTGTCCAGGATCACTATTCGTGTGCTGTCCAGGATCACTATGTGTGTGCTGTCCAGGATCACTATTTGTGTGCTGTCCAGGATCACTATTTGTGTGCTGTCCAAGATCACTATGTGTGTGCTGCCCAGGATCACTATTTATGTGCTGTCCAGGATCACTATTTGTGTGCTGTCCAGGATCACTATGTGTGTGCTGTCCAGGATCACTATTTGTGTGCTGTCCAGGATCACTATTTGTGTGCTGTCCAGGATCACTATGTGTGTGCTGTCCAGGATCACTATTTGTGTGCTGTCCAGGATCACTATTTGTGTGCTGTCCAGGATCACTATTTGTGTGCTGTCCAGGATCACTATGTGTGTGCTGTCCAGGATCACTATTTGTGTGCTGTCCTTGATCACTATTTGTGTGCTGTCCTTGATCACTATTTGTGTGCTGTCCAGGATCACTATTTGTGTGCTGTCCAGGATCACTATTTGTGTGCTGTCCAGGATCACTATTTGTGTGCTGTCCAGGATCACTATGTGTGTGCTGTCCAGGATCACTATTTGTGTGCTGTCCAGGATCACTATTTGTGTGCTGTCCAGGATCACTATTTGTGTGCTGTCCAGGATCACTATTTGTGTGCTGTCCAGGATCACTATTTGTGTGCTGTCCAGGATCACTATGTGTGTGCTGTCCAGGATCACTATTTGTGTGCTGTCCAGGATCACTATGTGTGTGCTGTCCAGGATCACTATTTGTGTGCTGTCCAGGATCACTATTTGTGTGCTGTCCAGGATCACTATTTGTGTGCTGTCCAGGATCACTATTTGTGTGCTGTCCAGGATCACTATTTGTGTGCTTTCCAGGATCACTATTTGTGTGCTGTCCAGGATCACTATTTGTGTGCTGTCCAGGATCACTATTTGTGTGCTGTCCAGGATCACTATTCGTGTGCTGTCCAGGATCACTATTTGTGTGCTGTCCAGGATCACTATTTGTGTGCTGTCCAGGATCACTATTTGTGTGCTGTCCAGGATCACTATTCATGTGCTGTCCAGGATCACTATTCATGTGCTGTCCAGGATCACTATTTGTGTGCTGTCCAGGATCACTATTTGTGTGCTGTCCAGGATCACTATTTGTGTGCTGTCCAGGATCACTATTTGTGTGCTGTCCAGGATCACTATTTGTGTGCTGTCCAGGATCACTATTCGTGTGCTGTCCAGGATCTCTATGTGTGTGCTGTCCAGGATCACTATGTGTGTGCTGTCCAGGATCACTATTTGTGTGCTGTCCAGGATCACTATTTGTGTGCTGTCCAGGATCACTATGTGTGTGCTGTCCAGGATCACTATTCGTGTGCTGTCCAGGATCACTATGTGTGTGCTGTCCAGGATCACTATTCGTGTGCTGTCCAGGATCACTATGTGTGTGCTGTCCAGGATCACTATTTGTGTGCTTTCCAGGATCACTATTTGTGTGCTGTCCAAGATCACTATGTGTGTGCTGCCCAGGATCACTATTTATGTGCTGTCCAGGATCACTATTTGTGTGCTGTCCAGGATCACTATGTGTGTGCTGTCCAGGATCACTATTTGTGTGCTGTCCAGGATCACTATTTGTGTGCTGTCCAGGATCACTATGTGTGTGCTGTCCAGGATCACTATTTGTGTGCTGTCCAGGATCACTATTTGTGTGCTGTCCAGGATCACTATTTGTGTGCTGTCCAGGATCACTATGTGTGTGCTGTCCAGGATCACTATTTGTGTGCTGTCCTTGATCACTATTTGTGTGCTGTCCTTGATCACTATTTGTGTGCTGTCCAGGATCACTATTTGTGTGCTGTCCAGGATCACTATTTGTGTGCTGTCCAGGATCACTATTTGTGTGCTGTCCAGGATCACTATGTGTGTGCTGTCCAGGATCACTATTTGTGTGCTGTCCAGGATCACTATTTGTGTGCTGTCCAGGATCACTATTTGTGTGCTGTCCAGGATCACTATTTGTGTGCTGTCCAGGATCACTATTTGTGTGCTGTCCAGGATCACTATGTGTGTGCTGTCCAGGATCACTATTTGTGTGCTGTCCAGGATCACTATGTGTGTGCTGTCCAGGATCACTATTTGTGTGCTGTCCAGGATCACTATTTGTGTGCTGTCCAGGATCACTATTTGTGTGCTGTCCAGGATCACTATTTGTGTGCTTTCCAGGATCACTATTTGTGTGCTGTCCAGGATCACTATTTGTGTGCTGTCCAGGATCACTATTTGTGTGCTGTCCAGGATCACTATTTGTGTGCTGTCCAGGATCACTATTTGTGTGCTGTCCAGGATCACTATTTGTGTGCTTTCCAGGATCACTATTTGTGTGCTGTCCAGGATCACTATTTGTGTGCTGTCCAGGATCACTATTTGTGTGCTGTCCAGGATCACTATTCATGTGCTGTCCAGGATCACTATTTGTGTGCTGTCCAGGATCACTATGTGTGTGCTGTCCAGGATCACTATTCGTGTGCTGTCCAGGATCACTATTCGTGTGCTGTCCAGGATCACTATTTGTGTGCTGTCCAGGATCACTATTTGTGTGCTGTCCAGGATCACTATTCGTGTGCTGTCCAGGATCACTATTTGTGTGCTGTCCAGGATCACTATTTGTGTGCTGTCCAGGATCACTATTCGTGTGCTGTCCAGGATCACTATTCGTGTGCTGTCCAGGATCACTATTTGTGTGCTGTCCAGGATCACTATTCATGTGCTGTCCAGGATCACTATTTGTGTGCTGTCCAGGATCACTATTTGTGTGCTGTCCAGGATCACTATTTGTGTGCTGTCCAGGATCACTATTCGTGTGCTGTCCAGGATCACTATTTGTGTGCTGTCCAGGATCACTATTTGTGTGCTGTCCAGGATCACTATTCGTGTGTTGTCCAGGATCACTATTTGTGTGCTGTCCAGGATCACTATTTGTGTGCTGTCCAGGATCACTATTTGTGTGCTGTCCAGGATCACTATTCGTGTGCTGTCCAGGATCACTATTTGTGTGCTGTCCAGGATCACTATTTGTGTGCTGTTCAGGATCACTATTCGTGTGCTGTCCAGGATCACTATGTGTGTGCTGTCCAGGATCACTATTTGTGTGCTGTCCAGGATCACTATTCGTGTGCTGTTCAGGATCACTATTCGTGTGCTGTCCAGGATCACTATGTGTGTGCTGTCCAGGATCACTATTCGTGTGCTGTCCAGGATCACTATTCGTGTGCTGTTCAGGATCACTATTCGTGTGCTGTTCAGGATCACTATTCGTGTGCTGTCCAGGATCATTATTCGTGTGCTGTCCAGGATCACTATTCGTGTGCTGTCCAGGATCACTATTCGTGTGCTGTCCAGGCGTGCAATTCCTGTTCCCCTGTGTACACCTTGCAGCATGTGTAACTCATAAGTGTCCAGGAAAACATGGCCGAGGTGCAAACCCTATTTCTGCTGCGTAAATATGCTGTGGTTAAACTATTGGTTCATCTGTAATACCATCTTGTTCTTTGCCCAAAGTCACGCAAAAGATAACAAACCCTGTGCTATTGATTGTTATGAATGTTTTACATTGTTATTTTATTCGCAAAAATGTGCTTAAAATGCTTTTTTTTGCTAGGCTTTCGGTTTTTCCATCCACAAACTTCTGCCATTGGTTCTTTAACTATTTGATAATCCAGTGCTGTACTTATTAGGTTTTGAAGAAAATCCCACAATTTACACAATATCATAAGTAGAAAATGACAGCGGCACAGTTTTTTTTATCATATTTTCTTCAGGGCCACTGACCAACCAATGTGACGCTGGATAGGAAGAGGAAGTTCTTCATTAATCACATAGGCCTAGATTTAGAGTTGGTCGGTAGCCGTGAAAACCAGCATTAGAGGCTCCTTATGTACCCCTAATCTGCTGCCCCTAACACCGCCGACCCCTATATTATATTTATTAACCCCTAATCTGCCCCCAACAACGTCGCTGCCACCTACCTACACTTATTAACCCCTAATCTGCCGAGCAGACCGCACCGCTACTATAATAAAGTTATTAACCCCTAATCCGCCTCACTCCCGCCTCAATAACCCTATAATAAATAGTATTAACCCCTAATATGCCCTCCCTAACATCGCCGACACCTAACTTCAAACATTAACCCCTAATCTGCCGACCGGAGCTCACCGCTATTATAATAATTTTTTTAACCCCTAAAGCTAATTCTTACCCTAACCCTAACACCCCCTAAATTAAATATAATTTTATTCTAACGAAATAAATTAACTCTTATTAAATAAATTATTCCTATTTAAAGCTAAATACTTACCTGTAAAATAAATCCTAATATAGCTACAATATAAATTATAATTATATTGTAGCTATTTTAGGATTAATATTTATTTTACAGGTAACTTTGTAATTATTTTAACCAGGTACAATAGCTATTAAATAATTAAGAACTATTTAATAGTTACCTAGTTAAAATAATTACAAAATTACCTGTAAAATAAATCCTAACCTAAGTTACAATTAAACCTAACACTACACTATCAATAAATAAATTAAATAAACTACCTACAATTATCTACAATTAAACCTAACACTACACTATCAATAAATAAATTAAATACAATTCCTACAAATAAATACAATTAAATAAACTAACTAAAGTACAAACTAAGTTACAAAAAAATAAAAAAATATTTACAAACATTAGAAAAAAATTACAACAATTTTAAACTACTTACACCTACTCTAAGCCCCCTAATAAAATAACAAAGACCCCCAAAATAAAAAAATGTCCTACCCTATTCTAAATTACAAAAGTTCAAAGCTCTTTTACCTTACCAGCCCTTAAAAGGACCTTTTGTGGGGCATGCCCCAAAGAATTCAGCTCTTTTGCCTGTAAAAAAAAACATACAATACCCCCCCCAACATTACAACCCACCACCCACATACCCCTAATCTAACCCAAACCCCCCTTAAATAAACCTAACACTAAGCCCCTGAAGATCTTCCTACCTTGTCTTCACCATGCCAGGTATCACCGATCGTTCCAGGCTCCGAAATCTTCATCCAAGCCCAAGCGGGGGCTAGACATCCATCATCCGGAGGCTGAAGAGGTCCAGAAGAGGCTCCAAAGTCTTCATCCTATCCGGGAAGAAGAGGCGATCCGGTCCGGCAACCATCTTGATCCAATCGGCATCTTCTATCTTCATCCGATGACGACCGGCTCCATCTTAAAGACCTCCACCGTGGACCCATCTTCTTCTTCCGACGACTTCCCGACGAATGACGGTTCCTTTAAGGGACGTCATCCAAGATGGCGCCCCTCAAATTCTGATTGGCTGATAGGATTCTATCAGCCAATCGGAATTAAGGTAGGAAAATTCTGATTGGCTGATGGAATCAGCCAATCAGAATCAAGTTCAATCCGATTGGCTGATCCGATCAGCCAATCAGATTGAGCTCGCATTCTATTGGCTGATCGGAACAGCCAATAGAATGTGAGCTCAATCTGATTGGCTGATCGGATCATCCAATCGGATTGAACTTGATTCTGATTGGCTGATTCCATCAGCCAATCAGAATTTTCCTACCTTAATTCCGATTGGCTGATAGAATCCTATCAGCCAATCGGAATTCGAGGGACGCCATCTTGGATGACGTCCCTTAAAGGAACCGTCATTCGTCGGGAAGTCGTCGGTGAAGATGGATGTTCCGCGTCGGCGGGATGAACATGGATCCGGAAGAAAGAAGATTGAAGATGCCGTTGATAGAAGACTTCAGTCGGATCATGGACCTCTTCAGCTCCCGCTTGGATGAAGACTTCAGCCGGATCATGGACATCTTCAGCCCCCTGCTTGGGCTTGGATCAAGACATCGGAGCCAGGACGGATCGGTGTGATACCCGGCGAGGTGAAGATAAGGTAGGAAGATCTTCAGGGGCTTAGTGTTAGGTTTATTTAAGGGGGGTTTGGGTTAGATTAGGGGTATGTGGGTGGTGGGTTGTAATGTTGGGGGGGGTATTGTATGTTTTTTTTTACAGGCAAAAGAGCTGAATTCTTTGGGGCATGCCCCACAAAATGTCCTTTTAAGGGCTGGTAAGGTAAAAGAGCTTTGAACTTTTGTAATTTAGAATAGGGTAGGACATTTTTTTATTTTGGGGGTCTTTGTTATTTTATTAGGGGGCTTAGAGTAGGTGTAATTAGTTTAAAATTGTTGTAATTTTTTTCTAATGTTTGTAAATATTTTTTTATTTTTTGTAACTTAGTTCTTTTTTATTTTTTGTACTTTAGTTAGTTTATTTAATTGTATTTATTTGTAGGAATTGTATTTAATTTATTTATTGATAGTGTAGTGTTAGGTTTAATTGTAGATAATTGTAGGTAGTTTTTTTAATTTATTTATTGATAGTGTAGTGTTAGGTTTAATTGTAACTTAGGTTAGGATTTATTTTACAGGTAATTTTGTAATTATTTTAACTAGGTAACTATTAAATAGTTCTTAACTATTTAATAGCTATTGTACCTGGTTAAAATAAATACAAAGTTACCTGTAAAATAAATATAAATCCTAAAATAGCTGCAATATAATTATAATTTATATTGTAGCTATATTAGGGTTTATTTTACAGGTAAGTATTTAGCTTTAAATAGGAATAATTTATTTAATAAGAGTTAATTTATTTTGTTAGATTTAAATTATATTTAATTTAGGGGGGTGTTAGGGTTAAAGTTAGACTTAGCTTTAGGGGTTAATAAATTTATTAGAGTAGCGGTGAGCTCCTGTCGGCAGATTAGGGGTTAATACTTGAAGCTAGGTGTCGGTAATGTTAGGGAGGGCAGATTAGGGGTTAATACTATTTATTATAGGGTTATTGAGGCGGGAGTGAGGCGGATTAGGGGTTAATACATTTATTATAGTAGCGCTCAGGTCTGGTCGGCAGATTAGGGGTTAATAAGTGTAGTTAGGTGGAGGCGACGTTGGGGCCGGCAGATTAGGGGTTAATAAATATAATATAGGGGTCGGCGATGTTAGGGCAGCAGATTAGGGGTACATAGGGATAATGTAGGTGGCGGGGGTGTACGGAGCGGCAGATTAGGGGTTAAAAATAATATGCAGGGGTCAGCGATAGCGGGGGCGGCAGATTAGGGGTTAATAAGTGTCAGGTTAGGGGTGTTTAGACTCGGGGTACATGTTAGAGTGTTATGTGCAGACGTAGGAAGTGTTTCCCCATAGCAAACAATGGGGCTGCGTTAGGAGCTGAACGCGGCTTTTTTGCAGGTGTTAGGTTTTTTTTTCAGCTCAAACAGCCCCATTGTTTTCTATGGGGGAATCGTGCACGAGCACGTTTTTTAAGCTGGCCGCATCCGTAAGCACCGCTGGTATCGAGAGTTGAAGTTGCGGTAAATATGCTCTACTCTCCTTTTTTGGAGCCTAACGCAGCCATTCTGTGAACTCTAAATACCAGCGGTATTTAAAAGGTGCGGCCAGAAAAAAGCATGCGTAGCTAACACACCCCTTTGGCCGCAAAACTCTAAATCTAGGCGTTAGACATTTAACCTTGTAACAAATCTGTAGCAGCAATGATAGACAGAAAGTAAATATGGAATATTTTGACGCTATTAATGAGTTATTTTTGTAGCTAACTAGGACATTTAAACTATTTCTGATAGTGTCAAGAAGAGAATCCCCTTTAAAGGGAAATTAAACTCCAAAAAAGTCTATGCAAATAAAAGTGCAGAAACAAGCTAAACTGTGTTGTTTTCTTTTTGGCTTGAAACTGTTTAAGTTAAAGTTGTTTATGTTGATTTTGAAATGTGCATTCATGTGAACCTTGTCCTTTGTGGCAAATTGCTTATTGGCTAAAGAGGACAATCCCCCAGCTCTTTATGTGGAAATTGGCACAGCCCATACGCATAAAAATAAATAGTTTGGGTCTTTTTTGAGATTTGCTTTTCTGTGCACAACTAGTCCATATTTACAGATTGATTAATAGCTGATGAGAATGACTCACAATACTCAACTGATGGAAATCAACATGATTTATTTTTTTTCATCATTCAGTATGACAATTTTTATATATTAATGGATACCATAGAACAAAAAGAAAAAGTCCCGGGGCTTGCTCAATCTCAGAAGATTAAAACATGATTTAATGAATACTACTTTAAAAGTGGTTGACACAGTGTGAAAGTTAAAGCAAATTCGGAGGGCGGAGCTAGCCATTGCGATGATAGGAAGCATATTCTGAGAGCTCCTGCTTATAGCTGATAATCGGAGCTAAATAGTAGTGTATTTTTTTTCAAATTATTAACTAAATCTACCGGAAACTTATTCGTTACTAGAATCTGAAAAGGATTGGGTCCTACACCGAGTATTGAATTATCCGCACCTTGGTTAAAGCCATGTGGAAGGTCTTACTATAGATGAGGCCTGGGAGCTGTTCTAAATCTTTCTAAAAGAGCATACTGTTGGCTTTACAGTCTAAGACCACACATCTTTATCATATATCAACTATGGAGAGCATCTTTACAACCATCTCTACTCTATTCGAAGATTTTGCATTATCGTTGCAACAGCAGGTGGACTATGCACTACAGGAGGCCCGACCTGGGGAACCCGTTCGGCAACTGCTGACACATGCAGAGAAGCTGACACAGAGCCAGAGAGCTGCCTTGTCACAGTCGTGTTTCCCAGCCCGGCTAGCGGCTTTGTCAATGGAATCCATATTGCCTACCTCATTTACTTCTCCGCCGGAGGTGGCGGCCGAGCCCCGGTGGAGAGACCTGGCTACACAAGAAAGTTTCTTGCAGACGGATGGGGAACCTAGATGTGCGGATGGTGATCAGCTTACCATGATCTTGAGTGAACGGTCTGCAGAGCAAATACGGGTAGGGATGTTGCTTGGCTCTATATGCAGAGACCCACAGCGGCCTTCCAGTACAAGCATATTGGGCTAAGATCCGGGAGATTGTTCCATACACCAGCCTGATAATGGGTTATTTCTGACGAGACCCTCTGACCGGAGAGTCTCGGAGTTGTTATCCTCAGCGATTGCCAAGGGATATGGACATTGCTCCTTGTAAGATGCGTGCTAGGTTGTGCCTAATATTACTGCTATCACTTGCTTTGGGACTTAGTGCTGACATACTATACAGGATATTTGAAAGAAATGCATAAAGTTCATAATGTATATCTATATCTGTATTTCAAGCCACCCAATTGTTAATTGTGAAATTTGTTACCTAGGACCTTCTATATACAGTCTTATTGACAGATTATTATTGCTGATATCCAATCCTAGTTTAGTGCGCATTACTATAGTACCCTTTAGACCTCAGTTATACTGTTACATTTCAAATATATATTTGTCAGCCTCTTATCCTTTCTATACTAGTCATATTTTTATATTGTATATTGGGAAGCCGCACATTTCGCCTTTGACCTAGGGGTATAGGGCCCACGCTCTTGGGTTGGAGGTATAATGTACTGAATAATAAATATGAACTTAACTGTCATGTTACTAGTAATACTCAGAGTGGAAAATATGTCTGACATTCCAGTTTTGCTTTAGCTGCAAGTTATCTGCTAGTAGATCTCAATGTTTAACACTACTTAATATATGAAAGTTGATACTAGACTTTATAGCTCATATCTTACCAAGATGCGGTTTAATATTGTACCTAGCTAAATGAATACACTCAGCATCATTCTGTTATAACCCAACTTGGATCTCTATATATTGGTCATTTTCAATATGGCCATTGTTAGATTGCCCCCCCTGCTCATATAGCTTACTGGTTAAGCCTAGGGGCACAGACCCCATATGAACCCCCTAATTCTGTTCAATTGTGTTCATTATAAGTATGTTATCAATATACCCCCTTACCCTTTAAATTTAGGTGTTGGCTCTATAAGATTTAAAGATGATTTCATATGGGCAGATGTTATGTTTACTTACCTGTACGTAACATGTTGCATTTATGTTTTGTAACAAATTCTATGTATATTTGTCAAACGTCACAGTTTATCTGTATGCCTTATTTTTTAAACCTCAATAAAAATATATTTAAAAAAAAAAAAAGTTAAAGCAAATTCAAAACAGGGTGTACCCCCAAATACTGACGCGTTTCAGGAAACTCCATAGTCAAAGATATGTAAACTATGACTGGGTTTCCCGAAACGCGTCAGTTCTCTGGGAGCATACCTTGTTTTGAATTTGCTTTTATTTTAATGCTGTGAAGACCACTTTTAAAATAGTATTCAATAAATCATGCTTTAATCTTCTGAGATTAAGCAGGTCCCGGATTTTTTCTTTTTTTTCTATGGTGTCCATTGTCGGGTCGAATCATGTCCTGAAGGGCATTCTCAACAACATATTTACCCCATCAAGGAAATAGCAACCAATATGTTGTGCACACTTAAGAAAACATTGCAGAACTACGCTATGCAAAAATAAGTAAAGCTTCATGCACTTTATGTTTTTTTTTGTTTGTTTTTTCTGGAGCGCATTATTGAACTGTATAATATACATATTAATCTACATTAAGCATACCAGCATTTTCTCTACATTTCGGATTGCTTTTGGTTTTGTAGTATTTATCTATTAATATTTAAAATAACTTTTTTTGTTGCGCCACAGAAAGAATTCTGTTAATCGCCTAGATTGAATAAAACCTGTTCCTGAAATAGCTTGCTGCAACATTTCAAATTAAATTCATAGGGCTAGATTACAAGTGGCGCTCTATTCGATTTTTGCAATTGTGCGCTTACTGTGTTTAAAGTAATCTTTCTATGTGTGTGGGTTAACATCAGGACTTCAGATACTGTGTCTGTATTAACTCCTCTCCATAGACTTCAATGGAGCACACTGTTATAAAAAAAACAACGTAACACTTATTGCTCACGCGCTAACCTGACATGCATTAGATGCACTGTACTAAACCCGAAGGTAGTTATACATATTTTACATTCCAATGTTCTTCCCATAGAAGAAAATATTTTTTACATTTTTAAATATATATTTCTATATATTTAGAAACTGCCATGGTTAAGGTTACTATTGACCTTATTACAGCAAAATCAAAAGACCACTTTTCTCTGATAATCCTTCTTGGTCTGTCTGCAGCCTTTGACACTGTTGACCATACTCTCTTGCTCCAAACCCTCCAATCCTTTGGCATCTGCGACACAGCCCGCTTGTGGTTTTCCTCTACCTGTCTAACCAGACCTTTAGTGTAACCTTCTCATACACATCCATTGATTCTTTCCCACTTTCTCTAGAGGTAACACAAGTCTTCCTCCCTGGTCCCCTTCTCTTCTCAATGTATACATCATCCTTAAGTTCCTTATTAAAGTCCCATGGGTTTCAATATCATTTGTGTTCTTATGATACCTAAATCTACCTCTCTGCACCCGATCTATCCTTTCCTTACTCGCAGGCTCACCAGAAACACCAGTTATGAAGCAACGGTCTAAAGAGAAGTCGGCGGCACTTCTGGACAGTGTTGATGTATGGCTTCTTCTTTGCATAGTAAAGTCTAAACTTGCATCTGTTGATGCAGCGGTGAATGGTATTGACTGATAAAGGTTTACCAAAGTATTCCCGAGCTCCTGTCAGTTTATCCATTACAGACTCATGACGGTATTTGAGACAGTGATGTCTGAGGGATCGGAGATCATACGCATTCAGAAGTGGTTTTCATTCTTGCCCCACCGAGATTTGACCAGATTTCTTGAATCTTTTAATTATAGTGTGCACTGTAGAAGGTAAATGCCCCAAATCTTACTGATTTGTCTTTGTGGAATGTTGTTCTCAAAGTGTTGGCTTATATGCTGAAGCATCTGTTGGCAGATTGTTGAGCCTCGACCCATCCTTGCTCTTAAAGTACTAGGTCTTTTTTTGGAGGCTCCTTAAATTACATGATTGCCTCACCTGTTTCACATCCTCTTCTTATTTCAACTTGTCACATAGCTATTAGTCCTAAATTGCCTTGTCCCAACTTTTTTAAAATATGTTGCAGTCATCAGATTTGAAATGAGTGTATATTTTAAAAAACACATTTCTAATAGTACAGAGTGAATTGAATTTTCAAATGACTTTTTTTTTTTTTTTTTGCATTTTCCTTATCGTCCCAAATGTTTCAAAATTGGGGTTATATATATATATATATATATATATATATATACAGTATCACACAAAAGTGAGTACACCCCTCACATTTTTGTAAATATTTTATTATACCTTTTCATGTGACAACACTGAAGAAATTACACTTTGCTACAATGTAAAGTAGTGAGTTACAGCCTGTATAACAGTGTAAATTTGCTGCCCCCTCCAAATAACTCAACACACAGCCATTAATGTCTAAATGGTTGGCATTAAAAGGCCTAGATTTGGAGTTCGGCGGTAGCTGTGAAAACCAGCGTTAGAGGCTCCTAACGCTGGTTTTGGCCGCCCGCTGGTATTTGGAGTCAGTGATTAAAGGGTCTAACGCTCACTTTTCAGCCGCGACTTTTCCATACCGCAGATCCCCCTACGCCATTTGCGTATCCTATCTTTTCAATGGGATCTTCCTAACGCCGGTATTTAGAGTCGTTTCTGAAGTGAGCGTTAGAGCTCTAACGACAAGATTCCAGCCGCCTGAAAATAGCAGGAGTTAAGAGCTTTCTGGCTAACGCCGGTTTATAAAGCTCTTAACTACTGTACCCTAAAGTACACTAACACCCATAAACTACCTATGTACCCCTAAACCGAGGTCCCCCCACATCGCCGCCACTCGATTTAAATTTTTAACCCCTAATCTGCCGACCGCCACCTACGTTATACTTATGTACCCCTAATCTGCTGCCCCTAACCCCGCCGACCCCTATATTATATTTCTTAACCCCTAACTTGCCCCCCACAACGTCGCCACCAGCTACTTAAAATAATTAACCCCTAATCTTCCGACCGCAAATCGCCGCCACCTACGTTATCCCTATGTACCCCTAATCTGCTGCCCCTAACATCGCCGACCCCTATATTATATTTATTAACCCCTAATCTGCCCCCCTCAACGTTGCCGACACCTGCCTACACTTATTAACCCCTAATCTGCCAAGCGGACCTGAGCGCTACTATAATAAATGTATTAACCCCTAATCCGCCTCACTAACCCTATCATAAATAGTATTAACCCCTAATCTGCCCTCCCTAACATCGCCGACACCTAACTTCAATTATTAACCCCTAATCTGCCGACCGGAGCTCACCGCTATTCTAATAAATGTATTATCCCCTAAAGCTAAGTCTAACCCTAACACTAACACCCCCCTAAGTTAAATATAATTTTTATCTAACGAAATAAATTAACTCTTATTAAATAAATTATTCCTATTTAAAGCTAAATACTTACCTGTAAAATAAATCCTAATATAGCTACAATATAAATTATAATTATATTATAGCTATTTTAGGATTTATATTTATTTTACAGGCAACTTGGTAATTATTTTAACCAGGTACAATAGCTATTAAATAGTTAAGAACTATTTAATAGTTACCTAGTTAAAATAATAACAAATTTACCTGTAAAATAAATCCTAACCTAAGATATAATTAAACCTAACACTAGACTATCAATAAAATAATTAAATAAAATACCTACAATTACCTACAATTAACCTAACACTACACTATCAATAAATTAATTAAACACAATTCCTACAAATAAATACAATTAAATAAACTAGCTAAAGTACAAAAAATAAAAAAGAACTAAGTTACAGAAAATAAAAAAATATTTACAAACATAATAAAAATATTACAACAATTTTAAACTAATTACACCTACTCTAAGCCCCCTAATAAAATAACAAAGCCCCCCAAAATAAAAAATTCCCTACCCTATTCTAAATTAAAAAAGTTACAAGCTCTTTTACCTTACCAGCCCTGAACAGGGCCCTTTGCGGGGCATGCCCCAAGAATTTCAGCTCTTTTGCCTGTAAAAGAATAAATACAATACCCCCCCCCCCAACATTACAACCCACCACCCACATACCCCTAATCTAACCCAAACCCCCCTTAAATAAACCTAACACTAAGCCCCTGAAGATCTTCCTACCTTGTCTTCACCATACCAGGTTCACCGATCGGTCCAGAAGAGCTCCTCCGATGTCCTGATCCAAGCCCAAGCGGGGGCTGAAGAGGTCCATGATCCGGTCAAAGTCTTCATCCAAGCGGGGCAGAAGAGGATCTTCCATCCGATTGAAGTCATCATCCAGGCGGCATCTTCTATGGTCTTCCATCCGGAGCGAAGCGGCAAGATCCTGAAGACCTCCAGCGCGGAACATCCATCCGGACCGACGACTGAACGACGAATGACTGTTCCTTTAAGGGACGTCATCCAAGATGGCGTCCCTCGAATTCCGATTGGCTGATAGGATTCTATCAGCCAATCGGAATTAAGGTAGGAATCCCACTAACACAATACAGGAAAAATAGGGAAAGGGAGGATGAATACATTTTTAGTATCTTAAAATTACAACAAGACCCCTTTTGGCAGCCTCACAAGCGTGTATGCATTTAGCCTTTTGTCTCTTTAAAATTACTTCATTATAGGAAGGCAGCTCATATTTGCAGATCTGTTTTACTGCAAACATCATATCTATTGATCACTGCAATAGCCTTTCAGTTTTAGTGTTTATTATTGTATTAGAAGATTTATTTTTTTGCTTGCTAATTTTCTTTATGAGAACTTTTAGTTTATATATCTAGTGCATAAATTCAGCAAAATTCAGATGTACATGTCCAATTCATTATTGTCTTCCCACTTCAATAAACAAGGTCAATAAAAAAATAATGATTTCATGAACTTCCACTGAAAAGGAACAATTTTATGGCTCACTGTTCCTATTAAGTGTCTGATTACTGTGAAGAACGCAGATTATGCTCTTTTATTGTGTTGTCCTCTGTACACGCGACCTCAGAGGCTTTTAAACACCAACTTGTCAAAAATTCGAAGCCACACACACCAACAGTCTTCTTGTTAGACTCTAAATATAAGGAATTAAATAAAATAAAATATTCTTATTATTTTATATATCAAATCCCAAATTTAGTCTGGAAGGCCGGATGTTATGAATATTTGTGTACAGTATATGTCTGGGAATCTCAATGTGTTTGCATACGTTACACCAGTCTACCTTCCCATTTGGGACTAGATCTCCCAAGCATTCCATGACCAACCTCAACTCCACCCACCATCTGCCAACCCAATCATGTATTAAACTAAACTCAGATGCTTCTAGTTATGGGACACTTAACCCAATTTTTTTTCTTTTGTGATTCAGATAGAGCATGCCATTTTAAGCAACTTTCTAATTTACTCTTATTATCAATTTTTCTTCTTTCTCTTGCTATCTTTATTTGATAAAGAAGGCATCTAAGCTTTTTTCTTGGTTGAGGACTCTGGACAGCACTTTTTATTATGGATGGATTTATCCACCAATCAGCAAGGACAACCCAGGTTGTTCACCAAAAATGGTCTGGCATCTAATCTAACATTCTTGCATTTCAAATAAAGATACCAAGAGAATAAAGAAAATTTGATAATAGGAGTAAATTAGAAAGTTGCTTAATATTTCATGCTCTATCTGAATCATGAAAGAAAAACATTGGGTTCAGTGTCCCTTTAAGATAAAAAAAACTTATCATGCATACAAATGTGCATTATTTAAACATGAGAAAAAAATATATATTTGTATAATTTTTTTTTGAGATTGTTCTAATAGAGAAAACTCAGGGCTTCTAACTTAGTAGTTATACCAGCAAAGCACCAGTCACTAAGGCATCGATCACAATCTATCGGCATTTTTCTTCCAAAAAAAGGCTTTGTTTTCTGACAGTTGGTCGTCTAGTTCCTCGAGTTATCACAATGCATTATTATTTTGCTAGTTAAAAACCTGCTGCAGTAAACAAGTTTTCAAAAGAAAAGCACCCATAAAGGCCTTTTTGTGTTTTAACTACCTGTTTTTAAAATAGAAAGAGACTGTAACTAGTAAAGGAAGGGAAGAGGTTTTTGTTTATTTTTTAATCATAATAAGGATTACAGACAGGATCATCCTCTGGAGCTCCCTCAAACGGGCTATCCCATACTCCTTGCTACTTTTCTATCAGTGTTTGGCTAGTTCTTAAATCTTCAGGCTCTGCAACTGATCAAGCTTATCTCTACTCTCCTCCTCTTAATCATACCTGCATCTACTTGCTGGGTGCGATTCACACACCGCACTATAACTGCCCCGCATTTAGCATATGTTTAGAGAAATTTAGGAGACAACAGGGGTGGCATTTACACATGCAGGATCGGAGGGTGTGCAATAAAACTACACCTCTCCTTTTGCAGCACACCAGAGACAGAGTTCAAAGGCATTTCCTATGCCTCTATGTCAACTAGCGAACAGCATTATTTTCACTTGTTCACATGTCATGCACATGCCGCACATAAAATAAAAATCACCATATGTAAACAGAGACACACTGTGAGGCATTAGGTGACCATCTATTTGGACTAATGGTAGAGCTGCCTATGTGTGTGTGTGTGTATAGATATACAGTATATATATATATATATATATATATATATATATATTGTGATATACCTTTAAGGTATATCCCCTCCCTTTTTGCTATCATCCTATTTAAGGGAGTCATTTACACGTGAACCTTGCCTGAAAATTGTAGCACGTTTTGTTTCAAGATAAGTTCTATTTTCTCAGCTATTATTTCTTCAGGTCTAACCGTAGACTTTCTGGGACTGCATTGTCCTTTGTCTTTAGTTCTGTTTATTGGTAAACAAACTTACGTATTTGCTTATTAACCTTTTTGCCCTTTTTTGAGCTATTTGTGTTTAGCCTCGATCAGCTCCTTCAAGGATCACTCCTCCAACTCCTGCCCAGAACTACTTTCCCGGGCGTTCCAGATATTAGTCACACTCACACCGGACTTACCTGGGAACAGAGCAGAACGCTTATGAGGATTACATTCGTATCAGGTATCGTTCACACTAATACTCTTGTTGGATTATCTTGTAACCCCTCCACAGGTACCTTGGCATATAAAGACGTATTACCAGCTGTACTACCATAACTTAAAACAAACTTATGATCGCTTGTCTCTCTATTTGAACAGCATCTGTTGCATTTACCAGTGTCCCTTTTGCTTGTTATCTCCTACGCAACGCACATCAGATATTATATATATATGTTGTGGTTCTTTGGCAGCATTTAAGGAAACTTGTCTGCTTGCTTTTAGTGTGAACGGTTGTGTGAGTGTGTGAAGACGATCCAAATTTCAGACTACGGATTTCTCATCTTATTTAGGAGCTGGTCGTAATCTGATTGTATACTTTTTGCAAGAGGTTTTTGCATTAATTCTGTTTAACCCTCTCATGCCTGGAATCTGGGTTAATATTCCTTGATTGAACTTTTAAGGACTATCACCATCTTTATCTCCTAAGGATATTAACAACTAGATCTCTAATAATTCTTAACTCTATACAATCCTGTTGAGGGCTTGTTTATAATAATCCTCACATATTTGATATCTTCCTTATTAAAGTGTCTCACTGTATATTCCCCAGATATCATAGCCATTGATACCTGGGGGGTACTAATTAAGAGCTACACTACCTTATAGGTAAACTAAGAATCGGTAAACTCTGGTTGATTTATTTGATATTACACTTATATATCACATATATATATATATATATATATATATATATATACACACCTGGGGGCGTGCTACTTAGAAGCCTGTATCTCAGGCATCTAACCAAGACCCACCGTTGGAAAGGTAACTGTATAAGTCTTGGGGATCTAAAAAAAAAAGTAAAAAATATATATATATATATATATATATATTTTTTTTTTTTTTTATATAAATTTTTTATTGAGGTTATTGCAGAAAAAATACATAGACAATATAATTTTTCATACTCAAAAATCAGGACAGAAAATTATACCCATCCAGATAAAAAAAAAAATCGACCACCTATATAATATGGTCATACAAGAAATATTTCAATAGAGCCTATAGAAAACATCACCTCAATTTAAAGGGTGGAGGGAATATATCAATTACTTCTAGATATAAACGCATCAGAACATAATTGGGAGTTTCCAATGGGGTCTGTGCCCCTAAGCTTAACCAGTAAGCAATATAAGCAATACAATGGGGAAAAACAGAGCATAGTATAAAAAACTTATAACATACATGCATCTCTTTTTGTTCAACTATATTATATATAACAAACCTACTATCTGTGTATCAAGCCAAGAAGAAATGTGCCAGAACAGTATAAACCAGTATTGACCCATCATGTTTTAGTATAAATACATACTGTAGTGTAGAAGGTCAAGGAGCTTATTAGCATAGACAGTGCGGTGATAAGCTGAACATTTTAGGGTTAATAATTATAGCTTCAGGTAGAGGATGGGTTTTAAACTATGGCTCTAAACACCTACAATTAAACAGCTATAACAACAATGCTCATTGAAAATAATGTATAAGGGTTTATAGCACCTTAGCTAAAATATAGATAGGATTATAAATTAAATTTACTCTATCTCGGCCGCTGACAGGGGAAACTAGAGGACTAAAGATAAGGGTAGTATAGCAATGAACTATGAACAATGACCACCATAATTATACTGTGGAAAATAAGTCAGGCATAACATTATAGCATAGCCATCAGGTATTGCAAAGTCCAAGAACAGTTTTATGTAATTGATTTTGGATCAACATAACAATATATCTTCATATGGGATCATCATGTGACCATTACATGCTTAAAGAGTACGTATTTCTATAAGCTGACTTTGAGCAGATATCAAGTATCTAGACACTCTAGGGTACACAAACAAATCCTCTTTTAATATATTAAGGGAGCAATATATCTGAAATTTTCCTCAGTGTCTGTGTAATTGTCAAAGGGTTCTGGACCTGTTAGGTGCTTGGCAAAAACATGTCGTTTAATATAAAGCCATGAATAATAACTAACAACAACATAGAAAACTATAACAATAAAAGCTTATTAAAATTAGTAGAAACAATATCAATAAACATCAATATATGTCATAACTGCGTCTGTCATATAGTCTTATACTAATTGTACTATGGGTGAGGTTCAATCTAAAATTGGCCATGGCAGAATATAGGTTGCTGCAAGTTACAGCACTGAGAGGTTCATATGAAGATGTAGAGCCCTATAGCAACTTGATAGAGCAATTAAAGTACATCACTCTATTCCAGACCTCCAGGATTGGATCAGACATCCAGCTTTCGCACAACACACTCCAGAGTAAGTCTCAGGATGTCACCTAGGGGAGCTGCTACCCAAAGCATGGCACATAGCTGGGACAGCTCAGTATCTTTTAATAAAACTGTAGGTTTGGCTACCGAAGTGTTTACCAGCCATGTGGTGTTTAGATCAAACGGTTTCCAGCTTATCTCCAAAATGGCATTGTTTCCTTTTTCATATGTTATAGCCGATGTCACGCTTATATAAGTATCAATCTCGTAGGACTCCAGCTCCTCTGATAGGCATAAAACCCCATTCTCCTGCTCTAACGGGAAGCCAGCGAAAGACAACATTTGCTGCTCACATATTAAAGCATCTAGTTTACCCTCAAGCACATGTGGAGGGGTCGTTTGCCGAACAACAGCTGCAAAATCTTCAGCAGAAGCAATAGATGCCTCCTTCAATGTATCCTCCATGGCAACTTGGAATGCATCCAAGAGGCTGCCCAGTCTGGATTCAATCCACGCTGCAGTCGCCATAAGGGTCATCAGTATTTGCTCTGGAATGCTTCAAAAGCTCCCAGTATATAGCACTTTGTAACTTGCAAATAAAGAAATCACTTTAGCATGTAAAGCTGATTTAACTGAATGGTCAGTATAATAGGAGGGGTATATGAAGGTCCAGGCCCTTCCTAGGCCTCCGCTGCACACTTCATCAGTTCAGCTTTTCTACTCCAAAGTAGAAGCAAAAAAGTTGATCAGGTCAATCTACAAGTGTAAATGTAGTCTATGTCACAAAAAGAAACACTCAAACTGTAGGTTGAGGGAGCAATAAACAGTGGATTCATTAACTCCTATATGCAGCTGTAGCTGAAAGCAGCCATCTTAGTCGGTAGTTGGACATGCCCCCCCAAAAAATATATATTTCATTTTTTTAAAAAAAAAAAACTCAAATGCAGCTTAGCACCCAGGTGGGAAATTGCTTAGCACTCAAAGGGTTAATAAATATGCAAGAATGTATTGGTCTCCCAGGAAACATATTGTTGACTCAAATGGTAAAGAAAACAAAATATATATTATTCTAAGGTGTGAATAAAAAAATAAAAAAAATAAAAATAAATGCCAAACACCAATTACTGTCTTGGGTAACATTAAGGAAAGGATAGAACAGATGTCTTGCCAGTTTTCATCCTATGTTTATAAACGTATTGAGCTTGTTTCAAAATAATTTGATTTCCTCTAGCTAATCAATGCTATCTCATATCATGGTGTGTTTCATAAGAACCTACACTGACAACTCCTTGATTCTTCAGATATACAGAAACATTACTACCTTTGAATGTACAAGCATAATCAATATTGTAGCTTTTACAATTGCTGTTAAGTCACATGCTAATAAAAACTAAAATGCACATTAGTACATTTCAATTTTAAATGGAAACAGTTTTGCACTATAAATGTATTACCAAAAAAATAATATTAATTCTGTATATTCTGTGCTTTTTAAAAGATGAAACACTTAAAGATTTGGCTAGAAATATCTTTTTTAACAAGGGAAATGTATAGATTCAAAAGAAGTATTTTCCCAGAATATATGTTTTAGCAAAAACACTTCTAGTAAGCAGTTATGATGGTGATAGCTTTTACTGTGCATGTAGCATATTTACTTATTCCCTGTGAATCCTTATTCAAACACTGCACCTGATCAGAGAGCTGGAAGTGTCATGTATTCATCATTGATGATGCAAATTGAGTCAAGATGCAACATACGCTCTCTGAGCAGTAGTGCTGCTTTAATGCAAGAGTACTAAGTTTGATTATATATTTGCTGTGCACAGTAAAACCAATTACAGTGAAAGCTATTACAGTGATACATTTTACTGAAAACATTTTTACTGATCTTTGTTTATTGTTTCTTTTCAAAACATTAACACGTATTTCAAAATTGAGGTTTCATTCTCTTTAATCCTAGTTGCAATATTTCCTAAGATTTAAAAAAAACAAAAAAAAAAAAACGATAAAACAACGCATGGAAATCTAACCAATGATTTCAAAGATATATATTTTTTTAATTATTAAAGGGACAATAAAATAAAAATTAAGCTTTCATGATTCATACAGATCTATTATTTAATATCTATTATCTAATTTGTTTCATTCTATCTTTTGTTGAAAAGAACACCTAGGTAGTTTTAGTTGCAGGTATGCACAACTATGAGCTAGCTGTGGGTTGGTGACTGCACATATATGAAGGTGATCTACAAAGCATCTTCTTAGGCTTACATGCTAAAGGGCTTCAAGGGGATAACTAAAGGAGGAGAGGAACTAAGATAAGTAATGTCAGTGCATGCTATATGCATCCCTGCACATTAGAGTATTTAAGAAGCACTTGAAAGTTTGAAAACTAAGGGAGAGTCTTGTGGAGCGAGGCAGAGAGTTGCACAAAATAGGGGCGAGACTGTAGATGGGAATGTGAGGAGATAACAAGAGAGAAGGAGAGAAATAGGTCATGAGAAGAGCGAAGTGGACGGAGAGTATCTGGATGGGGTCGGAGATATAGGGTGGAGCAGTTTTATTGAAAGCTTTGAAAGTTAGAGTCAGGATTTTGTGTTTTAGGAAGCCAGTGAAGGGACAGGCAGAGAGCTGTCGCAGGTAAAGATTTATGTGTAGGGAAGATCAGCCTAGCAGAGGCATTTTTATGGATTGTAAGGGAGATACACAGCAGCTAGGGAGGCTGGAGAGGATATAATTGCAATAGTTAAGATGGGAAATGATGAGAGAGTGTATTTAAGTTGTAGTTGTGTATTGTGTGAGTAAGTGGCAAATTTTGGAGGTGTTTTTTTTTCAGGTGGAGGTGGCAGAAATTAGCCAAAGAGGGAATGTGGGAAGTGAAATAGAGATCTGAGTCAAGTGTGACCCCAAGACATCGGGTATGCGGGGTTGGGATAATGATGTTATTATCAACAGTTATAGAATGAGGAAACAGCATGCCAGCTGAGAAACTAGTTGCATGATTTTAATACATAGTGGGAACTTTCTGTACACTGTGTTTTTATACTATTTTATTAAAAGTGATTTTAGACTTATCACTTGACTGAGAGCCTGTTCTTTTGCTGTTGGAGACTATGCCCCTGACGGAGGTTTGTGAGAGCCCAAGAACAGTGAGCTGGGACACTGAGAGATCCCAGTAGGTGCCACTAAGCACGAGTGAGTGCTGCCACACTTGTGAGTACCAGTCTATTGCCATTGTATATATATACATACTGCTTGTACGATATTACACTAGGAGGTGCCCATCTGTGTTTTGTTTGCACCATCACAGATTCCAGTTATAGAATGTTGGGGGGTAGGAGTATTGGAAGAAGGGGGGAATTAAAGAGCTCAGTTTTGGAGAGATTTAGCTTAAGGTAGTGAGAGGATATCCAAGATAAAATATTAGAAAGACAGTCAGTGACACAATTTGGGTATCATCAGCATACAAATGATATTGAAACCCATGGTAGGAGGAGAACCACAATAGGGCTGTGTCACAGATGCAGAAGGATTGGAGTTTCAAAGGCTGTAGAAAGATTGTTTGATTTTGCTGTCATTAATAACCTTAATGATTGCAGTTTATGTGGCATGTTGGGGGCAAAATCCAGATTGCAATGGATCACAGAGGGAGTTTAATGTGAGGAAATCTGATAGATGTGTATATACATGCCTTTCTAGAGGTTTTGAGGCAAGGTGGAGTAGGGAAATAGGGTCGTAATTGGATGGGGATGAAGGATCAAGAGAAGATTTTTTGAGCATTTTTTTCATGTTAAAGTGTAAGGGAAATATAACAGTGCTTATGGAGAGACTAAAAATATATATGTGAGAATTGGAGTAACAGTATGAGAGGGAGGACAGTAGTTTTGAGGGGATTAGAGTTAAAATTAAAGGTAGTGAGATGATAGGAGGATATAAGGGCAGAAACTTCTTCCTCAATAGCAGAAGCAAAAATCTGTGGGTTTGTGAGTTTTGGACATTGGCAAATGGTTGAGGGGTTTGGACAATGGTAGTGTGTTGAGAGATCATTTAATTTGTGATGAAATCTATTTTATTGGTGAAGTGGTTTGAAAAATCTTGAGCTAAGAGAGAAGTAGTAGAAGGAGGTGGGTGGAGAAGGGTATTAAAAGTGGAAAACAGATGAATGCAGCTTAATACATTTTACCCATGGGGTATATCCTATTTGATTTGCAATTCATAGACACAGAGCAATAATGATAACAGTAGGGAACCCAACTATGGCTGACATTAAAGGACCAATAAATACAGTAGAATTTAATAACTGACAAATACAAAATTAATAGACAAGGCAATAGCACTTACTTTGAATTTAATGTTTTGTATAGTCGTTAACTGTTAAAATGAGGTTGTAATGGCCGTGGTATTTCCTCTATCAGACTGAACTTGGCCAGTAGTCTTCTTATCCCGGCGTCAAGTGGAATGATAGGAAATATCCCAGAACAGAGAGAGTTTATGAAATGAGGTAAGCGGTACTCACGGTAGGCAGGGTAGTCCTTCACAGCAATAAGATGAAGGCAGAGAATGTTCAAGACAGACAGGGTCCGGCAACAGCAAGGCAATCCAGTAGAATAGCAGTTCAGGGGTAAACCAATAGAATGACCATGAACAGGCATGAGTCAGCAACAAAGGAAATCCAGCAGATTTACAGTTCAGGGGTAAACCAATAGAATAGTCAGACAGGCAGAGTTCAGCAATGGTAAGGCAATCCAGAAATCCAGGGGTTAAGCAAGCAGAGTGGTCCGACAGGCAGAGTTCAGTATCAATTAGGCAATCCAGCAATTCACCGGTTAAGCAAGCAGAGTGGTCAGACAGGCAGAGTTTAGTATCAATTGGGCAATCCAGCAATTCAAGTACACAGCACCCAGGAGCACACAAAGTAACACCTATACTTGGGCAGTGAGGATAAGGAATAGCGGTGCTTACATAGGTGCCGATTTGCACCAAGGAGAGTTTGAGGATCCAACCGGCATGAAAGGGAAATTGATGTGCGGCGGTGACGTCATCGCCGCACGCTCAGTGCAACCGTCGCGTCCATGGCAACAGCCATAGCAACAGAGTGGCGCATCGGGAGCATGGGCGTGACAGTAGTCTTCTTATCCCGGCGTATACAAAGCTGATGGTTTTTAGTTTAGTGCTCATCAATTTACAATAGCAATAGCTTGTTTTTGACTCCCATTGAAGTCAAACAGATCTCAGTTTATATTGAACCCTTTAATGGCTTTAGGCTTGCCGTATGTTGTCATTTAATGAGTTTTCAGCTACATACTGTACACTAGGCATAAACATAAAAATGAGTGGCTTGTCTAACCACCCCAATCGTTCCGGCTGCATCTCAATCGTGCTGAGGGCAATAAAATATCTCCTGGACAATGCTTTATTTTCCACCTAACAACACTTCTACCAATGCAGTAATGCCTTGGGGCCACCAAAAGGAACACTTACAATGCCACCCCTGTAATGACTTTGCCCACATGACACCATTTACTCTTTGCACGTGCTTTCCTGACTCAAGATAAGTCTTTGCCTCCCAATTAATCAGTTGCTGGAATCACTACTGGTCAGAATGCCCTTTATGACTTGAATTACAAAAATGTGAAACACTTTAAAAACATGTAAAATACATACATATTCAATAACATCTTATTCATATTGCGTCTGAGACATAAATTAAATAGTTTAGAAAGTGTTTTAAAGACAGTTGCATCTTGCAATCACAAATGAAGGTAGCAAGCCCAAAACAAACTGCTTCTTTGCCTAAATTATGTTAAATTTTTGTATATAAGGAATTGATGTCACAGGTTACTAGGATGTAATTATCTTCCCATGTTTGTCTCTTAAAACTTTTAAGTACTGAGTTGTATATTTTAGGAACAATGGTAATTTAATTACATAATTCTGTAAAAACCTATATATGCTGAAAGATTTAAAGTTAAAGGCCTCTATTTATCAAGCCGTCGACTTGCATTCGACAGCCCCAATACGCTCGCCTCAGATCGCCTAACATCACCGCTGCAGACCTGAATACGCTCTCCAAAATTATCAAGAAAGCTGTCAAAAAGCCGCGAACCAAGTACGGAGCGATGAGCAGCGGACTGTTGTTAACTAGCAGTCATCGATCTCGCTGCTCTTTACAGCTTTCTTGCTATACTGTCACTAAGCACCCACACTATACTATACTGTTTACCCCCTATACCGCCGCTCCTGGAGCCCCCCACAACTAAATAAAGTTATTAATCCCTAAACTGCCGCTCCCGGAGCCCGCCGCACCGACATAAAGTTATTAACCCCTAAACCGCTGCTCCCGGAGCCCACCGTCACCTACATTATACATATTAACCCTTAATCTGCCGCCCCCTATACCGCCGCCACCTACATAAAGTTATTAACCCCTATCCTGCCACTCCCGGACCCCGCCGCAACTAAATAAAATATTTAACCCCATAAACCGCCGCTCCCGGAGCCCACCGCCACCTACATTACATTTATTAACCCCTAATCTGCCCCCCTACACTGCCACCACTATATTAAATGAATTAACCCCTAAACCTAAGTCTAACCCTAACCCTAACACCCCCTAACTTAAATATTATTTAAATAAATCTAAATAAATTTACTATTATTAACTAAATTATTCCTATTTAAAACTAAATACTTACCTGTAAAACAAACCCTAAGCAAGCTACAATATAACTAATAGTTACATTGTAGCTAGCTTAGGGTTTATTTTTATTTTACAGGCAACTTTGTATTTATTTTAACTAGGTACAATAGTTATTAAATAATTATTAACTATTTAATAGCTACCTAGCTAAAATAAATACAAATATACCTGTAAAATAAATCCTAACCTAAGTTACAATTACACCTAACACTACACTACAATTAAATCAATTAAATTAATTAACTACAATTACCTACAATTAAATAAAATTAACTAAAGTACAAAAAAAACAACAACATTAAATTAAAGAAAATAAAAATATAATTACAAGAATTTTAAACAAATTGCACCTAATCTAAGCCCCCTAATAAAATAAAAAAGCCCTCCAGACTGAGTCTGGTGGATCGTATGTTACGTCACTAAATTCTACTTTTGCCAGTCTCTAGCCTTTGATAACTAAGGCAAATCAGGCTCGCCACAAATACGCTGCGGAATTCCAGCGTATTTGCGGTTGACAGCTTGATAAATAGAGGCAATGAATAAGTCCCTGAAATCATCGGTCTTCTTGGGTTTATTTTTAAGGACTTATGGATCTTAGGAAGAAAGTAAAATATGGATGTTTTGGGGTATTATATATCTAGAAATAACAATTATTTTTGATCAATTATTACAATAGATCTTGCCTTCCTCATCCGATCAACAAAAAGCTGGTTTAAGGAGCGCTGAATAAAGCTGGGACAGAGCAAACTCAACCAGGAAGATACAAGCATAAAGAGTAGCTGCAGAGGAGATTAAGTAGTTTATTTCAAGATTAACTTTTTTGGCTCATATATCCAGACATACCAATCTGCAAAAACTAATTTCATGGAGGTGGCTTCACTGGCTACTGAGCTGCATGCCCCCCCCCCCCCCCCCCCGGTTATATACTGGACACATACCCTAAATAAGATAGAGACTTATCATTAAAGTAGCTTCCCATTAAACTCACTTTAAAAAAAACTTAGCTTTATTGCACCACCACATATTATTATTATTATTATCGGTTATTAGTAGAGTACCAACCGATTCTGCAGCGCTACATACAACAAACCTATTTTCCAGTGATCGTATGCTTGTTGAATGCTCAAATATTTTAGAATATGAAGTTTTATTATGTGCAGTAAATAAGGTGGTATTTGAGTTCTATTTTATTAAAATCAGTGGGGGCTTATTGGATACTGATGCATGCTTAGAGGGTTCTATAGTGTCCCAGTTTGTGAAGTGCTCAGTACAGTTGTCCCTGTGCGACATTCGGATTTTGTGTCTGGGAGCGTGTGTGATTTTGAGTTTGAGAGGATATTTGTAATTATGTTTTGTACTCACAGTAGAGTCAGTTTGATAAGGACCTGACAGCAGGGGTTTATATCTCCTCTCTCACAGGGGTGCACTCTCTTTGCCTTCTCTCTCAGTTCTCACTTAGCCTATGCTACAGTCGATGTTGCCTACTGCTGATTCTCCTCCTCCCCCTAGAGCCTTATCGCCGCCTCCAAACAGTAGGAGGGTGCAGTGGCGTCACTAGGGTTGGTGTCACCCGGTGCGGTAAGTCATGGTGTCACCCCCCCCCCCAGAAAGCAGAAACACACAAAAACACAGTCAAACGCACATACAAACACTCAGACACACTTAAACACATACTCAGATGCACACAAAAACACTCTGAAACACATTCAGACACACACACAAAAAAACACACACACAAAAACACTGAGACACACAAAAACTCAGACACACACATACAAAATATGTAAACTGCACTGCATTAATTAGGAAGCTCATGCCTAGAGCTGCTCCCTGGCTCAGCAGAACATCAAATGAAAGATAAACAGAGCACTCTAAAATAAATCACTGAAGAAAAGGTTTAGGCGCGCAAACTATGAAAATTCTGCTCTCTGACTCTGTTCCAAGTCTGTCAGTGCACAGCCCTGGGCCGCATGTCACTGAGCAGTGAGCACAGATAGGCAGGCAGGTTTAGGCTAGCAGCGCAACTTTGCAAGCCCCACCCTGGAGGGTGTCACCCGGGTGCTGCCCGCCCCCCCCCCAGTGACGCCACTGGGAGGGTGTGTGGCAGACATGCAATACACTGAAAGTAAAGACAGACTTGCTGTGACAACGCTTTCCTGCTTGATGGCATGACCGCAACTAGAGGCATTCCTTAAATAAACACTGTTTCTGAATTTGGGCAATGCTGGATCATGGTATTTTTTGATTCAGGGAGATTGTCTTTCATTTGCGGGCGTCAGGGAGCCGCTATTACAATGAGGGAGACTCCATAAACTTCAAGGAGAGTTGTGATGTCCGTATATCTAATGCAGTGTTTTTCAGCCAGTGTGCCGTGCCACACTAGTGTGCCGCGGCAGACTGACAACAGTGCGGGGGTGTCCCTCTTTCAAATTTTGAAATATTGGTAGGTATGTGACAGGCTCATCAGGCATCATTTACAACCATTACATTGACATTCATTCACAGACAATCAGTGTATGTATGTATATATATATATATATATATATATATATATATATATATATATATATATATACTGTATATATATCCTGTATTAGGCTACAATGTGTGATTTTGTAAAATTTGGGGATGGTGGAGTGCCACAGGATTTTTTAATGTAAAAAAGTGTGCCACGGCAAAAAAAAGGTTGCAAATCACTGATCTAATGAACTGGATGTCCTGGATATACATTGGAAATATTATTTGATTAAAAAGACATGATACCCAAATGTTGAAGAATTTGAAATTGATGCAGCATAACTGTAAAAAAAAACTAACTTGACAATATCACCTGAACATATCTATGTAAAGATGGAAGATATTTACCTCAACACACCCCACTGTAAAGAATGCTAGTCCTAGGACTTGCAAGAGTGTGTGCATCTGACATGTGCAGGCACACTCATGTTAACACCTATTCAGTTTAAGGAAGCTTACTGTGAAATCTCATGAGATTTTTTCAACCTGCAGCTTTACAGCAGCTGAAGTATAACTGATCACAGAGCACTTATTCTAATGAGCTGAAGACCTTTTGAGGTAAAATATTTTCGCTTTTTACATAGAGATGTTCAGGTGATATTTTCATGTTGAGTGATATAGCATAGGAGTTATATGTCCCTTTAATTGAAGAACTATACTACCTTTCAGTTTCTTATGAGACAATTGGACTCATATTAGAATAGTTATTTTATAGTGATTGATACCACGGGCAGTTTAATTCTGGTTTTTAGTAGCTAAATATTATTTTATAGATTTACTAAAAAATATTTAATTGAAGTATATAATTTGTTTTATGTGAGGTGTTGCTGTTTTTAGCGCATTCTTTATCTTGATTTGTCTTTTAGTTAAGAACATGGGACTGCCTTGTATGTTGAGCCGCAAACAGCTAATTGTGTTTGTCCTAAAAGTTGTCCAGACCCCAGGGTGGCTTTTTAAAATGCTTTTATGCAAATGGTATGTGGCAGTAAAGTGAAGCTGTTTTTAATTGCCTAGACTTTCACCTTTAATTAAAGGGATATTTTAGTAAAAATTAAACTTTCATGAATCAGAAACAGCATGCAATGTTTAGCAAATTTCAAATTTACTGCTATTATCAATTTTTCTTTGTTCTCTTGGTATCTTTATTTGAAAAAGCAGGAATGTAAGCTTAGGAGCAGGACTATTTTTGGTTCAGCACCTGTGTAGCGCTTGCTGATTGGTGTCTAAATGAAGCCACAAATTAGCAAGTGCTACCCAGGTGCGAAACCAAAAATGTGCAGGGTCCTAAACTTACATTCTTGCTTTTTAAAATCAAGATACCAAGAGAACAAAGACAGATTGATAATTGGAGTAATTAGAAAGTTAGTTAAAATTGCATGTTCTATCTGAATCATGAAAGTTTACTTTTGACTAGACTATCCCTTTAAGCTCATTACTTAGAGCTAACTTAGCCCTATCTTACGCTATGGAAGTTTCTCTCTATCTATTTGAGGTCTTGACTGACTACAGAGACTCTGCTCTGAGTCTGTTGTGTTTGAAGCTGATCTGTTTGGAACCGAACTTTCAGCAGATTGACTAAATACTGGCTGGTTATATAACTTACACTAACTTGGTGCACATTTTGTTTTATTTTTTTTGTCACTGATTTTTTGATAACATACACACTGGTGTTATGTTATTTATTCACATATGCAATTGATTTTTGTTTCTTTGTTCTTTTCTTATAGCTCTAGCTTAAACTTTCCAGATGGATAGTAACAATCTCCAAAGCAATTAGCAGTAAGTTAGATAATTTGATCTATATGCTCCCACCAGATATTAGCATATTTGAGTAAGTGGTAACGGATATATAAATAAAAGTATTTATCTAATAAATATTATATTTGTTTTTTTAACAGGGCTCATTATTATTATCTCAGTTGGTAGACACAGACAATTCATCTTTATTGGAGTTTGATACAGAGGGGCCTATTTATGAAAGGCCTGTCGGACATGATCCAACATTGCGGGTCAGGTCCGACAGACCTCGCTGAATGTGGAGAGCAATACGCTCTCCGCATTCAGCATTGCACCAGCGGCTCTTGTGAACTGCTGTTGCAACGCCGCCCCCTGCAGATTTGCGGCCAATTGGCCGTTAGCAGGGGGTGTCAATCAACCTGATCATATTCGATCGGGTTGATTTCCTGTGATGTCTGTCCGCCTCCTCAGAGCAGGCAGACAGGTTATGGAGCAGCGGTCATTAGATCGCAGCTTCATAACTGGTGTTTCTGGCGAGCCTGAAGACTCACCAGAAACATGGGCCCTCAAGCTCCATACGGAGCTTTATAGATAGGCCTCAGATTCTCTAACCCTTAAAGGGACATGAAACCCAAATTTTTTCTTTCATTATTCAGATAGAGAATACAATTTAAAAAAACTTTCCTATTGACTTCTATTATTTCATTTGCTTGTTATTCTTTGCTGAAAGGTTTATCTAGGCAAGATCAGGAGCAGCAGAGAACCTATGTTCTAGCTGTTGATTGGTGGCTGCATATATATATATATCGATTGTGATTGGCTCACCCATACGTTTAGTTAGAAACCATTAGTGGATTGCTGCTCCTTCAACAAATGATACCAAGAGAATGAAACAAATTAAATAATAGAAGTAAATTAGAAAGTTGTTTAAAATTGTATTCTCTATCTGAATCATAAAAGAAAAAAATTGGGTTTAATTTCCCTTTAATGGAGCCAGCATTGAAAGGGTTATTGTGCTTCATGTCCCTATTTGATAATCTCCTTCTGAATAAATTGTGTATGCTCCTCTGAGTTTATCATAGCTTAATTAACAAGATTCAAAGCTGCTTCTTTCTGGTACGCATAGACATCTCATTTTAATTGAAAGGTAGCTTATCACGAATAATACACTTGAAATAGCAACCTAATTAAATAAACAAACCAAGAAAGAATAATTATTTCATTAATCAAAAGAAAAAGCATTTGGACAACATGTTCATTATTTTTTTACATAGTTATAATAAACGTAAGAGCTAAGAATACAGCAAACTTGAAACATTATTGAAGCTTGTCTTTGATAGAACATTTTAAGCTTGCTTTGCAAACATTTTCTGCGCAAACATTATCCTTTTGTTTGTGAGATTAGCAGGTTTATCACTAGCTTGACGTTGTATTAAATACTAGCAGCTTTTAAAAGCACTCAAAATCCACTTCATTTTATAGAGAAAATGAAGTATCTGTGAGAATGTGTTCTAGATGTTCTTTAGATACTTCTATTATTTTGACATGATGGGCCATGTTTTGCTATAAATTTAGTGTCAGTTGGGGTGGCAATATAAAAGATTTGTTTTATTGATCATGGAAAATCTGAAGCATTTGTAGTCACTTTATTTTAGGGATAAATTAGGGACAGCAAAGTCAAAATTAAAACCTTTTAGGAGTTGGTCAAAGCATTCATTTTGAAACAACTTTCCAATGTATTTATTTAATCTAGTTTGCTTTATTATTTTGGTATTCATTGCTGAAAAGCATACCTAGGTAGTCTCAGGAGCAGCAATGAACTCCTGAGAACTAGCTGTCGATTGGTTGCTGCACATATCTGCCTCTTGTCATTGTCTCACCTGATGTATTCAACCAGTTTCCATTAGTGCAACTTTGGCTAAACCCTTGGAATGTAAGTACTAGCCTGACCCCTCTGTGCTGATTTCTAGTTGATCTTATTACCTGGTTTGATACTTCACTACTGTTTTGGACTTTACTACTTGCTTGACTCCTTTGACTTGACAAGGGGCGCCACATAGTGTGATTTGTACCAACAATGGGATGTAGTGAATAAAAGAAACTACTCACAAAGAAAGTTGCACCTTAAACGAATAAGATGCTAACATACAGGCTGACATTCAAAACAGCAGGCAGTACGCTGCAGGTCACCATTGGTGTGACCCGTAGGATCTGGAAGATCTGGAAGACTGACGCTGCAAGATCCCGATCCAGATCCTACGGGTCACACCAATGGGGACCCGCAGCGTACTGACTGCTGTTTTGAATGTCAGTCTGCCTGTTAGCATCTTATTCGTTTAAGGTGCAACTTTCTTTTTGAGTAGTTTATTTATTCACTACATCCCATTGTTGGTACAAATCACACTATGTGGCGCCCCTTGTCTTTTGCTTCATTCTAGTTACTCGAACCATTACACCGTGGGACACAAGTGGAGCTTGACGAATATTCACGTATTTCACCCATTTTTCCTGGGACTTTTCTCATAGAGACTTATTTTTTCTGGGACTTGCTGCTTTAATTGATTTTTGGGACACTTTCATATGATTATATTTATTTTGCAAATATTTGTATCCTTTTTATATTTTTGAGCATCACAATAAGTGTATATATTTTCTGATCACCATAACAAGTGTATTTTATTACTAAACAGTTTACAAGCTGCAGGAGCCTGAATCAAGTCAACGCACAGACCTGCTAGCAGAGAGGGGTTGTTGACACGCGGAGTGATCCGGGCGTCAACCCCTGTCTCGCGGGTCGAGGAACCAGCTTAGGGAAAAGCAGCAGCTGTGGAAGCCTAAGAAATCTCTCGTTGGAGTAAAAGATTTCTCCTTGTGCCGGAACACACCTGTATGTACACGCTCGGCCTGGATCTAAGCGTGTGGAGCCTGATCAGTGCCATGATATCAAGTGGAAGCCGCAAGTTTTTTACAGACATACACATTCATTGTACTCATTGAGGGGCTTAGCTTGGAGGGTCCCTGTAAAATTGCTATTGTGGCTAAAAAAGCGGTGTCTTGTTAAAGGAAAAAAAAAAGAGGGGGCAAGAAAATTCTGAATTACTGACTAACTTTTCAAGGTACTTTTGGTCTATTACTTAAAAAAGGGGGAGATTCCATCAAGAAAAAGAATAACCACCCTAAGAACTTTATACACGGAACATCATTCTATCTGTGGTTTAATTCTAATTCTTCTGTAAAACTATTAAGGAGTCTTTTTGAAAAGTGACTTTACATCTTGGCTGAAAATAACAACTCAAGCCTGCCGTAATATTCTCTCAGAACAGGGGTGATTTTGTTTTAGCACTCACCCGTATAGGTGGAATTTGTACTAGTCTTTAATAACAGGAATGGTATAAAAGCATTTAGATTTAATCTGTTGATTGTTTTTGCGGTCTATTGCCTAATAAGACACTAAATATTGTTAAGAGGTATAAAACAAACGGCATATTAATAGCCGGTGGGGGCTTTAGAGTATTATAGTTTGTATTAAAACAAGCAGAGCTATCACAATATTGGTAATTTATATTTAAGGAAATTAAGTAACCATATATTGACTAAGAGAATTGTATTAAAATGCAAAATTATGGTAAAGACATAATTTATTTGATGTAGCTAAACGGTATCTATAGTAAACTAGAAAAGACAGTAGCAGAGTAACTGTCCTGGAAGCTGGGTAAAAATCATTGTATTGTCAAAAAGGGATAGCATAAAAAGTTAGGTTCTTCTGATTATGCTGGAAAATTTTATATTTATGGGACAGGTTTATAGCTTGTGAATAAGGTTGAAAATATTTTTTTTTCTTTGAGTGAACTGGTGAAATATATCAGAGGGAGGCTAAATAAAAAATAGATCTTGGACAGGAAAATCCCCATTTTGAACCATAGAACCAATACATTTATTGTATAAGAAAACAAAGGGTTGTTTTCTCTTGTAAAAAATCATAAAGCCTTTGGATTTAAATAGCCTCTGGATTTAAAAATAGGGTGGCGTTTTGTTTAGTCACACACACTTACATACACACAAAAAAAAAAAAAAAAAAAAGGGAGATACATATACACAGATTGTGTCAAAACCAGGAGCGATAGGTTCTTGGTTAAGTGGTTGTATTTGATTTATATATGAGGCTATATGACAAATAGTTTCTCTAAATTCCACATGTAATGTGATTGATGTGGTTTGCACTTATTGTAAGGCACTAAAATAGAATAGAACTTGCACAAGTGTTCTTTTTTCCGTTTTTATATATATAAGTTTTTTTTCTGAAAAGATTTATCACGCAAGGTAAACACAGTTCACCTATAATGCCCCCTAAAATAAAAGATCGGAAAACGAAAGCACTGGATGTCAGTTCAGATACAAATATAGAGATGGTTAACCCCCAAATAGATTTCCAGCCAATTATGATCCAACTAACGGAGCTTTTCTCCCCTCAATTTACTGAAATCAAAAAAGAGCTAGCAGGTATTGCTATAAATATTATTGCCCTCTCCACGGAAGTAAGACAATTCTCAAATAGGCTTACAGAAGCCGAGAACAGAATATCAGAGTTAGAGGACTTAACTAATTCTCATGATACCCAAATGCATGCACAAGAATCCCAAATCAATACGTTACAAAATCGTCTGGAGAATATGGAGGATCGCTCCAGACAAAATAATCTCAGAATTGTAGGTCTGCCAGAAATGGCGGAATACAATGATTTAATTAAATTTATGTCCATAGTTTTACCTCAGGCTCTGGAACTACCGTCCGTACAACTTCCTTTAACAGTGGAGAGAGCGCACAGGATTGGCCCCCATAAAACTAATATAAATGGTGCAATAAGGAGTAGGGTATGTATAGTTATATTTTTAAAGTTTCAGGACAAAGTGGAAGTGTTAAGACTATATAAGAAACACAAGTCTTTTGCAATAGCCAATAATAGATTGTTATTATTTCAAGATTTTTCTACTGAGACCTCAGCAAAGAGGAAATTAATGGCCCTTTATTGTACACAGTTTATTAAGAAAGGACTCAAAGCTCATTTAATGTACCCTGCAAAGATAGTAATAGAATTACAGGACAAGAAAATTACCCTTAACAATATAGAAGAAGGAATAGAAAAAGGAATTTGCAGCTAGCAATTAAGATATATGTAAGTAGTGATAGGGCCAAGCTTCCTAAATTGAACATGTTATGAGAATGCTTAGATATGCAGCAGTCTTGTTGGTATTTAAGAATTAGTCCGATTAAATTGTTAACTGCTAACTTAGATGAAAAGCTCGGTAACTGTGTATTTCTTGAGCAGTTAGGTGTTTTTATACATTTTTTTTTTGTTGTTGTTGTTTTTCTCCCTCTCTTTCCTCTCTCTCCCCCCTCCATATTTAGGCCTCTGGTATTTAGAAAACATGGCCAGGCTTTTTATTAGATGTTAAATGAGTGTTGATAAAAAGCTTAAGTTTCTTTCCTGGAATGTAGGAGGTATCACCTCGCCAACAAAAGGTAAACTTATTATAAAATCTTTAGCTAACCATCACCCAGATATAGTATTCCTACAGGGGACGCATTTGAAGGAATTGGAGATAAACTTTAAATAAAATGGGTAGATTATAAGATCATAAAAGTCGAATTGGATCAAGAGGCTAGATTTATTATTTTGCAAATAGTAATAAACAATATTAATTTTATCCTATGCAATATTTACGGGCCATATGTGCATACTCCCTTGTTTTGGCAGAAAATTAAAGTTAAGTTATTCCCATTTGCCTCCCAGAATCTTATTTTAGGGGGAGATTTTAATATTACGATAACCCCTGAACTGGACAGATTTTCTCAGAAAAAATCTAGTGAATATAAAAAACGTGCACAATGCCTGAAACAGCTTTGTCATAAACTTAAGCTTATAGATAGTTGGCGTATAGAGAATCCAGATGCTAGGACATTCTCTTGTGAGTCCAAAGTACATTCCACATTTTCAAGAATTGATATGTTTTTAATTTCAGAGTCTCTCTCTATTTTAGGGGTTATTCCAGAGATTGCTGATATAATTATTTCAGATCACGCTATCATATCCCTTGCCTTTCCTGCTCTAGCTAAACCGAAAGATAGAAATAAAATTTTTATATTTCCACGTTTCTGGCTAAATAACCCTAGATTTAATGTGTGGTTAAAACAAAAATGGAAGGACTTTGTTACTTACTTTTAATATTTCTTACATTAACAAGATAGAAATATTTTGGGAAACGTCAAAAGCGGTTTTAAGAGGGGAAATAAAATCATATTTGAATACCTGGAGCAAGAAAAATAGAGCAGTTACAAATACAACTTGCAAACCACGTTACAAATGCTTTTAAAAGATATTACAACGAAAAATCACCAAGTAATTGGAAAAAATATTGTGATGCTAGAAATAATCGTGATGTAATGCTTAAAAAGAAGTCCTATAGAGAAGAACTTAAACTGAATTTAAAGTTTAAAGTATATCACGGTACATCGGCTAAACATTTAGCCAATTTAACGAAAAATAGAACAAGTAAAAATTATATTACAGCAATCAAGGCAGGTGGGGATAGATTCACCGATCGGGATAAGGTCAGGGAGGTATTTCACAGCTTTTATCAAAAGCTATATAATCAATCTGATGTTAATCTTACAAGTTTAGATCTAAGATCTCACTTCCTCAGATTTCCAAAGAATGGCTATCAGAATTAAATGCTCCTATTACAGGTGAAGAAATTATTAAAGCAATAGAGAAAGTAAAATTAAACAAAGCAGCAGGGCCTGATTTTTTACCAGCGGAGTTTTATAAAATGTTATCACAGGAAATTAATTATACCCTTGAAAGACTTTATAATGAGTATTTTTCTAAAAATAATACCATGTCTAATTTCTTTACTGCCGCAAATATAACGTTAATACCAAAGAAAGATAAAGACTTAGAGGATCCAGCATCCTATAGACCAATTTCTGTTCTCAATGTAGATTATAAAATATTGACTTCAATTGTTCCAGCAACAGCTGGCGAAAGGACTGGAGGATACTATAAACACAGATCAAACTGGGTTTATGCAGGGAAGGAACTCCTCTAAAAATATTCGTAAGGTAGTTATGCTATTGGATTATATGTGGAACAGGGATAAAATTGGTAAAAAGGGAATATATTCAGATCTAGCCCTCCTGACCGTGGATGCAGAAAAGGCTTTCGATTCCATTACTTGGCAGTATCTATTTCGGGTGTTAGAGCAATTTGGGTTCCAAGAGCAATTTGTACATTTTGTACATTTTGTTCATAAAATATACAGGAATCCAGTATCATAATTACTGATTAATGGCATATTCTCTCCTAAAATTATACTTGGAAGGGGAACAAGGCAAGAATGTCCTTTGTCCACCTTGCTTTTTAATATTGCACTAGAACCATTGGCCTTATGCTTAAAGGGACACTGAACCCAATTTTTTTCTTTTGTAATTCAGAAAGAGCATGCAATTTTAAGCAACTTTCTAATTTGCTCCTATTATCAATTTTTATTCATTCTCTTGCTATCTTTATTTGAAAAAGAAGGCATCTAAGCTTTTTTTTGGGGGTTCAGAACTCTGGACAGCACTTTTTTTATTGGTGGATGAATGTATCCACCAATCAGCAAGGACAACGCAGGTTGTTCACCAAAAATGGGCCGGCATCTAAACTTAAATTTGTGCATTTCAAATAAAGATACAAAGAGAATGAAGAAAATTTGATAATAGGAGTAAATTAGAAAGTTGCTTAAAATTTCATGCTCTATCTGAATCACAAAAGAAAAAATTTGGGTACAGTGTCCCTTTAACCCCTTAACAACCAAGGACGTACGCCACACGTCCTAAAAAAAAATACAGTTAATGACCGAGGACGTGTGGCGTACGTCCTTGGTCTGGAAAGCAGCTGGAAGCGATCCTGCTCGCTTCCAGCTGCTTTCCGGTTATTGCAGTGATGCCTCGATATGGAGGCATCCTGCAATAACCCCCCTTGGCCATCCGATGCAGAGAGAGCCACTCTGTGGCCTTCTCTGCACCGGACATCAATGGCCGGTATCGTTGGTGGGTGGGAGCTTACGTGGGAGGCGGGTGGGCGGCCATCGGTGCTCAGTGTGAAGTGGAGGGGGCGGGATCTATGGGGGGGTGCGCACGGGAGCACGCGCGTGCATGGGGGGTGGCGGGCGGGCACGTGCACGGGGCAGGAGCGGGTGGGAACCGCTACACTACAGAAAAAAAAGTTAAAAGCTAAAAAAAAAAAAAAAATCTAAATATTAAAAATGTAATCTAAGGGACCTGGAAGGGGTTGGGGGTTGGTCTTGGTGTGTGGGGGGGGGAAGCTACACTACAGAAAAGGGCATTTTTTAAAACAAAAGGCACATTTTTTTACAAAACTGGGTACTGGCAGACAGCTGCCCTTACCCAAGATGGCGCCCATTAAGGCAGAGGGGAAGGGTTAGAGAGCTGTTTGGTGGGGGATCAGTGAGGTTGGGGTCTAAGGGGGGATCCTACACATCAGCATATGTAAATATGCTTTTTTTTTTTAAAAAAAAAAAAGGGCCAAATACCTTTTATTTTAGTACTGGCAGAGTTTCTGCCAGTACTTAAGATGGCGGGGACAATTGTGGGGTGGGGGAGGGAAGAGAGCTGTTTGGGAGGGATCAGGGGGTCTGATGTTTCAGGTGGGAGGCTGAGCTCTACACTAAAGCTAAAATTAACCCTGCAAGCTCCCTACAAGCTACATAATTAACCCCTTCACTGCTAGCCATAATACACGTTAACACATAACACATTTAGAGGCCTTCTAATCACCAAAAAGCAATGCCAAAGCCATATATGTCTGCTATTTCTGAACAAAGGGGATCCCAGAGAAGCATTTACAACCATTTGTGCCATAAATGCACAAGCTGTTTGTAAATAATTTCAGTGAGAAACCTAAAATTGAGAAAAAATTAACGTTTTTTTTTAATTTGATCGCATTTGGCGGTGAAATGGTGGCATGAAATATACCAAAATTGGCCTAGATCAATACTTGGGTTTGTCTACTACACTACACTAAAGCTAAAACTACCCCAAAAAGCTCCCTACATGCTCCCTAATTAACCTCTTCACTGCTGGGCATAATACACGTGTGATGCGCAGTGGCATTTAGCGGCCTTCTAATTACCAAAAATCAATGCCAAAGCCATATATGTCTGCTATTTCTGAACAAAGGGGATCCCAGAGAAGCATTTACAACCATTTGTGCCATAATTGCACAAGCTGTTTGTAAATAATTTCAGTGAGAAACCTAAAATTGAGAAAAAATTAACGTTTTTTTTTAATTTGATCGCATTTGGCGGTGAAATGGTGGCATGAAATATACCAAAATTGGCCTAGATCAATACTTGGGTTTGTCTACTACACTACACTAAAGCTAAAACTACCCCAAAAAGCTCCCTACATGCTCCCTAATTAACCTCTTCACTGCTGGGCATAATACACGTGTGATGCGCAGTGGCATTTAGCGGCCTTCTAATTACCAAAAAGCAACGCCAAAGTCATATATGTCTGCTATTTCTGAACAAAGGGGATCCCAGAGAAGAATTTACAACCATTTATGCCATAATTGCACAAGCTGTAATTTGTGAAAAGTGAACGATTTTTTGTATTTGATTGCATTTGGCGGTGAAATGGTGGCATGAAATATACCAAAATGAGCCTAGATCAATACTTTGGGTTGTCTACTAAAAAAAAATATATACATGTCAATGGCTATTCAGAGATTCCTGAAAGATATCAGGGTTCTAATGTAACTGTCGCTAATTTTGAAAAGAAATGGTTTGGAAATAGCAAAGTGCTACTTGTATTTATGGCCCTATAGTTTACAAAAAAAGGAAAGAACATGTAAACATTGGGTATTTCTAAACTCAGGACAAAATTAGAAACTATTTAGCATGGGATTTTTTTGGTGGTTGTAGATATGTAACAGATTTTGGGGGTCAAAGTTAGAAAAAGTGTGTTTTTTTCCATTTTTTCCTCATATTTTATCATTTTTTTTATAGTAAATTATAAGATATGATGAAAATAATGGTATCTTTAGAAAGTCCATTTAATGGCGAGAAAAACGGTATATAATATGTGTGGGTACAGTAAATGAGGAAGAGGAAAATTACAGCTAAACACAAACACCTCAAAAATGTAAAAATAGCCTTGGTCCCAAACGGACAGAAAATGGAAAAGTGCTGTGGTCATTAAGGGGTTAAGGGATAACTTGAGCGGAATTTTACTGGGATCAGAAAAATTGAAAATTCTACTATATGCAGATGATCTGTTATTATTTTTGGATAAAACGGCATATTATATCCCTTTAGTATTACAAATTTTTTCTGACTTCAGCTCCTTCTCGGGGTATAAAATCAATTTTGGGAAAAGTGAATTGCTGTGGATTGTAAAGTCAAGGGTTAGTTGTTTAGCTCACCCATTTAAAACTGTAGATCAGTTTAAGTATCTGGGTATAATACTGCATAGGAATCCACAAAAATGGTATATGCTAAACTTTTTTCCCCTACTACAGAAAATTAAGAATAATCTTAAAGTATGGGCCTCTTTTCCATTGTCCTTATCAGCTCGTGTGAACTTAATTAAATCCATCGTGTTTCCTCAGTTATTGTATCCATTACAAAATGTACCTTTGTTTTTTACTAATAGTGATCTTAGAAAACTTGATCAATATCAAACTAAATTTATATGGGGGAACAAGAAAGCATGTATTTCTCTGGGGAGATTGATGCAAAAAAAAATATTTTGCAGGTTTTGCACTTCCGAATATAAGATTATATAATATTGCTACTTTAGTTAAATTTGCTTTAGATTGGATAACGGACTCTACCAACTTTGCTACTAATGACCTTGAAAGGCAATGCATAATGCCTTTTTCCTTAAAAGCTATCTTACATGGGGTAATTAAAGATCTTCCCTCAAAAATGTCAGTATTATTTACTATTAAAAATGTAATAATAGCTTGGCAGAAATTTTGTAAGATCCTGGAAGTGAATCCCCATTTTTCAAAATTTTTGCCCATAAAAGGTAACCCAGAATTTCTGCCAGGTATTCAGTACAAGGTATTTAAACAATGGGAGGAGAATGTTCTACAATTTGTGGCACAAGTATTGAGCAATAATCAGCAAATGTATTCATTAGAGCTTCTCTCTCAACAATTCAATTTACCTAGAAATAATCTGTTTGCTTATTTCCAACTTCGTCACTTAATAACAAATTGTGCTAGTATTAGGGAGTATATGAAAGATTGGATGGAACTGAATAGGTATATAGATAGGTTTAAAAGTGGTAATACGTCAATTTCATTGATTTATGAGGCGATGCTAAATAAACAAGGTATGCTATTTCTGGAAAAAATAATTATAAGGTGGGACGGCACGTTCCCCAGAGTCGATTCGGATATGATTAATCAGAGTTTTGCTTTAGTTAATAAATGTGTAATTGCTGTGGGGTGGAAAGAGTCTCACTTTAAACTTGTAAATAATTATTATCTTTCTCCAGCAAGGATGGCACAATGTTATCCTGCACAAGTCTTTGCGTGTCCACGTTGTTATTATTATAATGCTAATGTGGTTCATATGCTATGGCAGTGCCCTAAAATAAGGCAATTTTGGTTAAAAATTCAGTTTTGGGCTAAACAGTTACTTGATTTAGATATTCAATTTTCTCCTGAAGTAGAATTTTTCCTTAAAATTGAGAATCAGATAAAACCCATATTATTAACTCATCTCATAATAATTGTTCTTATAGTTAGATCTCTTATATTTAAGAATTGGCAGCTGTCTAAGGCCCCATCATTTACTAGTTTTCTTAAAGAGATCCAGACGCAAATTATATTTGACTCCTTCTATACACAATATACCTCAGAAAAACGGATCGGTGAGTTTACCCTCACCTGGCTTCCAGTTATTAAGTCCTACTCATTAGTAACGCAGAAGAATATTTTATCTCCATTTTTAAGTTTGCAGAGTTTTGCTGACTTGGTTCTACATGGAGTGTTTCCCCCGCTGTGGGTATCAAATTTTAGGGAGGTCGACTAGTGTGGGGAAGGAAAGTCCTGGTAGGGAGAGGGGAGAGAGGAGCTTTACATCCTCTCTTTTTATTTCTCTCTCTCTTTTTTTTTTTTTTTTTTTGCAAAAATATCTTAGTTTACAAGCCAAATTAGGGTCTTGTTGTGGGCTCACCTCAGGAGGTTTTGTCTGTTCAAGTTATTCCTTAATGATTAAAGTACTAGTTGAGATGAATAAGTTTAAGAATTGCAATGTTGTTCTTATGTTGGTTAATTGAGGATTGAGATAACAAATCCTCTAAATATTTTTTTTTTTTTCTCTTTTTTATGGACTTTGTTAACGGTAAAGCTCAAGGTATACCTGTACTATTTATTTTTGATTTTCTATTTATTTTATTGTGTGGAAAAAAGCATCCTCTTAGTTTTTCCTTTTGGAATTACTTTTACAATCCTTTGACTTGACACCTGTTTGAATTTATAATCTGGTTGACCTTTAGCTTATTACATTGATCCTGAAATCTGCCATATTTGGCTTATACTTTCTACCTGGTCTGAACTTTGCTTTGCACCCGACCATAATTTTATATCTTCCTTGGGCACATTTATTTCCATCAGCCTCATGCCTATGCCTTCGATAGTGGATCTATTCAACTCCAAGGGGTCGATTTATTAAATGGTGGGCAGACATGATTTGTTGCAGCGAATCATGCCTGCCCAACATCGGTAAATTGTTACATTGCTAAATTGCTAAAAATGATTGTGGAATACCGCCCCCTGCACATTCGCGGACAATCGGCAGCTAGCAGGGGGTGTCAATCATCACAATCATATCGTATGAACGCTGCCTCTTAACTCATGTTTCTGGTGAGCCAGAAACATCGGGCGGAAAAAATAGCATCCGCTGCTTATTAAATCTCTCCCAAAGCCTCTGCTTATAGAAGCGTATGTAAGAGTGAGCTATTAACTGCATCTGGATTCAAGTTCCTAAAAACTTACCAGGTAATTTAGAGAGAATCTTCATTGGCTGAGAAGGTTTATAAAAAGATTTTTATTGAGTGTTTTGGGAGTTACTTGTGGGCTTTGCCTTTACTAAAAAAATCTCCCTTCTAAGACATTTCCTCCTCTCTATATTCTAAATTTCTAGACTATTTTTGCTGCACAAGGTCTCCTACATTTCTCTCTCCTTAACACTAGCCTTAAAATCCAAATGTTATGTTTAAAGATCTAGGTTGCTTTCTGCAAAACATTGGACTCCATTTATCAAAAGCTGGATGGACAAGGTTATTGTCAGAGAAGCATGACCTTCCTGCAGTCAACATTGCACAAGCAAAAAATCCCTGCTCTCATGCAGTTGGGTACCTCTGTGATTACCTTGTATCTAAGCCTAGGCAGACTGCCCCCTTATTTCAGTTCTTTTGACAGACTTGCATTTTAGCCAATTAGTGCTGACTCAAAAATAACTCCATGGGAATGAGGACAATATTATCTATATGGGACACATGAACTAGCACTGTTAAGTTGTTAAAAACTGTCAAAATGCAATGAGATAAGAGGCGATCTTCAAGGGCTTATAAATTAGCATATGAGCCTACCTAGGTTTACCTTTCAACAAAGAATACCAGTAGAACAAAGCAATCTTGATGATAAAAGTAAATTGAAAAGTTGTTTAAAACTGCATGCCCTATCTAATTCATGAAGGTTTAATTTTGACTAGACTCTTTAACTAGTGTTTCAGGCTTGCTTACACAAGCCTAAAACACTTGTGTCCCAAAATGGCATCCACAGCTTCATAAATGGAGCCCTTGGACTGTAAAATGAGATTAAACAGTACTGTAAATAGGGAAGGGCAAATGTATAATACATTGGTAACAAATAATGCATGTTAGTCACATCCTAAATTAATGTTGAATGTATCCCAAACATGTTTTTTTTTTCATTTTGATTAACTTTAACATTAAAAAGTTGATCCTGTGATCCTCATAGATTTCAAAGTTTATTGGAAACAATATTTTGAGTGACAGTATACTTTTACTATAAATGTGCAGCATGTGTACAATTAGTTACTCTAAAGATAAATAAAGCTATATTTATTTTGATTCTCTGTCAAGTATTTTCCTGATATCCCTACGACCTCCTTCCTGACACTGTGTTTTTTTTGTTTTGTTTTTTGGGGGGGTTGTTTTTTTTTTTTTTTTTTAAATTGTGTCACATTGTTGTTCTTCATTTACAATCTGCTCGATTGTACCTTTCATTTAAATGTAATGAGCCCTCATGCTGGATAAAACTATTGGCTGCCTTAGCCAGCATGGGAAAGTGCTACCTTGAAGTGAAAAACACACGTTATTGAAGTAACTGCGCACATGATGCACAATTGTAGTAAAAAAAATGGTTCACTGTCCCCTTAAACAAATATTCTTATGTCACATTTGTATATCAAATGTTATATTTGATAACAGAATACTAATTCACTGCCATTACAAACATTGAAATGACTGAGCTTATGTAATGGGGATATTTGTTCTTCCATTTGACAGATAGTATTCTAACATTCAACCTTCACTAATGAGTAACAATGTTCACCCAGAAATCTGAGCATTGTACTATACATCTTAAAAAGGGTCTGGCTAGCAAATACATGCTGGGGTTCTACAAAAAAGATTTAGGATGCTGTAGCAATCCCAAACACTCCCTGTGAATTTGAGAGAACTTTATTTTCACTTGACACTCATTTGAAAATTACAAGACTTATTCAAGGGATGGCATATGTTTAAAGAATAAAATAAACAAAAGAAGCATTTTTCTGTAGAAATATTTAAATACACTGTGGCTCCAAAGTATGTGTGGTCAGAACAAACTGTTTGATGACGCTCATCAAACAAAATTCTAACAGTCCTATGTTTGGGCAAAGACACAGCTTGTTTAACCCATATACTGTCAATCAATCTCTTATTCAGAAACATGCACCCAGCTTGAATACCTGTCTTCATTTTAAGTAAATGTATTGCTTTGTAATATATTAACCTCACAACTTGTGGTCTTAACACATGCACAGTAAGAGAAGACACGTCTCACAATATTTATGTTCAGAATAACACAAGCACTGTTATTTTAATTCAGGGAACATTTTGCCACATACCATTGGGATAGATAAGCTTTCTGCACTACACAGTCAGTTCTGTATTACATTTCTACATCTCAGAATAGGTTTCACTATAGTAGAAGGAAAGTAAGTAGTTTAAGCCTTTTGGGGCTGCCCCAGTTCAATTTTAAACCTAATTTTACCAGAAACTCTGAGGTGTATAAAGGAAAATCTGGTTAATTGGTCCCATGAGGTTAATTTGAGAGACATAATCTGATTCATTAAAATGTGTCTGTAAGTCTCTTAAAACAACTTTCCAAATATCAGTAGTTTACTTCCTAAAATTCAACTGCTTTGAGATTTCCTCTTATTGGTTTGGTGCTTAAATTGATTCCCAAAGAGCATGGGGGACTATGATGTCAGACAGCATGTGTGGGCTGTATATTTATATTGGGATACTTTCAGAGTTCTCTACTGAAAAATAGTATTAAGTACAAGCTAGTAGCTAATCATTCAAATTTACATTTGGCATCTTGTTAGCTGACTTTAGCAATGTTCATGTGCAAAACCTCTCAATTTTAGGATTTAAGTCCTTTATTTGTAACCAGATTGTTCTTGTATAATTAATGGGCACATTGTTTAACACAATATATATAGATTTAACCACAAATAAAAATGGGCAAATGCTTTGGCACATTGGGAAAAAAACAAGCAAACAAATGTTAACTTTGCATTCATTGAATGTATCATTTCAATATTTTAATATTAACATTTAAATGTTGATTATCTAAGATTTCAATGTAATTCTATAGGAACCAACATTTAAACCAAATATTTGAATGTTAGATTTGAATATTTGAATATTGCTTTCAATTTTTAATTATCACATTTGATATTCAAAGGTTAATATTAATTTAATTGTATCATTGTTGTGGAACAAATGTCAAAGGGGATACAAAATGATTATTAAAAAAGAGACATTTACCCATTTACAAGTTCTAAGTTCCATGATTTTCTGCATTGCATTAATATGACATTCATCCAAAGCTGTCCGTCAGGGTTAGATTCTAAGAAAGCTAGTGTGGACATATAGCTTGAATAAGGGTATGTTAGTGGCATATATATGGCATGCAGGAGTTGCTGGATACAAGCAGTTGGCATGTAAGACATACAGATGGCATGCAGGGGCTTCTGGGGACATACAGATGGCATGCAGATGCTGCTGGGGACATGATACCTATGGTCTGAGCGATAATGACTATTTATTCCTACAGCTGGCATGAAGAAGTTGCTGAGTCTATACCCCTGGCCTAAAGACCATTGTTTTTTTTGGGTGCATGTTTGTCTATGTGGCAATATATGTACCTATGAGAGATGCTATTCACCTATCAGGCAGTGTACCTATGTCTCTGTATATATGTGGATAGGTTATTTATATGAATGTTTTTCTACAGGAAAGTATGTTTGTTTACAAATCTATGTGTGTATCTTTGGGGCAGTGTGTTTCTCTGAGCCAGTAAGTGTCTATAGGGCAGTGTGTGTCAGTGTAGCATTGTGTGTGTCAGGGGTCTGAGGATTAAAACTCACTGGCACTGATAGAAATCATGTAAAATTATAGGGGCTATTTTTTAGTATTATATTTTAATGTAGATGTCTCTTCTTCACATCAATAATCCTTCATAATGAGATAAACAGTTCAGAAGGTAATAGTTTTGTTCATCAGGCCATATGTGTTTAGAATGTAAATATATATTTATGACCATAGGCTAGATTCACTAACATATTCTATTTTCCAAGTCTCACCAACCCTTATCTTCTTATGTAGCCCAAATCAGTAAAGAACAGAGAGACAAATTAACTTTAGTTAAAAGTACATTGTACACTAGCTTTTTTTTTTTTTGCATAAATGTTTTGTAGATGATCCATTTTTATAGCCCATCTGGGAGTGTTTTTGTAAAAATGTATAGTTTTATTTTTTTCTTAACTATTATTGTTATTTTACATTATTTATGAAGCACCAACATATTTTGCAGCGCTGTCCATGGGTACAATTAATTTAAAATAAAACAATGATATAAAACTTGTAAGAGACAGGACAGACACAATTTACAAACACATACAGTAGAAATTGAGGGCTCTATTCCCATGGGAATTTACCATCTAGAACATTGTGCTGATTTTCAGACTCCTAACCAAGCCCCAAGGTATTAGATGTAGACTAAAGTATATAGATTCCTGTTTGTGTAATCTGTCTTTTCATATTCAGGGAGGGGGGGTGTCTGCTCTTTCCCAGCCCATTTAACTGGGTGCCCCAGCCTAACCTCATCAACAATGCTAAACTGGAAGCTTTTAACTAAGATTTAAAAGGTTTAATACTGGATGTTTTGATCAGTATCTGTGCATATTCTTCTTTATAGTAGTATCTATTACATGCAGTTATATGGAAATTGTTTTACACTGTTCCTTTAAGTTTTAAATATACTAATTAAGTAATTTGAGAGTCTGAAAATGCTGTGAGTGAATCAAGTCTACTAAAATTAATTGTAAAAAAAAATATGTTGCTGGTGATTCATATAAATATATACATTGTATTAGTGTGAAGGCTTTGGTTTCCACGGCTCAACCCGTTCAAGAAAAAGCAATTATTTTAGAAACTTGACATCTCTGAGTTTGTGTGTCATTAAATTCTAGTGCTTTACATGACTCTTATTGGTTAATAATTATAATTATGATTCTTGGTTTATTTCATCATTAAACATTATATTTCATGATTATCTTCCTTTTTGTGAACACATAAAAATATAATTAATATTTTAACTCCAAGAAATACTAAAATACCACAATGTATCCCAAGAATATGAGAGAAGAGAAATTATTAGAATCATAAAATACAAAAGGAAATATTTCTTAAAAAAAAAAAAAAGTATATATTTTTTTAAACTGAAAGTAGCAGGGTAATGAGAGAAAACCGACCATGCAACAGTATAACTACACCCAAGAACACTCAAATGTCTCACAATACTGCCTAGACTTAATCCATGGGACCTGTCATTATTATACAGACACTTGATGCTCTGGTCCCAAACTATAAGCAGATAATTTGGGGAGTTATGGAATAATAATATATGTCAACAAAAAACAAGTTGCCAAGGATGTAAAAAAATTTAGGCTATTTTTTGGGTGCTGAATGCAAAAATGACATGTGTTTTGCAGAATTGGCTCTAGTTTTTGAGATAATGGATACTCCTTAAATTATGATTTTACCCCAATACAACCTGTAGCTGCTGACATCTGCAACAGGGTTTGGTCTGTCTTTTTACTCTGTAACATTGTTTTTAATGTAATCTTATCTTTAACATTATTTTGCAAGTTTATCCATTGCATATATCATTTTAAATTCATTAAAAAAGCTTGAAATGTGTTTTATTGCACAATGGTAACCTGTATGCATCTCTTCCAATTGCTCACTCAATAAAACTTTAAGAAGAATATGAAATTATCAAAATGGTCTAGCAAAAGCTCTGCTATCATGAACCCTAGTGGTTTAATTGTGTTGATATAAAGATGATGAACTTACTTGGGCATCAAAGTGAATACACAAAGTACCCTTGTTTCATCTGCCTGTGGGATAGTAGGGACAAGCAAGCTTATTTGAAAAAAGAGATATAGCCTTCAAGGTAAGACTTGATTGTAGGTGCAGCAAACATCATTAACAAGCCATTGGTTAACAGAAAAAAAAATATTCTCCCACCACTGTATATCAAGTTTGGACTGATGAAGCAATTTGTCAAGGCCTTGGACAGAGGTGGTGATTGCTTCAAATACATTTGTAGATCATTCCTTGGACTGTGTTTTGAAAAACTAAAAGCATCAATTATTCAAATTGCACAAAATTTATAAATAACGTTGAAGGTTTTTCCTGGTGCAGTTATGTCTTTTTTTGTCAAGAACTCCTTGGGCAACCACAAAGCAGAACATTATAAAGACTTGGTGCAAAAAATGTTTGTTAACTTAAAAATGTGGGTACTAATATGAGCATAAAGTTATGCTTTCTCCATAGACACTTAGACAGCTACTCTTGGTGATTTAAGTGAGGAGCAAGAGGAGAGGTTCCATCAGGATATAAAGATTATGGAGGAAAGGTATCAAGGCAGATGGGAAAGACACATGATGGCATACTTCTGCTGGTACCTCCAACATGATTGCCCTAATGATCCACATAAAATTAAAGCTTACAAACAGCTATTTTCTATGAATTAAGCGTGATCATCTGCATTAGATAGTTGTATGATTTGAGACAGTTTACGTCTGATTTGTGGGTAGGGTACGCCTGATAATTTTTTTTGCATATTTTTATGTTTTTCAATGGGGGCATCCATTATCTCTAAAATTAGAACCAATCTAGATAAACCAATGCCAGAGAGTGCACGTAACACTCTGAGGGGCATATTTATTAATGTGCGAGCGGACATGATACAATGTAGTGCATCATGTCCGCCGCACATCGATAAATGCCGACAGCATACGCTGTCAGCATTTATCATTGCACCAGCAGTTCTTGTGAACTGCTGGTGCAATGCCGCCCCTTGCAGATTCGCAGACAATCGGCCACTAGCAGGGGGTGTCAATCAATCCAATCGTTGTCGATCGGGTTAATTTCTGTCCGCTGCCTCAGAGCAGGGAGACAAGTTATGGAGCAGCGGTCTTTAGACGGAACTTGATAAATATGCCCCTAAGTCTACAATAATGTAATAGTAGTTAGAACAAAATATGTCTGTAGGTGCAACAAAGAAAGAAAAACATAAATAATGTTTACCTGATCATTTCCTTTTCTTCTGATGGAAAGAGTCCACAGCTGCATTCATTATTTTTGGCAAATAAGAACCTGGCCACAAGGAGGAGGCAAAGACACCCCAGCCAAAGGTTTAAATACTCCTCCCACTCCCCTCATCCCCCAGTCATTCTGCCGAGGAACAAGGAACAGTAGAAGAAATATCAAGGTGAAAAGGTGCCAGACTAATATAAGGACACCCCACCAAAAATTACGGGTGGGGAGCTGTGGACTCTTTCCATCAGAAGAAAAGGAAATTATCAGGTAAGCATAATTTATTTTTTTCTTCTTAAATGGAAAGAGTCCACAGCTGCATTCATTACTTTTGGGAAACCAATACCCAAGCTATAGAGGACACTGAATGCCAAGACCGGAGGGTACAAGAGGTGGCCCCTACCAAGGCCACCAGACCTGAACCGCAATCCCACAAAAAACCCTGCTTCAACCAAAGCCAAGAAAAAAGGTTTTAAAGGAAAAGCCCCAATGACACTGACTTGCAGCTAGTCTAGATCCAAACAAGAGACCACAAAACGGACTCAACTGAGCCAACAGTCCACCAAGAGACACCGTCGCCCACAGAGAGTCCCCCACCAATCACCCCCCTACAAATGAAGGTGAAACCAGCCGAAATCCTCAAAGAGACAAGGCAAAGGAGGACAGAGGAAACTGAAAAATCCCTTAATACAAAAAAGAACACCTCCAAGAGTGGACCCAGCTCACAGAGAATCAAACAGACCAAAACAGGGAAGGAGGCCATGCCAATACCAAGCGAAACCCGGGATACCACCGGGCACGGAGACAGAAAAGTCGTCTCCCCATCATCCTACAAGCATTGATGCAACTAAAAGAGACAAATTGCTTACAGCACCAGTGCCTAGAACACCAAAGTATTTGACCTCAAAAAGTGTGTAATAAACCCAGGCGAAAACCCTGAGCTTGAAAACACAGAGTCTACAACAAGACGATACAAAGGGAGCTTGCAAGGAAAGGAAGCTGTCCTCAAGAAAACAGACCACACATAACAGCCCCTCAACAGAGGGCCCGCTCCAGGTTATCTAAGCAGCCGGACCTACTTACAGGTCTCTAAAAGGGGAACACGAAGCCTCCAAGAGGCCCCCCAAGAGTAAAGTATCCCTTCAGACCCAAAGGAAGAGTAAACCCTCTCCTGACAAAGGAACAAGGAGAAAGGAAACACCATCTCCTAAGAGACTGAGCTATCAGGATAGAAGCAGTGCAACCTCCAGAGGAGACTGCAGCCCTTAAACCATTCTGACATTCTGGCCTGCAGAGCCACACTCAGCTGGATCAACCCAGCCACAGGAATCCAAAATAGGGAAACAAAAGAATCCCAAAACAGGTACAGGAATCAGGGCCATCTTTAATATTGACTGGACCGTGGGCAAAAAAATTTCTTGCCCCCCCCCCCTACCCCATGCAATTTCGCTTTCCATCCCAACATCCCAAAAAAAAACAACTAAATCAATTTTTATTTTTATTTTTTAATTATTAGCCCAGCAGTGGATTATCCACTGCTGTGCTAATCATTTTAAAAAAATGAAATAAATTGCAATATGTGAAACTTGACCTAAGCAGTACTAATAAGTAAATAAATATATAAATTCCTCCACTGTGGATTCATTTAATATTCTTTTGAATGTGATTCTGGTGTGAGGTTAGCTGGTTAAAGAGATTTAGGGCAGTCAACAGGAGAAAAGCAAGGTAAAGACTGAGGAGGAAGCATTGAGGTGCAGTATAAGTTTACTGACTAGAACAGCAGAACTACTATGGGAAGCTGCAAAATCTGAGACAGAGAGAAAATAAAAACTATAAAAATAAACCTTACATTAATGTGTGAAGTATCAGCATGACACTATACATCAGCCACAGCAGCACGTCACTTCTTTGCTAGGAACATGTTCCCTCTCACCCTGCACTAGACAATGCTGCATGGGGAGGGGCATGTGTTCACTCACTTATTCTTCCCACTGACACCTTTCTACAAAGCACTGTTCCCCTAACAAACTTCAGTTAGTTGATCTTAGGGCCACAGCAGAAAGAGCGGCGCTAAGGGGACCAGCAGACTGGATGCTGTCTGCCCAAGGCTGCATGGATACAGTGTGAGATGAGTCACACAGCCTCAAGACTGAAGAGAGCAGTGTATGCAGCTGCGCAGATGCTCAAATCCTCACGTGCCTGCCGCTCCAGCTTTCTGCTGCATGCGCCTACAGTCAGCCCTACCCAGAAACAATCCCCACAACCAGAGCAGTTACCTGGTAACAGTGGTAACCCCAGCAGGACCTTTTCTGATGCAGTGGGAATGGCTGGATACTGAGTTAGGGCTTTGCATTCAGTGCTACACAGTGCACATCTAAAACAGCACATGGCAATAGCTTGGCATGTCACATGACACCGGCATGGTCTGGCACAGTTTAAAAAAAAAAAAAAAATATATAAGCAGAGTACTTTTGACTGTGACAGTATTAGGACTGAATGTGTGTGTTCCCCATGTCAAATCAGCAGTCGGGTATGAACCATAAAATAGTTTTTTGTTTTTTTTTAAGGACTCTTGGGCCCCTCAACAGAGACTGGGCCCTGGCCAGCTGCCCCTTTTGCTCTGTGTTAAAGACGGCCCTGACAGGAATGAGTGCAAGATGGTACAGCCATCCCCCCAGAGAACAAGTACAACCTGACTCTGAAAAACAGACAAGGCCATAGATCCAAGGATCTATCAAAACAAGGCCCCTCATTCTGACATGGAACTAGCAAGATTCCAGGTGGAACCAAGTCCACTGTCCACTTCCCTACCAGGAGAAGCCCCTAGTAAGGACTCTGCCTCCCAAAGAAGTGAATATCCCCTAAAGAAAAAGAAGCCAGAAAGGCAAAAACTGCCCTCAAAGCCCGAAGCTACCGGCTCAATGGGATAAAGATCCCCCACAAATGTCCTAGAAGGACCACAAGAAGTTCACCTAACAGAGGCACAGTCAACCCATTTGCCTGCAGAGCAGAGAATCCACGGGTATCCTGACAAACCAACCGGGGAATGCGACCCTAAGGTGCACCAGAAGACTGTAATCCAGCTCCAGCACCTGGGTAGAAACCCACCAGTCTCGAGGTGCAAGCCACCCAGCTAACCCAGATGACATGGGTTACTCTGTGGCAAGGAGTATACTCCAATAGACCGAGCCAACCTTGACCCGGTCAGGTAGATGGAACAAGGACATAGCCCCATTTCCTAACACTGTGGAACATCCTGACCAACCCTGAGATCCAAAAACCCAAAACTGGGACAGGAGTGAATCCACAGAAAGAGAAAGACTCAGGAAGAAAAAACAGGTCTGGGTACCTAATAGTTCAGGCAACTATACCCTGGAACTAAACACCCCGACTGGCCAAAAGGCCAGACAAGAGGAATGGAGCATATGCAGAAAAACCAGACAGCACAGAGAACTCGAAAGCTCCTACCAAATGAAGGAACCATCCCTAGATAAGTCCAACTCTCCACGGAGCAAGGCCAGAAGTCAAACGAAGAGACTGCACTAGGCCACATGACAACCGAAGGGATACCTCAAGTTCCCAAAACCCTACTAGCAGGGCTAGTCTCCCAGTCACATAGGCAGAGGACACAGGGGAGAGAAAAGGTGCTACACCTTCCCGGCAACGGAAAAACCCAAGATAAACAAGTCCCCACAAGGACCAACCAACGTCCGGAACACAGATCCCCAAAAGGAGATCCAACCCGCCTGGATACAAAGGAAGAAGACCCAAGGTCTCATAACTCAGACAGACCTTACACAGCCTAGAGTAAGAGCCATATCTAGATACACTAGAACCAGCTGACAAGCACCCCCTTAAAGGTGCCAAAAACAGCAATAGGTTTCAAAATACAAAACCTTCCTCATGCTGGACAAACCATACAAGCTGTTGGATCAAGTCCCATAGGACCATCCTGGAGCGTAAAATTGAAGCCCAAACCACTCAACCAGTAGCAACAGGGCACTACGGCTGCCAGTCCCCTCCCACAAGGAAGAGATACTCCAGGTTCTGATGAAATCAGATGTTAAATGGAGGGACGCACCTGGAACCATCTCCTGCCCAGACATCTATGACTGAAGGCTATAAGAGAACTTACACAATCCTTTCCCACCTCGTGAACCCACAGGTTGTGTCAAATGCTTAGTGGAACATAAAAACATAAAAAAACAGTGATAACTTGAGCACTCAGCGCTACTACCGATCCAGCAGAAGCAGCGCCATGTGTCTGAACAGCCACAAAACCTAATGAACCCGACAGGACCAGTCTGTACCCTGGGTCCTAACCGGCAAGCTGCATAAATTATCCCACAAAATAAAATATAAGGCAACCCGAAGATTAACACCCAAAAAAAAAACCACAGGCCTACCCGTAGGACCAGCTAAATGGAGCCCTACTTGTCAAAACTGGGAAAGAACTCCAAAAAAAAAGACAATAGGAGATTACCTCATCCTCACATGTCTAACAAGTTGTACCATTGGGACAATCAGACTGAAAATTCCCATATCTGAGAACTACAGGATCACTCAATAAGTCAGATGTCTAAGCAAAACACGAAGGCGCGCAATCCTGTACCGAAAGGCACAACACTCCGAAACAGCACCCTCAGGCTGCGGAGCCCCCCCCCAAGGTGGAACACCCGGGACAATAGGGCACAAGCACATTCTCAAAGAAACGTCTGGACCCTGTAGATGAGCAAGTGCCAAAAAGATCTGCATAAACTGGGTTACCCGCATGTGTAGGAGGAATAATCGGTAGGGAACTCACCCCCTGGAAGACAGGACCCCAGAGGCAGATGGCTCAGCAGATCCCTGATTCCCTGAGCCCGAGGAACTGTGTGCTCTCATATGGCATATGGAACAACACTGGTTGATAGGAGTTAACGAGGACAAACAGGATTTGTCACCGGACACAGAATCTGATATCATAATCATCTCAGTATCAGAACCATCCAAAACTGAATCTGAAATGATCACAGGCTCAGCATCAGCATCCATCATAACTGTAAAGAGTATATAGGAATATGGACTGTAAACAATAAAAAACAAAAACAGCACCTGACACCACCAATGGCTGGGGCACTCACCACCTCCTAATACCAGACCCCTGCAGACTAGAATATCTCAGTCACCAGACATACAGGAATGCGGAAATGAGAACAGAGCGTAATCATGCCCGGATGCAGGGTGAACCGTACAGTCCAAAAAGCGCACCAAAAGAATGCGTCACTACCAAAAGGCCTCAAAGTTCCAAACCACAAGCCTATAAATCTCACACATAAGCAGGTTGAATCACATAACAAACATGATTATAAACCCCCCTGTCAAACAACACCCCTCAGGAGATGTTAACCCTCGATTCCAAGATAATATCAGAGATTTACTGAGACGCTTATGTTATAAGATAAACCCGTGAGGTGATAGCCACACGGAAAACATTCATAATACAGTACATTGAATAAAGTAAAATTAAACAATCTTACCAGAATTAACGCCATGGAACAGAAACACGGCCTTTCAAGTGTGACGAATAGTGGCATCACCTCCGTCATGGACTTGAGAGAAGAAAGCAGGCAGCGGAGCGAAGTTCGACAACGCTGATTGCTTGAGGAGCTGTTAACATGAGTCGGCATGGTTTTGCAGAATGAGACTTCCTGCATCTCCGGACTCTAACTTTCATTCAAGCCCTCACTGAGAGACTGACAGGACTACTTAAAACTCCTAAAGACACAAAGTGAGAAAACCTAATACCCAACAGGAATTAAACAACGTCCCATCTCAAGTGTACTGCACAAAACAGGAGCAATTTAAGCAAACAGTCTCAGGTAGTGGACAGATGTCGAAATAAAGTTCAGGCAATAAGGTAGTGGTGCGTGATACAGGAAATGCAGATATATAGATAGAATGATACAGTCTCACCTCTGTTATATGTATTTCGGTTCACACAGTATTCCGCTCTTTCTCCTTTTATGATCACAGAATACCGCTGAGCTTTTGCACACTCGTACCCACCAGGGGGGGAGGCGTATACAGTGCTGTATCAGTTGTAATCCACAAACCGTTCCATAGATCTTTACACTCACTTGCCGCTTGCCGAGTGTTCAGCCGATTCACTCCTTCTGAGGATCAGAGGCCTACCGCCCACCAGGGGGCGTGTCCAGAACTCTACCGGACAATCCTCCAATCCAAGTGCTCGACTGCTTTCGTCACACCTGTTGTCCACCAATCCCGGGACCGCAGTCTGGAACTATAGGAATCCTCCGTTCAGGTAGTCGGAACCTTCGTACCAAACCGGCTTCTCACATGTGTGGTAATAGGATATCCCAGCTGCCGTGTGTATAATACAGACCAAAACAGTTCCAGTAATTGCTCCCAGATAAGCAGAGAAGTGGACGAGGCAGGGAACTAACGCTCTCCAGGCTAAAGTATAAAGTCCACCAAAGAAAACAAGTGAGAGCGCTAGTATAAAATAAAATATAACCTTTATTGGTATATATAAAATAAAGTAGGACAACACAGTGTCAAAAGAGACAATATGGGGCACCTCTGGCTGGCAGGCTTACGCGTTTCGGCATAGCCGTAATCATAGCATACTGAAGCCAGCCACAGGTGTTCCTTATGTACATAAGTAAGAAAAACCTCATTGGCTAAAAACATATTGAGAAACAACACGCCCTGAGTTTATTTTAACCCCATATATACTGGTTGTGAACAAAAGATGACAGAGCAACAAGAGGTCATGAATCCATTTTTTGTACATATATATATATTTCTTTCCCGGTATTAACAAATAAATGAAAAATTATACCATATTTAAATACTATTATCTGCAGTGTATTTGTTTAACCTGGGCATTCTTTAACAAGAACCATGGTCTACAATCAACATGATATAAATTATGAATTAAAAGTCTAACAAGTAGCAAAGAGTTATTTAACTTTCAAAAATGCTTATTTTCTGAATTTGTGATTGTATCACATACATGAGAGTAAGGGCCACTTTTTCAGGCTTCTGATAACCTATTACACAACTATGCGTTCATGTATAACGCTTAATAGTTTAGACCCACTCTCTGTGATAAAAAACAAAACACAAAAACAAAATAAGTTGAAAAATTACCTCTATGCATTGATGTATGAAATATACAAATATAGAGACACAATCCCCTATTTTCTTAATCCGTAGAATTACATATTGTTTGGAAAATCTATAAAGACCTATATTCTAAGAGATGGAATAGTTAGTGATTATATCTCTAGATCGAAACTGTAATATGTACATATATACAAATAAGTGTAATGTTTTAGATGATTGTTTGTTTTGTATAAATAGCAGTAAGAATAATCTTGAGGAATATAATTGTAGGCATAACAAGGAATAATACATTCAATTCTATTCCCAGTAATTTATAAGATCAAACTCAGAGTTCAATCCTTTTGGGACTCTGGTTTCCATCTTAAAAATCCACAGCATCTCTCTTTTAGAGAGTGCTACTTCACGATCACCCCCTCTTCTCGGTCTAGGTACCATATCAATAGGTTGCCAAGAAAAGCAAGTCAGATCTTGTTCGTGGATTTGTGCGAAGTGATGTACTATAGGAGTAGTAGCCTTGCCCACTCTAATGGTGGACAGGTGCTTTCTAATCCTACTTCTGATGTCCCTAGTGGTGAGCCCAATGTATTGTTTTCCACATCTAGTGCAGGTAATGCAATAGATCACGAAGGTAGATGTACAATTTAGGCAGAAATTTATATCATAAGAGATACCAGTCACAGTGGACCAAAATTGTTCTGACACAGTCAGATATTCACATGCCCCACATCTAGAACTACCACATCTGTAGGACCCTTTGCTAGTTAACCAAGCACTTCCTTGTGAAATGGATTTTGGTAGGACAGTTGGAGACAAGATATTTCCTAGAGTTTTATTGCGTCTATAGGAACATCTAAGTCCTCCTTCCACGCATTGTATTAGTCTGTCATCTGCCACCAGCATATTAAAATGATGTTTTACAATATTACAGACCTCTTCATACTGGTCGCTGTAGTCTGTCACAAAGGTTACCCCTTTCATGGGGTCCTTAGTTTTCCGATCCTTTTCTTTTAAAAGATCTTGTCTGTTCAGATTCCCAACTTCTCTCTGGGCCCTATTAACCACCTTTTTTGGATAGCCTCTCTGTAGGAGGCGCTTTTTAACTTCCATCATCTGTTTCTCACCTTCTCTGGTGTCAGAGCAATTACGTTTTGCCCTCATAAGTTGACCTTTCGCTATGCCATACGGGACATGCTTGGGGTGGCAGCTCTTGGCATGCAACAAAGAGTTGCCTGAGATTGGTTTTCTGTACAGACATGTTTTTACTGAGCCCTGAGGGCTACCACTTAAAACTACATCCAGATAGTTGATCTGAGTCTGTTGAATCTCACTCGTAAATTTAAGGCCTATGTCATTGACATTCAGCCCTTCAATGAATGTTTTCAAGACATCATATTCACCGTGCCATATGACAATCAGATCGTCGATAAAACGACGATAGAAAACAATACAATTACGTGATGGGTTCCTATCTCCAAAGATGTGGGACAGCTCCCACCAACCCATCGACGATCTGATTGTCATATGGCACGGAGTACTACCCTCCATAAGAGACAAAAATTAAAAACTTGAAAATTCTGACACGTCTCTGCCAACCTCCTGAGACGAAAGGCAAAGAATGACTGGGGGATGAGGAGAGTGGGAGGAGGTGGCCATTTTGTGATTAATATATTAATTATTAGAGTCGGTGAAGAAGAGCTAAAATTCTGACATGTACCTTTAGCTATAATTGTCATGTACTTTTCATAGGTGCAGAATCTGATTTAGCATTGTTTGCTGAATAGTTTCATCTAACCTGTAAGAATAATCTCCAGCCATGGAATGATGAGGTTGGCTGTATACTTTGTGTGGCTATTACCTACCCCCCTCCCAGTGGATCGGGATTATTGTTTTCTGTGTCACTTTAATCTTCTAAGATCCTATTTTGGTAATTGTAGAGAATAATGACTTACCTCCTCTAATCCCAAATGTACAATGGGTGAAAAAGGCAAGTTATTTACTTGAAGTTCCAGCAGGCATCTTATTTGCTAAGCTATTGAAGAATGCAGCCAGTAAAAATCTATTCAGGCATTTCGGTAGTTATGGATTGGGGCCTTCATACAAACCAGGTAGTCAGTCTGAAATTAAGAAGGTATTCGCCAGAGGGCTCCTAAAACTGGGATTTGGCCTGCACAACCTATGGCTCAGTATGCAAAAATAGTGGTGTGGCTTTAGGTGATTGCACAGGTTTACAAGTTGGCATGGGTTAGGTGTAGCCAATCATTTTGAATAACTCCACACAGTCTAATGCACATTCTGCTGAAGTCTATTATGCCCAGTTTCAATTGAACAGTCCTATGGTGGACTTTCCTTAACCGTTAGAACCTGCTTTTGTTGGTAAATGAGAAGTTTTCAGGTTGTAAATGGAATTAAGATTAAAAAATCCAGTGTATTTATTTTGCTACTATATGCGCTTTCTTTCTACCCCTGGTTAGAAGATTACATATGTAATTGGAGAGCGGGGATCCTGCTCTAAAGCAGCTTCTGTTGCTTGATAAATGGAGCCCATTAACATGACTTTTCCTGCAGTTGTTTTCCAATAATGAAACTTCTGCTTACCACTTGCCTGATTTAGATGAGCCAATCTAGAATTTTTACCGGAGAAGAAAAGATTACCCACTGTCATTTTCTTTGCTCAAAGTCTGTTGTTTTGTGAGTTCTTAGGGACAGATATGTGGCAAGACTTAGTTTGTGAAGTGTGCAGTGTGTACATCCAATTATTGGAAGAGGAAACCCAACTATTTTTAAATTAAAATGTCATAAGAGGGGGAAAAAAAGCTAAAGGGCCATAGTATTAATATTATTTATTTATTTATAAAATATTTTACCAGGAAGGATACATTGAGATTTCTCTCGTTTTCAATTATGGCCTGGGTCCACAAAACATTGCATTGATACAATGGGTACAATAAAATACAAAAACAATAATAATACATAATATATGCAAAATGTAACATAGAACAGGTAGGGAATATATAATCAACCATGACAGGTGCATTCTGTTTTGAGATATGTAGAGAGGGATCTCTTAAAGGATATTAGGCTTGGGGAAGGTTTGAAAGTGTGCAGGAGGTCATTCCATAACTGTGGCGCTCTGTAGGAAAAGGAGGATCGAGCTGCTTTCTTTTTGTATTGAGGCAAACTAAATAATGTGCTGGTACTGGATCTGAGGTTATAGGAGGTGGGAATAGCCGGGGAGAGCATTCTGCTCAGGTAGGGTGGGAGCTTCAATAAAATGACATATTCTTATTAGTTACAGCATGTCATTTTATCACTAGTGACACTGCAATAGTATGTGTTTAACCCCCGCAAAGGGGTCAAACACATAATTTAATTACAGCTCAGGAGCCTCAAAGCACTGCTGGTCCAGAGCAGAAACTGATGCTGATCCTTTCAGCAGTGCTAATAACATAACCCAGCTGTGTGACTAGCGCTGCTTAATGGATCAGCAGAAGTTTCTTCTTGGGACCAGCGGTGCATTGTTGCTCAGGGGCAGACTACATTCTTTCTTCCCTTTGTCTCTTTTTCCTTTTCTCTTTTTCTCTCTCTGGGCCCTCTGTTTATCTATGAGATCTGCTTGTGAGTGCTTATACTGTGCAATAGTGTCATGTCCTGAAAAAAAAACACAATTATCCTGTTAGGATTACAGAGGTGTAGCTGTCTCTATTAACAGGGCTACTGTAGTAAGGTAGTATGCATTAGTAAGAACTACACAACCAATTCATTAATTTTATATTTTATTGTATATAGCTTTTATTTTTCCCCATGGAAACAAATGTTCTCCACATGTTTCAATCCTGCTCTTTTATTTGCATGTATCTTTTTGAGTAACATGCCCTTTTAAAGAGGCATTTAACTGTACACATCTCTATCAGACAAATAAAATAAAAATATTTATTCATCCTAGAATTATACCTTTTAGGATTAAAAATATGAAATTCTAATGTTTTATTTTGATGTAAAACTAACAGGAAGTGCGTGTCTGTAAATAGCTGGTCTGTGCATTAAAAGCTCACTGGCTGATAAGGCATATGCTAATTTCTCTATTGGTTCACAGAGGCACATCCTAAAAGCAAATCAACAAATGTTTATTATTCAACAGGCATGTTGCTTTTTTAAAAAAAAATATTTGTTGTGAAAAAGTATTAAAATCCATTATTTTACATGCAACAAAAATGACTTAAATGTGCCTTTAAAGGGACAGTTTACTCAAAAATGTTCTCCCCTTTAATTTGTTCCCAATGATCCGCTTTACCTGCTGGAGTGTATTAAATTGTTTACAAGTAGCTTCTTTACCCTTATATTGGCATTTGAAATAGTTGATTTAGCATGTGGTATCCCCACCTATACTGAAAGTTTGTGGCCGCAGGTCCAAGCTATAGATAAGCTTTGTAAACACAGCCAGCAGAGGAAATTACACTCCCAGTGGGATATAGCAGAGATAAGGTAATAAAATGTTGATTTTCCATTGTTCTCTCCAAGTACTGGTGATTGTTTTATGGACAGATATAAGATAAAGAAGCAGGTATATGTACACAATGTGATACAGTAATGAGATCTTATTATATCTACAAGCTCAACCCGTTTTATTAGGTTGTGGCTTCAAAACACAAAATCAAAGCTTTAACATCCACAAAAAAACCTTAAAAAGTTCATTTTCATACATTTTGTACTGTGCAGTTGGTAAAAAAGCAATTGTAAACAAATTAAGGGAAAAACTGTTTTTCAGTATACTGTCCCTTTAAGCAAACATGTAATAAGGAATAGTGTTTAAAATTAAAGGAGTTGGAAAACATTTGGGAACTGCAGGACACATCAGTGTGGTTATACATCTGTCCTGCCTCACCCACAGAGCTGAATAGGACTCATAAATCATGGGGTTATTCCTGAGGAGGTAGGGTTTGCATAGCAAAAGTAAACACTTTAACTCCAGCTATTTAACCCCGAGCTTCCAAGATAAACACAACATCCCTCTTTTCTCTGCTGGATAAGTAGTAAGAGAAGATAAATGATTTCTTCTCTGGGTGTCTCTACCTCCCTCTGTTCCCAACAAGTGTTTCATAGACTTCAGCTTTCATGTGTTGTCAGACAGTAAATTTAAACCAACCAGGATGCTTTGTTAGAAATATTTTTGGGGGTAAAAATGAGTAAACAGTGCTGAGAGTTTAGTTTTGAGCCTCAACTTGGATGAATTCCTATATCCCTATATGAATTTATTGATCTGAGATCTTTCTTGTTGCTTTATAAAATATTAATACTGGTATAATGTTATATTGCTACTGGTATATACCATGTTTAATGCAGGGTTTCTCAATTTATACTAAATCTACAGTTAGAGGAATTAGTTAAAGGGACATAAACATCAAATGAAAATGTATGATTTAGATAGGGCAGACAATTAAAAGAACTTTAAAATATACTTATATTGTTAAAAGTTTGTATTATCATTATTGTCTTAGTAAAATTTGTTGAATGTAGTTTCTTTTCACAAGAGAATATAGTGATAGGTTCAGGATCATTCACTTAAAGGGACATGAAACCCATTTTTCTTTCATGATTTTGAAAGAGTATGCCATTTTAAACAGCTTTCTAATTTATTTCTTTTATCTAATTTGCTTCATTGTCTTGATATCCTTTGCTGAATAGCATATCTAGATAGGCTCAGTAGCTGCCGATTGGTGGCTGCACATAAATGCCTCATGTGATTGGCTCACTCATGTGCATTGCTATTTCTTCAACAAAGGATATCTATAAAGCAAATCAGATAACAGAAGTCAATTGGAATGTTGTTTAAAACTGTATTCTCTACTTGAATCATGAAAGAAAAAATCTGGGTTTAGTGTCCCTTTAAGCATAATATTACATATTGTAAAGCATATACCCCCGAGCTTACTTTAGTATCTTTTCAATGAAGTGAGCTAAGTTTCATCAAAGGGGAAAGACTAAATGTTCATAATAGATGGACATTGGAAAGTTTTGGGCTTTTTTTTTGGCAAACTCTATATATAATCATGCAAGTTTAAGTTTGCCTTACATGTTCCTTAAATGCTCCAAAGGTTTATATAAAGCCAAACATATCATTACATTTTCTAAAGGAAGTAAAATCACATATGAAGGCAATGTTCTCTGGCTCATTAAATTCAACAGACAATACAGTAAGGGTTAATGGCAATTAGATGGCAATGAATTAATAGCTGGTAAGGTTATTGAACTAGTGCAGTAAGTAATACTGGCAGTTAGAGTCGGGGCAATAGCAGTTATGATTAAAGGGACATTAAACACTTTGCGATGGTAATATAAAATGATAAATTGCATCAATAAACAAAACTCTGCAATATACTTTCATTATTTATTTTGTTCCCTTTTCCTGTATTTCTGTTCTGAAATTGTGAGCTTTTCAGTTCCTGTTAGAAATGGAAGTGCAGAACACTGTTATATTCCACACAGCCATTGGCTGCACACTCTAGTGGCCTATTTATAACTGTCCCTAATTGGCTACAGCAGAGCAGGTAACCTAAGTTACAACATGGCAACTCCCATTGTTTTATAGACACTATCGGCTAGATTTAGAGTTTTGTAGGTAACGACCCGCGTAGCTAACGCCGGCTTTTTTCTGGCCGCACCTTTAAAATAACTCTAGTATTGAGAGTCCATATAATGTCAGGGTTGGGCTCCAAAAAAGGAGCGTAGAGCATTTTTAACGCAACTGCAACTCTCGATACCAGAGCTGCTTACGGACGCGGCCAGCCTCAAAAACGTGCTCGTGCACGATTCCCCCATAGAAAACAATGGGGCTGTTTGAGCTGAAAAAAAACCTAACACCTGCAAAAAAGCCGCGTTCAGCTCCTAACGCAGCCCCATTGTTTGCTATGGGGAAACACTTCCTACGTCTGCACCTAACACTCTAACATGTACCCCGAGTCTAAACCCCCCTAACTTTACACTTATTAACCCCTATTCTGCCGCCCCCACTATCGCTGACCCCTGCATATTATTTTTAACCCCTAATCTGCCGCTCCGTAAACCGCCGCTACTTACATTATCCTTATGTACCCCTAATCTGCTGCCCCTAACACTGCCGACCCCTATATTATATTTATTAACCCCTAATCTGCCCCCCACAACGTCGCCTCCACCTGCCTACACTTATTAATCCCTAATCTGCCGACCGGAGCTCACCGCTATTCTAATAAATGTATTAACCCCTAAAGCTAAGTCTAACCCTAACACTAACACCCCCCTAAGTTAAATATATTTTTAATCTAACGAAATTAATTAACTCTTATTAAATAAATTATTCCTATTTAAAGCTAAATACTTACCTGTAAATAAATCCTAATATAGCTACAATATAAATTATAATTATATTATAGCTATTTTAGGATTAATATTTATTTTACAGGCAACTTTGTAATTATTTTAACCATGTACAATAGCTATTAAATAGTTAAGAACTATTTAATAGTTACCTAGTTAAAATAATTACAAAATTACCTGTAAAATAAATCCTAACCTAAGTTACAATTAAACCTAACCCTATACTATCATTAAATTAATTAAATAAAATACCTACAATTACCTACAATTAAACCTAACACTACACTATCAATAAATAAATTAAATACAATTCCTACAAATAACTACAATGAAATAAACTAACTAAAGTACAAAAAATAAAAAAGAACTAAGTTACAAAAAATAAAAAAATATTTACAAACATAAGAAAAATATTACAACAATTTTAAACTAATTACACCTACTCTAAGCCCCCTAATAAAATAACAAAGACCCCCAAAATAACAAAATGCCCTACCCTATTCTAAATTACTAAAGTTCAAAGCTCTTTTACCTTACCAGCCCTGAACAGGGCCCTTTGCGGGGCATGCCCCAAGAAGTTCAGCTCTTTTGCCTGTAAAAAAAAAACATACAATACCCCCCCCCCAACATTACAACCCACCACCCACATACCCCTAATCTAATCCAAACCCCCCTTAAATAAACCTAACACTAAGCCCCTGAAGATCTTCCTACCTTAATGATGCATTCAAAGAAAAGATTAGTCTGAGGATAACATGTAGATGTATTTTTTACAAAATAAACACTGACAAAATAAGTGTAAAGTTTTACGGCTAGATTTGGAGTTTGGCGGTAGCCGTGAAAACCAGCGTTAGAGGCTCCTAACGCTGGTTTTAGGCTAACTCCGGTATTTGGAGTCACTCAAAAAAGGGTCTAACGCTCACTTATCTAGAATTTATTTAGTGTTTAATGTCCCTTTAAAGGCAGCTGGGGATAGTGTTAATAGCATTTAGGGATGCTAGTGTGGTTAGGGTTAATAATGGTTAAGAGGGTAAGTTTTATTAGTAGTACGGTTAGGATTAATATGAAATGGAGGACCAGGTTTAATAGCGGTGATAGTTCTCATTGTGGATAGTAATAATAACTATTAAGGGTGTTGGAGTTAAAGAGACATTATCCTAGCAAATATTCTGGTCTGTATATGAAAAAGTATCATGTATATGTCAAAATATTGGTTGCATTAAAAAAAAGTAAAACCTGTAAATTGAAAAAGTAATTGCTTTGCATTTGCTGCTTATCCTCACTGACGAATAAGGACAATTGCCTCTGCTTTACTGTTGGAGAATAACACGATTCTGAAAATATTAAAGAAAAGATTAATTTTTTCTTTACAGTAACATTAGTTTTTTTTTTTTAAAAAAAAACCTGAAATGCATTCTGCATTATAATCTTAAATGAAAAAGAAAAAAGAAAAAGTTGACTACTCTGTCAGTTAGAGGTGTCTGTAGGGTTGGGGTGATAGCAATTTAGGAGACCAGAGCCTTGATTCTGATAAAGAATACAATTTTAAAAATGTTTAAAATTTACTTCTTACTATTATCAAATTTGTTTTGTTTTCTTGTTATTCTTTGTTGAAGAGATATTGTACTGCAAATGAGTGCACACTCCTGAGCTTTGCTTCCTGTTTTTCAACAAAAGATAACAACAAAACAACAATAATATAAGTAAATTAGAAAGTTGTTTAAAATTGTATGAATCATGTAAGACAAATTTGATGTTTTATTTGCCTTTAAGTGGTTACATGTGTTGATATGTAGGTAGCTGGCAATAAAAATACTGAAGAAAGTATCAATACAATGGAATTAAATATTTATGCAACAGAACACACAATACATTGTATACCCCCACTGCTAAGGACAGGCAAATATATATTTTGACCTTCAAATTGTATAGTGAATCTCCTCTTTGATGTTGGTTGTGAGCTTTGACTATTTCTATAGAATAAGTGTAATATTTAAATATCAAATGTAACATTCAAATATTGCATTTGAATATTTACTTATTGATTTCTAAGAGAATCAGTATTCAAAAATGAATATTCAAATGTTACATTCGCACAACAGAAAATTGACTTTAGAAAAAAAAAAATTGAATGTCCTGCAAACCTTCTACATTAATTTAGAAGAATATATGTGGCAAACATTCTGTATTTTTAATGAACATGTGGAAACATTCGCCCATTCCTGCGGTGTATCATGATATTATCTTTTCCAGGCTCATTCTCTACTATTTAATATAAAATAGGAACTTGACGGAAGAGAAGAAAACGCACTAAATCAATCTGTAGTTTGCAGAGGGCATACTAACTGTTTTGTGAGCAATACAATCACCTCTATAGAACACCATCTTTCTCTATAATTTTGTTATATTCCCCTGCCAGCAATTTTTACCAAATGCAAATTCTGCAAAAATTTTTTTTTTTTTTTTTTATCATATTCTGCTCCATTTGTGAACTTTTTTTTTTACATACTTAGCTGCTTTCACAGTCAATTGCTTATGTAAAATGAAAATGTTTCTTTTATTAAACCATTTGGGCTTAACCTCAAATCTTAGCGGTTACTCCCTGGTGTGAAGCCCAGAATATGCCTCTTCTATTAATAAATGCAAACACATTCAAGCTGTCATCTATTAGCAGAGCCTATTGTAAAAGGGGATTTTATGAGGTTTATTCTTTGAATAACAGCTTTAAGACCACAGAACACCAGCAAGTTTTAGTAACAATTGGGATATATTGAAGAATGTTCTGTATCTCAATGTTTGTGTTTAATAGTATGAAAGGAACTAGATGGGATATGCTTTTATTACATATTTTGTACTAAAGCTCTGAACAGGATTCCAATAAATGTGGTGTATTCATACATGCTCAAAAGTGTAAATATAAATATCAGTAATATTCCTTTGTATTTCTTTGACTTCATATAAACATGATAGTGGGATTTATGTTATGATTTTAAAGGGACATGAATCTGAAAATGTAAACTGGTACGGTTCAGATAAAAATGCAGTTTTAAAAGACTTTTCAATTTAGTTTTGTTACCAAATTCACTTCAGTCTCTTGGTATCCTTTGTTGAAAAGCTGGCTGTTAAGCAATCCTCCTACCCAGGGTCTGGCAACCTTTGGCCCAGGGGCAATTATAATCCAGTGGCCCAGTCCCCCAGGTACAGCTGTTTTACACTAGTAGAACAAGTAGTAGTATAAGTGAATGTAATAGCTTACAGGTGAAACTCGAAAAATTAGAATATCGTACAAAAGTTTATTTATTTCACTAATGCAACTTAAAAGGTGAAACTAATATATGAGATAAAGTTATTACATGCAGAGCAAGATAGTTCAAGCCGTGATTTGTTATAATTGTGATGATTATGGCTTACAGCTCATGAAAACCCCAAATCCACAATCTCAGAAAATTAGAATATTGTGAAAAGGTGCAATATTCTATACTCAAAGTGTCCCACTCTAATCAGCTAATTAAGCCATAACACCTGCAAAGGGTTCCTGAGCCTTTAAATGGTCTCTCAGTCTGGTTCAGTAGGAATCACAATCATGGGAAAGACTGCTGACCTGACAGTTGTGCAGAAAACCATCATTGACACCCTCCATAAGGAGGGAAAGCCTCAAAAGGTAATTGCAAAAGAAGTTGGATGTTCCCAAAGTGCTGTATCAAAGCACATTAATAGAAAGTTATGTGGAAGGGAAAAGTGTGGAAGAAAAAGGTGCAGAAGCAGCAGGGATGACCGCAGCCTGGAGAGGATTGTCAGGAAAAGGCCATTCAAAAGTGTTGGGGACTTTCACAAGGAGTGGATTGAGGCTGGAGTCAGTGCATCAAGAGCCACACACAGACGGATCCTGGACATGGGCTTCAAATGTCGTATTCCTCTTGTCAAGCCACTCCTGAACAACAAACAACGTCAGAATTGTCTTACCTGGGCTAAAGAAAAACAGACCTGGTCTGTTGCTCAGTGGTCCAAAGTCCTCTTTTCTGATGAGAGCAAATTTTGCATCTCATTTGGAAACCAAGGACACAGAGTATGGAGGAAGAATGGAGAGGCACACACTGCAAGATGCTTGAAGTCCAGTGTGAAGTTTCCACAGCCTGTGTTGATTTGGGGAACCATGTCATCTGCTGGTGTTGGTCCACTGTGCTTCATTAAGTCCAGGGTCAACGCAGTCATCTACCAGAAGATTTTGGAGCACTTCATGCTTCCTTCCGCAGACGAGCTCTATGGGGATGCTGACTTCATTTTCTAGCAGGACTTGGCACCTGCCCACACTGCCAAAAACACCAAAACCTGGTTCAATGTGCTTGATTGGCCAGCAAACTCGCCTGACCTGAACCCCATTGCCAAGAGAAAGATGAGAGACATGAGACCGAACAATGCAGAAGAGCTGAAGGACGCTATTGAAGCATCCTGGTCTTCCATAACACCTCAGCAGTGCCACAGGCTGATAGCTTCCATGCCACGCCGCATTGAGGCAGTAATTGCTGCAAAAGGGGCCCAAATCAAGTACTGAGTACATACAGTATGCCTGCTTATACTTTTCAGAGGTCCAATATTGTTCTATGTACAATCCTTGTTTATTGATTGCATGTAATATTCTAATTTTCTGAGATTGTGGATTTGGGGTTTTCATGAGCTGTAAGCCATAATCAACACAATTATGACAAATCACGCCTTGAACTATCTTGCTTTGCATGTAATGAGTCTATCTCATATATTAGTTTCACCTTTTAAGTTGCATTAGTGAAATAAATGAACTTTTCCACTATATTCTAATTTTTCGAGTTTCACCTGTAGATAACATATGTCACGGATACCGGGCTGCAAGGGTTAAACCCCTACCCCCTACAACACCCCCCCCCCCCCTGTTGTGTCTCAGTGGTTTTGGGCTCCTCAGAGCAACCACAATCTCTGGAAGCTTTTTGTTTGATTTTTGTTGGCTTGTTTTTGTGTTAAGAGAAGAGCTGGTCTATGACCAGGAAAACCCTCCTAGGCTTGCCGGGTTCCTGGAACTCCCAGTCCGCCACCTCACAACGGACACCCGCCTAACCCCTCTCAGGCTGGCCGGGCTCCTGGAACTCCCGGTCAGACACAGGACAGCAGGACACCCGCTAACTTTACTTTTGGTAGCTCCAGCAGCCTTTTGTCCCAGAGCTCCGCTCTTTTGGGGGTGGGTAGCCCCTAGGGAGGACAAGAGCTGGAGGAATTATTGGAGGGAAGCTCCTTTGGGAACTGGGGGTCTTGGACACCCCTAACCCCATAACTTCAACGGACTGTAACTCCAGTCCCCAGTAACGAATCATGCTGATTTTTGGACTGTCTGGGGACAGAGAGCTTTAAAATGGATCACCTCGAAACTGCCACCCCTGAGTCTTGGGACTATGGCTACTATGGAGGTGCCGGTCCGTCTGGAGGGGCGGGAATGGTGGGAAAATTGTGGGATTGTCTTTTGTCTTATCAAGATGAGCTGTGTGTATAAAAGGAGTGTGTGTTTTCAATAAAATCAGTTCCTGTTTCACCTGAATGCTAGTATGTCTAGTTATTTGGGTGGGCCCCTGCTAAAATCCCTTTCCTGGGCTACATAGCAGCCTGTTCCAGGCAGAGGAAGGACACTCTGGCAGAACTACCTAGTCTTGGTAGCTGGAGTCTGCCACAGGGTGGGACCCTGAATACTGGTGCTGTTGGGCATCAAGGGTGGCTACAGGCTGTGGTCACTGGCCAGCTACATAGCTGCAGTCACCCGGTATGAAGCAGGACCCATTTGGCGGAGCTACCCAGTCGGGGTAGCTGGGGTATCCATCACAACATACATGCTATTGCATCCATATTCATGCTGCTGTAGCCCTTTTTATATAAAAAATAAATCCAAATTAGACATCAGCTATATGACCAAATGAGAGATTGGGTAAGATACATTAGGCCACAGCCTTTTCATGCCAGCAATATGTCAAAATTAGACTTCTGAACAGACAAGTTGACCCCTTTATTGCTGGTAAATGCCCAAATAAGACCACATATTTAATGTTTGAATCTTGCAGACCACTTTATGACAGCTCTGTGCCTAATAAGGCCTGAGATCTGATACATAATCTCCTTGAGGACTCACCATACCATGTATATACCCAGATTAGAGCCCAGATAAGAAGCATAACCCCTGAATATTCTTCATATCCAATATATGCTCAAATTACATTTTAGATCATGTACATAGCCCTTTCAGCCCTATCATAAATGCCCCAGCATTCTCTTACTCTATTCAATCAGTCAGGCCTGAGATGGCTTAGGCAAAATCATGCAACCCAATTCTGCAATATACTGTAGGTTTTTTACAGCACCCACAACATCCTCACTTGATCACACATAAAAACAAATACATACTTGCTCACAGTGACACACAAACAGGAATAAAATCACACTTGCTCAGAATGACAAGCAGACACACAAACAGGAACAAATTCACACTCTTGCTAGCGAAAACATATACACACAGGAACACATTCACACTCTTACTCATACACACACATAAGAACAAACTCACACTCTTGTGCACACACACACACACACACATAAGGACCAGCTCACACTCTTGCTCACAGGAACAAATTCACACTCTTGCACAAACTTACACAAACACACACATAGGAACAAACTCACACTTGCTTAAACACACACATACTGGAACAAACTCACACTCTTGCTCACACATACACACATACCCAAATGAACAAAAATCACACTCTTGCTCACAATGACAAACACACAGGAACAAACTCACACTCTTGCTCACACATACAAGTACACACACATAGGAACAAACTCACACTCTTGAGCACACACACAAACACAGGAACTCACACTTACTTACACACACACACACACACCGGAAACAATTCACACTCTTGTTCACACACACATAGGAACAAATTCACACGCTTGCTCACACACAGACAAACACACACATAGGAACAATATCACACTCTTTCTTTCTCACACACAGACACATACCAGAACAAACTCACACTTGCTTACACACACACATACTGGAACAAACTCACACTCTTGCTCACATACATATACATGCACAGAAATAACTTCACACACTTGCTCACACACAAAAACACAGGAACAACAAACTCACACTCTCGCTTACACATACACACAGAGCAACACACTCACACTCTTGCTTTAACATACACACACTCAGGAGTAGCAAACTCACACTCTTGCTTACACATACACGCACTTGCACATAGCAACAATCTCACACTCTTGCTTACACACACACAGTAACAAACTCACACTCTTGCTTACACACACAGAGCAAAAGACTTGCACTCTTGCTGACACATACACACATCAGTGTAACACACTCACAATATTGCATACACACACACACACAGTAACACACTCACACTCTTGCTTACACATACACAGAGTAACACACTTACACTCTTGCTTACACATACACACACAGAGCAACAAACTCACACTCTTGCTTACACATACACAGAGTAACACACTTACACTCTTGCTTACACATACACACACAGAGCAACAAACTCACACTCTTGCTTACACACACAGAGCAACACACTCACACTCTTGCTTACACATACACACACAGAGCAACAAACTCACACTCTTGCTTACACACACAGAGCAACACACACACTCTTGCTTACACACACACAGAGCAACACTCTTGCTTACACATACACACAGCAACACACTCTTGCTTACACATACACACACACAGAGAGCAACACACTCACACTCTTGCTTACACATACACACACACAGAGAGCAACACAAACACACTCTTGCTTACACATACACACACACAGAGCAAAACACTCACACTCTTGCTTACGCATACACACACAGAGCAACACACTCACACTCTTGCTTACACATACACACACACACAGAGCAACACACTCACACTCTTGCTTATGCATACACACACACAGAGCAACACACTCACACTCTTGCTTACGCATACACACACACAGAGCAACACACTCACACTCTTGCTTACACATACACAGAGTAACACACTTACACTCTTGCTTACACATACACACACAGAGCAACAAACTCACACTCTTGCTTACACACACAGAGCAACACACTCACACTCTTGCTTACACATACACACACAGAGCAACAAACTCACACTCTTGCTTACACACACAGAGCAACACACACACTCTTGCTTACACACACACAGAGCAACACTCTTGCTTACACATACACACAGCAACACACTCACACTCTTGCTTACACATACACACACACAGAGAGCAACACACTCACACTCTTGCTTACACATACACACACACAGAGAGCAACACAAACACACTCTTGCTTACACATACATACACACAGAGCAACACACTCACACTCTTGCTTACACATACACACACACACACACAGAACAACAAACTTACACTCTTGCTTACACATACACAGAACAACAAACTCACACTCCTGCTTACACATACACACACACAGAGTAACAAACTAACACTCTTGCTTACACATACACACACCGGCCAGTGGCTATGCTGATCTCTACCTACTTTTGCAAAACACCAGTGGCTGAACTTAATTTTGCACATCAGCTGACTCTCACAATGGTTCTGCACTTGCTAGCTCCCAAACCCATTCTGCAACCGAGTACTATCTAGTCCCCACACCCATTCTGCACCTAAGCAAAAGCCGGCCCCCACATCCATTCTAAACCTGAGCACCTGGAAGCATTTAGCAGCACATACTGGGAGAAGAGAATCCTAGACTATCAAAAGTTAGTTTAGCACAGACAGTCACTTTGTGTGTGTGTTTCTAACTGATCAGTAACTGAATGGAATGAGGGAACTAGCACTGAGCCTTCTGTACTTGGACCACCACCCCCAGCTGATAGTATCTACAGGTAGGGTTGCCACCTCAGCCATGTTTTCCTGGACACTTATGAGATACACATGCTGCAGGGTGTGCAGGGAGGAACATGTATTGTGTTTCTGGACAGCACTATTCATATTCCTCCCTGCACACCCTGCAGCATGTGTAACTTATAAGTGTTCTGTATTTTAAGGTACGGCTGGCAACCCTATCTACAGGAATCCTGCCTCATTTAGCTGGGGGGGATTTATGCATTATCTGTCACCCCCACATGATTTCCTGGGGGGGGGGGTATATTCCCTGATCCACCCTAGTTCCTACAATCAAGCTAAGGTGCATAGTAATTTGGGCAATGGGCTTGACAGGTACAGCTCTGTTAATAGCAGTTTAAGGACAGACAAAGAAATCATATATATATATATATATATATATATATATATATATATATATATATATATATATATATATATATATATATATATATATATATATATATATATATGTAGAACAGGTACCGCACACAAGGTACAAACTCCAAGACTCAGGAAAATAAAAATTCCAACTTTTAATTCAAAATGTGGTTTTAAAACATGAAATCCACATAACATGCACAGCGCTCAGGTGTGAGCAGAAGAGACAGGTAACACATACACACACAGAACAATGAAGTAAAATAAAATAAAACGTAGCTTTTATTGAAGCATAAACATTTAAAAGTTCATGGAGGTGCAAAAGATACAGGTGCAAAAATGACAGTATACGCGTTTCGGCGTTGTGCCGTAATCACTACTGCTAGAGAGCACTTAGTGTGGTTGATTTAAAAAGGGTGTGTGAACTCCCTATTGGTTAAAACAAAATGAGGATACTCCTTCATGACATCACACAATTGTATCTAATGAGACACTAAACCTGTCAGAAAATAGTCTGACACAACAAACAATAATAGATTCGACCCTGGGTCCTAGAGCTCATATATTAAATGTATGTATGCATATATATGTGCACATTAATCCTTTGGCAATGGTTAACATATGTTTTAAACCTAATGTAAAAAGAAAAAAGCAAAATACACAAGAAATAATAAAGCACCCTAGTGGATTAAGTGTATGCATAACAAAAAATGAGCAAAAAAGGGACATAAATCATACATATTCCTCCTTATTGTTAGATGTATATTAAACATTGCTTGTATGTTGTATACACAGTAAATAAGTGTTCTACAATACTTTGAACTTAGTGTAATGGAATAAAGTAAATTCCCTTATGTATCAGTCAAGGGTGTAAGAAACACCTAAGTGAGTGCATACTGATACCGTTAGAGGGACAATACTACGCAGACAGCAGACCCATTATTCAAATGTAAAATTATACCTAATGAATGGTTTATTCCCAATAATTAATTAAATCGTACTCTGTATTAAGGCCAAGTGGTAGTTTGGTGGAAAGTTTAAAAATCCAAAGCATCTCACGCTTTTCAAGCAGCTTTTGTCTATCCCCCCCCCCTTTTCGGAGTTGGTATATAATCTATTGCTTGCCATTTGAAAGAGGCATCATTTTGATTGTGTTTAATACAAAAATGTTGGACTATAGGTGAGGATGATTTCCCCACTCTAATGGTAGATAAATGTTCCCTGATACGAGACCTTACGTCTCGTGTAGTGAGCCCTACGTACTGAACCTTGCACAAAGTGCAGGTTATGAGATATATAACAAAATGAGATGTACAATTTAAACAAAAATTTATCTCATATGTGCGTTGTGTTACACAGGACGTAAATGTGTCAGATGTGATCATATAGTCGCATGGTTTGCACCTACTGTTCCCACATTTAAATGTACCCTTGTGGGTGAGCCATGAACTCACTGTTGCCCGAGGATGGCTCAGAACAGTGGGTGATAGGTAATTACCGAGTGTTTTATTCCTGCGATAAGAACACCTTATCCCTTCAGCCACACAATTGGTCAATTTATCGTCTGCTACAAGGAGTCTAAAATGCTTATTAACTATACTACATATTTCGTTATAGTCAGTACTGTAGTCAGTTACAAACGTTACTTTGTTCGTATTCTGTGTAGTTTTTTTGTTGTTATTTACTGTTCTTTTCTCTTGTAACATTGGTATTCGATCCATACCCTGTACCTCCCTGGCTGCCCTATTGATGACTTTTTTGGGGTACCCCCTATCTTTCAAGCGATCTGTAAGATCCTTTTGATGTTCCATATACACTCTTTCTGTCGAGCAATTTCTCTTTGCTCTTATCATCTGGCCTTTGGCTATGGAGTATAAAACACTCTTGGGGTGACAGCTTTTGGCATGTAGAACTGCATTGCCTGAAATAGGCTTTCTGTAAATGCATGTCTCAATTTTGCCTGTATTATTACCAAAAAGACTTATATCCAAAAAATTAATGGTGTCCCTGTGTGTTTCATGGGTGAATTTCAGATTTAGATCATTTTTATTGATATGAGCCAAGAATTGTATCAAATCTCCTGCATTGCCTTGCCAGATTAACAGCAGGTCGTCAATGAAACGACCGTAATAAGCAATGTATTGTCTGAAGGGGTTTTCCTCTCCATAGATGTGGGACAGCTCCCACCAACCCATGTATAGGTTGGCGTAAGAGGGCGCGAATTTCGCACCCATGGCTGTCCCACATCTCTGGAGATAGAAAACCCCCTCGAACTCAAAATAATTATGGCTTAAAAGAAATGCTGTTACCTCAATCACATATCTTTTGAAATCAGAATCCAAGTTGGAATAATGTGTCAACATATAATCCATAGCCTCAAGGCCAGACTTGTGGGGTATTGAAGAATATAAAGCGGTAACATCAATAGTTAACCAATTACTCCGAGGGTCCCAGGTCAGTCCTTCCATGACTCTCAGAACATGTTTGGTGTCCTGTAAATAGCTCGGTAGAGCTTTGACCAAAGGGCACAGTATGGCATCAAGCCACTCTGAAAGGTGTTCAAAAAGGGAACCGATCCCACTGACTATAGGACGACCAGTAACGTTTTCCAGGGACTTATGCACCTTCGGGAGATGATGGAATACAGGAGTTACCGGAAACTCAACATATAAGTAATCAAAGGTATTTCTATCCAGAAAGCCTTTTTCTAAACCATCATCCAGAAGGTGCATAAGTTCTACCTGGAAACGTTTCATGGGATTGGTACTGAGCTGTGTGTACTGAATCGGATCATTCAATTGGCGCAAGGCCTCATTTTTGTAGTCCACAGTATCCATGACCACAACAGAGCCCCCCTTGTCAGCATTACGTATCACAATCTGATCATTGTTCTTTAACTCTTCTAGAGCTATTCTCTCTGATCGTGATAAATTATCAGGAGATTTTTTGCCATGGAGAGCAAGGTCCCTGAGGTCCTTCTCTACCCTATTATAGAATTTTTCTACAAGGGGGCCTCTGCTGTGGACAGGATAAAACGTAGAAGGTTTTTTATAGCCTGTAAATTTGTTAATCAGTTCTGTGTTCGTGTCAGTTGTACTCTCCCTGTCCATAGAATCTAAGGTGATTATATCACAAGTTTCAGAAAACGTAAGGTCATTATTTAAATTTACCCTTGTGATTTTAGAACCAGTTGAGTCAGCTGAGGTGGGAGAAATGTCTTGCTCAATACCAGAGAAATGTTTTTTCAATGTTATATTACGGACCAAACGATTAATATCCAACATCGTCTTGAATAAGTCAAATCTAGCAAGTGGTACAAAGCCTAATCCTAGACTTAAAAGTTTGACTTGTGAATCACTCAAGACAATGCTGGATAAATTAATCACACTGAAGGTGCATATTTGTTGGTTCCCTTCAGGGCCCTTGAGGGGTAGCGATTTTGGGTTTTCTGTGTGTTCCCTCCCCCCTTGGGGTTCATGGGGGCTTTGGGAAAAACCTGATCCATTAATGTATTACTTGTGTGGGGCATTTGTGCCTGTTGTAGGTCTGTAGAATTGTGGGCTGGTGTTGTTTTAACATTTGTATTACTGATATTCTTCGGTTTAACCGACTGTCCCGTACTGGTGTATGGTGTCTGTGCTTTCTGTATGTTAGTGTTTTTGAGAATACCAGGTCTGGTTTCACTAGATAATTCATTGTCTGTATTATATTTATCATCCCCAGACTCCACATCACTATCTGAAAAAGTGACTCGTTGGCTGCTATTAGATCTATGGTTCCTATTACGTGACCTACCTCTACTCCTATTTCTATTCTGCTGTCTGCGAGTATGAAACCTCTGTGTCCTATTCCACACATGTATGGTATCAGTGTCGTAATCTGCCTGATCACGTAGGTATTTAACATGCTTATTATTCATGACCATAGTTTTAATATTGGCCATAGACTTTCTCAATACCTCATCAAACCTAGGGTAATCAATTTCGTGTTTGCGTGTGTTAAGTTCAACTTGTATGGTGTTAATGTTTTCTCTCAAATCATTCAACAATTTGTTTTTATATGCCATCAACAGAATCATTAATCTTACAGAGCATTCATTAAGTATAGTATTCCAATTATCTATAAACTCAGTATCATCGGTTTCAAAAGTGGGATATTTGGAGATCCTAAGCCCCCTGGGTATCATTTTCATTTCTAAATATTTCCCCAGTGTCCATATATCCCACTGTAATCTGGTTTCTTTTGTACATAGTTTGTCCATTTCTTGGAACAAATCTGTAAGTGCAAGGTCAGATTTGTTGGTGGAAAATATCTTAGCAAGTTCTGTTGGAAGTTCATCCCTAGGACCTACAGGTATCAATGAGTAGAATTGTTGTTGTGTCTCCTCCATAATAAAACAACTTCCAATAAATCTTCAAAACTCAAACCCGCAGTGCCGCCCAACAGCACTATATGAAAAAATAACTGAACCAAATAGCAGGATGAGTAAGAGATTAATGTGGCGTGTGAGTCACTCAGTATAGTAAGCGGTGAGTATAAATTCAATGTAACACAGTCAATGTATGAAGCAAGTAAAAAAGTTCCAGATTAAATCGGAAACTCCTCCTTCATATCGGTACTGTTTGCTATTGCCATCGAATGTCCACAATGGCAAATGAGGAAAGTAAACCCCTTGTACAATTATGGAAAACAGTACCTGTCAGGCAATATCTGTAATAATAAACAGCCGGCTCACTCACCGATCTGTCCTTCCGAAGTCCAGGCTCTGTAACAGATGTTATCACCCGACCGCCCCGCACCTCAACTGCTGTTGAACAATCCTTGGTTCTCCAACCGTCCTTGCGAAGACCAGGCTTCGTCACAGTGGGTCCCGGTGAAGAGACGCTGCACCGATGTGCAGCCGCTAGCTTCTGTAGAGCCGTCCAAACCAGAAATGACCACAATATTCTGTGAACCAATGGGGGAACTGGAAGCAGGAGGTGCGTCCGTGGGCTTGTGCATCTGAGCCAATGCTGATCTGCCGATATCAATGCTGTGAATCCTCTCACCAAACAGCCGACTCCACGGCTTGCCACTTAGGAAGTGTTGCTGCTCTTTAGGGCATAGAAATCCAACCAGAGAGAAAGAGCAATGAGCAGCAACAATGAAGTAAAATAAAATAAAACGTAGCTTTTATTGAAGCATAAACATTTAAAAGTTCATGGAGGTGCAAAAGATACAGGTGCAAAAATGACAGTATACGCGTTTCGGCGTTGTGCCGTAATCACTACTGCTAGAGAGCACTTAGTGTGGTTGATTTAAAAAGGGTGTGTGAACTCCCTATTGGTTAAAACAAAATGAGGATACTCCTTCATGACATCACACAATTGTATCTAATGAGACACTAAACCTGTCAGAAAATAGTCTGACACAACAAACAATAATAGATTCGACCCTGGGTCCTAGAGCTCATATATTAAATGTATGTATGCATATATATGTGCACATTAATCCTTTGGCAATGGTTAACATATGTTTTAAACCTAATGTAAAAAGCAAAAAGCAAAATACACAAGAAATAATAAAGCACCCTAGTGGATTAAGTGTATGCATAACAAAAAATGAGCAAAAAAGGGACATAAATCATACATATTCCTCCTTATTGTTAGATGTATATTAAACATTGCTTGTATGTTGTATACACAGTAAATAAGTGTTCTACAATACTTTGAACTTAGTGTAATGGAATAAAGTAAATTCCCTTATGTATCAGTCAAGGGTGTAAGAAACACCTAAGTGAGTGCATACTGATACCGTTAGAGGGACAATACTACGCAGACAGCAGACCCATTATTCAAATGTAAAATTATACCTAATGAATGGTTTATTCCCAATAATTAATTAAATCGTACTCTGCATTAAGGCCAAGTGGTAGTTTGGTGGAAAGTTTAAAAATCCAAAGCATCTCACGCTTTTCAAGCAGCTTTTGTCTATCCCCCCCCCCTTTTCGGAGTTGGTATATAATCTATTGCTTGCCATTTGAAAGAGGCATCATTTTGATTGTGTTTAATACAAAAATGTTGGACTATAGGTGAGGATGATTTCCCCACTCTAATGGTAGATAAATGTTCCCTGATACGAGACCTTACGTCTCGTGTAGTGAGCCCTACGTACTGAACCTTGCACAAAGTGCAGGTTATGAGATATATAACAAAATGAGATGTACAATTTAAACAAAAATGTATCTCATATGTGCGTTGTGTTACACAGGACGTAAATGTGTCAGATGTGATCATATAGTCGCATGGTTTGCACCTACTGTTCCCACATTTAAATGTACCCTTGTGGGTGAGCCATGAACTCACTGTTGCCCGAGGATGGCTCAGAACAGTGGGTGATAGGTAATTACCGAGTGTTTTATTCCTGCGATAAGAACACCTTATCCCTTCAAACACGTTTTGTGCGCATGAGCACTTGTTCACTGCATACCGGATAGTTAGTTTCTACAAACTTATATAAAAACTCCTTAAAGTGATATATACATATTAAAAACATAACATTGATACAAACTCTGCTACATTTACTCAGGGTAATGTCATAGTCAGAACAGTAATCTATATGTATTGCATAGCTAAAGCAAGAATAATACATTATAAATAGACATTCTTAATTTAGATAATGTAATCCATATCAGTGCTATAGATTAATATTAATAAGAATATGTTAATAAATTCCAAATAAATCCTAACAGTAATCAAATTCCTTATAGCATATTTTAGACAGATTACATTAAAGGGACACTGAGCCCAAAATGTTTTCTTTTGTGATTCAGATAGAGCATCCATTTTTAAGTAATTTTCTAATTTACTCCTATTATCAATTTTCCTTCTTTCTCTTGCTCTCTTTATTTGAAAAATAAGGCATCTAAACTATTATTTTGTTCAGAACCATGGAAAGCACTTGTTTATTGGTGGGTAAATGTATCCACCAATCAGCAAGAACAACCCAGGTTGTTCACCAAAAATGGGCCGGCATCTAAACTTACATTTTTGCATTTCAAATAAAGATACCAAGAGAATTAAGAAAATTTGACAATAGGAGTAAATTAGAAAGTTGCTTAAAATTGTATGCTCTATCTCAATCACAAAATAAAAAATTTGGGTTCAGTGTCCCTTTAATTCATCAAAATATATACATACATATACAAAAGGTAAGAGATTGAACTAGGTTGGTCCGCCACTATAAATGTTTGGCCCCTTACTTAACCATTGATCAGGCCCCCTCTTTGACATGTGCAATTTTTGACCAAAAGACTAAAACGTATATGCACTTTATTCTTAATTGTAGTCAAACTTGGAAATGTTGTACAGGTAGTAACACACAAACACACAGACACACATAAGGATTCACATATAGACACTCTAGCAGACACGCAAAGAAACACACAAGCAATCTCAGGCACAGACTCCCACACAGACACTCAGCACTTGTTTACATTTACCTGACAAGTTTGAGGTAGACTACAGTTTTGTCAAAAAGGAGATTAACAAGACAAAATATGGAATTCTGATTATCTTTTTGTCAAGGAAGATGCCAACTATATTATGACAACAGCATGCAATGGCTGAAAGAAGGGCCCTGAACTTCCTAAACAATAATTTAAAGGTTAAGTGGTGGATTGGTGACTTCCAGAAAGGTCTCATTAGTTTTAAAGTCTGTAGAAAGATGTGAATAATCAGTAGTAAGGTCAAAATTTCCTAAAAAGGAACAGACAAAGGGCACACACAAACTCAAACTTGCACATACACCAAAGGAAACACCAACAAAGACAGCCTCAGAAAGCACACAAAGACATACACACTCACAGACACCCACAGAAAACACACAAAGACATACATACACACACACCCTCACAGAGAGATCCACAGAAAAAAATACATACACACTCATAGAGACACCAACAAAAGCACAAAGACATAAACACAGATACCCACAGAAACACTCACAGGGGGTAACATTTCTGCACATTGCCATCCCCTAAATTAACAGCGTGTGACATGCAAACATTTTTTAAAAAAAATAGCAGAAATTAAGAGATCACTTTTTAAAGAATCATATTTGTAAATGTGCAAACTAAAATACTTCTGTGGATTTAAAATTGTACATTATTGATCTGTCAGAATGGGTAGATGAAGAAAAGTACTTTTGAAAGGTTGTTCCCATCTGTCAGCTATACTGCTGTACTCTATATGGTCTTGGTGGAACCATAAGCTGTGGCACTAGGTCTCATACCATTAAATCTGGTTAAATGCTGGATTTAGACTTGTTTGTATGCATTTCAAAATTGTCAGCTGTAATGTAAACTGAACAGTGTTAAGTTAACCTGTCTCATTTCAAACACTGAGCAATGTTAGCCTGAGAGTATAAAATTTTAATGCAGATGTAAAAATCTTAGATAAATGCCTCCTGGCATCTGGAAAGTCTTTGCATAAAGGGGCAGTGAACTGCGTGGTTTTAAATATAGATATTCTACAGCATTGTCAAATAATCATAAATACACTGCTGTATATTGCTAAAAAATTGTTTTTATGGACCCCTGACCCCACCACACAACTACCACACCAAAGTTTCAATCTGAAATTGCACAAATAAATAAAAAAAACATTTATTATTATTATTATCGGTTATTTGTAGAGCGCCAACAGATTCCGCAGCGCTAAGTAAGTCTACTAAATTTACTAAGTAAGTCCTAGCTACTCTGCAAATCTAAGTGATCTGCTGCCTGACTTTGGCACATACTGCACAAACTGAAGTGCCAAGTCTGTTTCACACTGTGCATAGTGGTTTAGTCCACACTCAGAAATCCTCTCAAATGCTAATGCTTTACTCCTTGTAATGACATTTCCCACGCTCAATAGCACTCTGCCGTAGCACCCTCTGGTGGCTGACAAAATGTTAAAAAAAGGAATTTTTTTTTTAGATAATAGTTGTGTTTGCCTCTTGGGGCTCCCTGGCCAACTGGGTCCCTGACAGGAGTCACCCTATTCAACCCCTGGTGGTGGCCCTGGAACTAGGTAAAGATATACAAGTCTCTCCTCATGTTTAGACCTAACAGATAACTTGTTTTTAAGGTTTATTTTAAGGTTTATTGATGTATCTGCATTATGATTATCTTTAAAGTGCCTAGCCACTTTAGGTGTGTCAGAATCAGTATCCTCTATAGACCTAAGATGTTGCAAAAGTTCATCTTTCAAATATCTTTTTGTTTTTCCTTTATATTGTTTTTTACACAACTGGCAAGTTAACAAAGATACAACATGAGTGGTTGCACATATAATAAAAAATGTGTTGGTATATTCCAATCCAGTAACTGATCACTTAAACTAAATATCTTCCTCAACATGATTGCAGGTTTTACATATGGGTCTCCTATACTTGTAGAAACCTTTCTTGCTCTTAAACCAGCAAGAGCTTTTTTATCTGGTAAATCTGATGGTAACAAAAAGTTTGCCAAACTTTTGCCCTTTCTTGGGATGAAATCACATCCTTCCTCAATAATCTGTTTTGATACAGGATCTGTACATTGAATCAGTAAATACTCTTGTATAATGTTACAAATGCTGCCATATTCCATACTGTATGTTGTAATAAATCTTGATTTGATATTCTGTTTTTGCTTAATTTCTCTTTTATATTTCAATAGATCCTTTCTTGGTATATGATATATGATTTTAGCCTTTTCTAAGATTATATCATGATAACCTCTCATCTTAAGGCATTCAGTGATTATATTTGCTTGTTTCTAGTTCCCCTTTGGGGATCCCTTTAAATACACTCTTAGGGTGACATGAATCAAAACCCAATGTGGTATTTATTGCTGTAGGTTTTCTAAATAGTATATTTTCTATTCTGCTGTCATCATAATTTGCCCTCATAGTGATATCTTAAAAAATAATTTATTTTATCACTTTATTCTCCTAAGTTTGTCACAATTGTTTTGATTTAAATATTCACAATTGTGGTCTCATCATTACCCTAAAAAATAAACAGTAAATCGTCTATATATTTTGAATAATGTATAAATATATATAGATATAGAGGCAAGTAGAATGTTACAGATCAGAGGACTGATCTGAGAACAAGCAGTACCAAAGGTTGCGCTGATTGGGGGAAGAATAATGAGCAGCTGTTAAAAGACATATACATTAAAGGGGAATATAATTCACAAATAAGTGTATAAGTTAAAAATATGCACAAGGGAAAACAGCGCTTGAAGAATTCTATTCTAAGACAGATGACGTTAAAAAATACATAAAACAGAGAAAAAACTGCAAAGCACATAAAATGTGAAATAGGTAATATTATAAGTCCACTAATGACTTTCTGATAATGTGTGTCCCCTTACCAGAATCTACCTCAATCTGATGAGGTAAGTTGTCGCACTGCAAGGAGTAATAGGATTCCGGTACAGGTGTGTTCGATATACTGATGAATGTCTTTTATAGTTTCATCCACCTTTTGGAGTATGTAGCAACAAAATAGCTCACATCCAGTTCTTTCCTCCAAAGTTGCTCAAATATGGCATCCACCTCTTAGAGTATGTAGGTACAGACGGATAGAATGGCTTCTGTTTGGCTCCTGTTTGGGCTGCTGGGGTTTAGGTCCTTTGCTTCAAAAAAACTTGTTTTGAATCAGGAGTTAAAAAACATCCAGTGTGAATGTCAATTGTATACCTTGGTGTGGCAGCTCTGATCAGCTAATCCTTTCCCAACTGTGATCTCTCAGGGACTGACTCCAGCTAGCATATAGCTAGGTATACAATTGACATTCACATTCACACTGGATGCTTTTTAACTCCTGTTTCAAAACAAAAAATTTTTGGGAACAAAGCCTTGGAGCAAAGGACCTAAACCCCAGCAGCCCAAACAGGAGCCAAACAGAAGCCATTCTATCAGTCTGTACCTACATACTCCAAGAGGTGGATGCCATATTTGAGCAACTTTGGAGGAAAGAACTGGATGTGAGCTATTTTGTTGCTACATTCTCCAAAAGGTGGATGAAACTATAAAAGACATTCATCAGTATATCGGACACACCTGTACCAGAATCCTACTACCCCTTGCAACTTACCTCATCAGATTGAGGGAGATTCTGGTAAGGGGACACACATTATCAGAAAGTCATAAGTGAACTTATAATATTACCTATTTCACATTTTATGTGCTTTGCCGTTTTTTCTCTGTTTTATGTGTTTTATGTATTTTTTAACGTCATCTGTCTTAGAATAGAATTCTACAAGCGCTGTTATCCCTCGTGCACACATATATATATATATATATATATATATATATATATATATATATATATGTGTATATTTTATATACACATGCTGTAGACAGACAGATGGACATTTAAATGTCTTACAAGAAAAAAAATGCTGGGCAATACACCTTCTGCACTGGCCCTGATTCCATCCCCAAGAGTGGTTGGTGGGGGAGGGGGGGAATTGCCACCCTGCCCCTTTGCCCATTTCACAATACAGTATATCTTAGCTGAATATATAATTATTTTGTACTGTGAATCTTGAATATATATGATGGTCATATTGCATGTTGCAGCATAGCGCTATTATGCTCAGTATATCTTAGCTGAATATATAATTATTTTGTACTGTGAATCTTGAATATATATGATGGTCATATTGCATGTTGCAGCATAGCGCTATTATGCTCAGTATATCTTAGCTGAATATAGAATTATTTTGTACTGTGAATCTTGAATATATATGATGGTCATGTTGCAGCACAGCACTATTATGCTCAGCAGAAAGGTATGCAATGTTAGGTTAGACTACTGTAAGCTAATTTGCTTCGATCCCCAGTGTGTATTATAATGCTATTTTAGGAATGAAAGCTTTGAAATATAACAACATATTTCAATTTACACATGTTCCTTTCAAAGTACATTTAAGAGAAGCATTGTTCCATTAATTTTTTCATGCCTTAGTGTATCATAATATTTCACAACAAACTCATTGTTAAGATCAAGCACAAATATTCTATGGTTAGATTGGTTAGATTTATTAAAAAAAAAAAAAAACAACTTCCTATAAATTATCTAATATTATGATTAATTTGCAACAAATTATCATTGTCTATTGAGAACAATAGCAACATTCCTACCCTAATCTTGTTCCTGGCCTAACATCTTTGTAGCAATATAATGTTTCCCTTTCATTTTGGATTTTCTCATGTTTAATCTCTGCCTCCAGGGTATCATAGTAAGGAAGAAATTAGCTCTAATATACAAACCTTTAATTGTTGTAAGCAAATTAAATGCATGAAAAATGTTAATTGCTAAACAGATATTGTGGTTGTTTATACCAAGATAGGTTCTGCATTTTATTGCTCACATTTCACTTTGTTATGGGATAAATTCAAACCATAAAAAAGTTTCTCTACAGGTTTTAAGAAAGAATGTATATAAGTAATCAGATGCTGGTACCTTATTTTATGAACTTTACCTGGAATTTTAACGTATATAAAAGTCAAAGCTCCAGATTACAAGTCGAGTGCTGGTATTACACGTCTATGGTTTATTGTGTCCTCTGTAGTATAGTATCCACTACACTATAAACATTGGATAGTGCAGGTGTGAAATTTTACTCAGTTACTACTATGAGGAGCTGCACTAAAAACTCAAGTCAGATAACACTTGAGCACAAAGCTGCCGGAGTGCAAAAATCTGTTCACATAGTTTTTATTTGTTATACACATTCCTTGTTTTTGAATTAGCAATAGCAAGTAATAGCAGTTAAAGGGACAGTCTACACCAGAATTTTTATTGTTTAAAAAGATAGATAATCCCTTTATTACCCATTCCCCAGTTTTGCATAACCAACACAGTTATATTAATATATTTTTACCTGTGATTACCTTGTATCTAAGCCTTTGCAGACTGCCCCCTTATCTCAGTGCTTTTGACAGACATGCAGTTTAGCCAATCAGTGCAGACTCCTAAATAACTCCATGGGAGTGTGCACAATGTTATCTATATGACACACATGAACTAGTACAGTCTAACTGTGAAAAACCTTCAAAATGCTCTGAGCAAAGAGGCGGTTTGCAACGGTTTTGAAATCAGTTTGAGCCTACCTAGGTTTAGCTTTTCAAAAATACCACCAAGGGAACAAAGCACATATAATGATAAAAGTCAATTGGAAAGTTGTTTTAAATTGCATGCCCTATCTGAAGCATACAAGTTTAACTTTGACCAGACTGTCCCTTTAATAACTGGTTTTCAAACGCATTAAAAGAAAAAGTGACATTTTGTATTGTGAGCAAGCACAACAACTTACAACTTAAATGGACATGAAACCCCAATATTTTCTTTTATTATTTAGAGCATGCAATTTTAAAGAACCTTCTAATTTACTTCTATTGTCAATTTGTCTTCGTTCGCTTGGAGTCTTTTGTTGAAAAGCAGGGATCTAACCTCAGGAGCATGCATGTGTCTGGAGTACTGTATACATGGCAGCAATTTTGCAACAATGTTATCCAATAGCAAGAGCATTAGATGGCCTCACTATTTCCTGTTATGTATTGCTCCAGACAACCACCTAGGTATCTCTTCAGCAAAGAATACCACGGGAATGAAGCCATTTTGTAAGCTCTGTCTGAATCACTAAATAAATGTTTTGGGTTTTATTTCCCTTTAATATGAGTTCATCGAGTGCTTAACTACTGCTGTCCATTTTTCTAATCAAGAGTAATTTTGTGATTTACCTCATGAAAAGTCTGGTGAAACCCGTAACTCGCTTTATTTGCTGAGGCCAATTAGTTAATAACAATATTACTCAAACCCAGATGCAATTAATAAATCATAATAATAATAATAATAAAAAATAAAAAAATCATATTTGTACATGATTTCAAAATAGTTTTACATAGAGATGTGCATTCGGGCTTCAAATGCGCATCTCATTGTCCAAACTAATGATTGCTTGATGAAATAAACTCGGTCATGCCGTTTGGTACCAAAAAAAGTTACGGGAATGGGGGAAGGAGTTATATTGTTTGGTTAATAAGCTCCTTTGTTTGAAATGATGTACAGGAGATCTAACCATTCATGTGCCCATCGTCCCCTATCCAATCCTGTCATACTGTTACTAATGACTGATGCTAGGGACAGCCGGTCACGCAACCTCTGGATTTTAGTCTTACATGAGTTGAATGTTCTTTTAATTGTTTTAATCCTATGGTGTAAACTTTTTGTAGAAGAGACATGAGAGTGAGACCCCAAAATTTTCTTTCACGATTCAGATAGAGGTTACAATTTGAAAAAAGTTTCCAATTTACTTCTATTATCAAATTTGCCCTGATGTTATTCTTTGTTGAAGAGATAGGTAGACTGCACATACTTGAAGCACTACACGACAGGAAATAGTGCTGCTATCTAGTTCTCTTGCTAATGTATAGCATTGTAGCAAAACTGCTCCCATATAGTGCTGCAGACACGTGCACACTCCTGATTTTACCTTCCTATTTTTCAACAAAGAATAACAAGAAAACAAACGGAAATTTGATAATAGAAGTAATTGGAAAGTTGTTTAAAATTGTATGTTCTATCGGAATCGTGAAAATAAAATTAGGGGTTTTATGTCCCTTTAATATTAAATATCTGTAAGGTAGATTACGAGTTGCGCGTTTGTGTTTTAAAACTGAAAAAATGGTAATTTCAGCGTTAAAACAGTAACGCAGCCATTACGAGTCTTGTCGCTATAGCTGTACTCAAAAAAATTTATTTTTTTCATGGGACTTCCATAGCGCTGCCATTACAAGTTTGCGGTGAGGCTAAAAAACTTGTGTTACACCCTATAACGATAAGATCCGTACCTCCATCTGAGAGCAGTAGTTATGAGTTTTGCGCAACAAAACTGTTACAGAAAACTCATAACTTAAGTATTACAAAGTACACTAACACCCATAAACTACCTATTAACCCCTAAACCGAGGCCCTCCCGCATCGCAAAACACAATTTTAAAGTTATTAACCCCTAATCTGCCACTCCCGACATCGCCGCCACTACTACAATTTATTAACCCCTATTCTGTCACTCCTCGACATCATCACCACTATACTAAAGTTATTAACCCCTATTCCACTGTACCCCAACATCGCCCACACACTATAATAAAGATATTAACCCCTATTCCGCTGCTTCCCGACATTAAAGTTACAATCATTAACTAAATACATACTTACCTGTAAAATAAAACCTAATATAGCAACAATATAACTAATAGTTATTTTGTAGCTAGCCTAGGTTTTAGTTTTATTTCACAGGTAAGTTTGTATTTATTTTATCTAGGTAGACTAGTTAGTAAATAGTTATAAACTATTTACTAACTACCTAGTTAAAATAAATACAAACTTACCTGTGAAATAAAACCTAAGCTGCCTTACACTAAAACCTACCATTACAAAAAAAAAACTACCATTACAAAAAATAAAAAACACTAAAATTACAAAAAATAAAAAAAAACTACCATTGCAAAAAATAACAAACAAAATTATCCAAAATAATAAAAAAGTATTCCTAGTCTAATAACCTGTTTAAAAAAAAATAAAAAAATAATAATAAAAAATCTATAATAAATCTATATAATCTATAATAAACTACTAAGGACCCTTAAAAGACCCTTTTGTAGGCCCTTAAAAGGACATTTTGTAGGGCATTGCCTTAAAGAAATCAGCTCTTTTCCTACAAAAGAAAAACAAACACCCTCTAACAGTATACATACCCCCACCCCCCAAACCCACAAAATAAAAATAAAGTAAAACCTAATCTACCTTTTGCCCTGAAAAGGGCATTTGAATGGGCATTGCCCTTAAAAGGGCATTCAGCTCTTTTTCTTGCTCTTAAAAGGGCATTCAGCTCTTTTAAAAACTGCTCAAACCCTAATCTAAAAAAAAACCCAGCCAAAAAAACTTTAAAAAACCTAACACTAACCCCTCTTTAGGTATTCACAGTTGCTGAAGTCCTGCTTGAACAATCTTCATCTCGGCGGCTCCATCTTCATCCATCACGGGACTGGCATCTTCTTCATCCCTGCGGAGGCGGAGCGGTCGATGCGCGAAGGCAGAGGTCCAGGCGAAGGTCCAAGGCGAGGTCCAGGCAAAGGTCCAAGGTGGAGGTCCATTGATCTGACGTAAAGGGTCCTCTGCATGTGATCGTCTGCTGCACACTGAGGATTGAAATGCAAGGTACCCCTTTTATACTGGGGGTACCATTGCATTCCTATTGGCTGAAAAAATTGAATCAGCCAATAGGAATTAGGGCTGCTAAAATCCTATTGGCTGTTCTAATCAGCCAATAGGATTTAAGCAACTCTCATTATATTGGCTGGTTCGAATTAAGGTTTTTTGGGTGTTTTTTTTTTTTAGATCAGGGTTTGGGCAGTTCTTAAAAGACACCCATACAAATGCCCTCTTCAGGGCAATTGGTAGATTAGGTTTTACTTTATTTTTATTTTGTGGGTTTGGGGGGTTGGGGGTTTGTATACTGTTAGGGAGTGTATGTTTTCTTTTGTAGAAAAAGAGCTGATTTCTTTAGGGCAATACCCTACAAAAGGCCCTTTTAACCCCTTAATGACCACAGCACTTTTCCATTTTCTGTTCGTTTGGGACCAAGGCTATTTTTTTTTTTTTTTTTTTTGAGTTTCAAATGCTTTATTAAAAGTTGTCAAAGAAATACATAGGAAAACATTGAGAAAACGTACAAATTGACATCATTTGTTATAAGGAAAAAAAAAAGAAAAAATGCAAATGCAAACTTCGCTATAGTTATTCTGTTATATTCATATTAGTGAGACTCGAGGTTAGCTATTATAGCTGGATAAGGTGTGAGATACCATTCAGCCCATATCTAAAAGTGAGAAATGACTATGTGTAGGGTGACATTGACATCTTCATTGTTATAATGAATTGACCCGACTGGGAGTATATGTTAAGAGAGTTAAGTCTAGAAAAGTCGGAAATAGGTGACAGACTGTATGGACCAATTCTGAAGGTGTGCGGGGGGGGAGGGTAGATTTCTACTGACTATTTACATATTCCTCCCATAGAAATGATATATTATGGAATTCATCTATTCGTTTGGTGTGGGTATAGTGGTATTTCTCCAGTTGGAGGTAGTGAGTGACTTTGGATTTCCAGACTGCCAGGGATGGTAGGTTTGTTTTCTTCCAGTTAAGGGGAATTAGCCCCTTAGCGGAATTGATCATGACAGTGATAAGTGTTTGTTTTAGTTTGCATGGGATCCTAGGGAATTTGTTGAAGAGGAAGACCCAAGGCGTGAAGGGGAGCGATGCGCCTGAAGCTTTTTCGATTTCTGGTTTAAGGGAGCACCAAAAGGGTGTGACTATCGGACAATTCCACCAAATATGTGCAAAGGTTGCTATTTCTCCACAATCTCTCCAGCACATGGTGGTCGTGGTGGGAAATAAATGGTGTAATCTGGCGGGGGTGTAATACCAGCGGCTTAATAGCTTGAGGTTCATCTCTAACATGGAGATGGACGATGAGGCTTTCGTCATCTGCTGGAAAATAATTGTCCAGTCTGATAAGTCTAGGGAGGTTTCTCTGTTTCCCATTTGGCTACATATGTGGGGGGTGACGAGTGGGATACCTGTGATAACATTTTATATGTAAGGGATAGGATTCCCTTCTGCGGGAAGGATTGGAAGCATATTGCTTCAAATTGGGTGAGGTGTCTTTGCAGGTGGGATTTAAGAGGATGTGTGGATAGGTAGTGTTTCAATTGTATGAAAGTGTACCAATTTTGAAAATGCGTCCCAAGAATATCGCTTATTACCTGCTGTGGTTGAATCTCCTTGTCCTTGTATAAAAGGTGATGTGGGACTGAGCTGTGTATGAAGGGGGTGGGATGGGTTGCGGTGATTGTTTTTATCATAGATGAGAACGGTGTACTTTTGCTATCCGGTGTCAGGGGGGAGTATGTGGTGGAGATTTTGGGGTACTTCTGAAGTATTTTATCCCACTGTCTGAAGGTTTCATGTACCAGCGTAGGGGTGGTATGTGATAATTTGCGTTGGGCCTTAGGAAGCCAGCAGTTCCCGCACAGGTAGTGTTTGTCAGAGAGTGACTGTTCTAATTGGATCCACTCCTTGTTCACATTATGTTTACACCAATCCACGATTCGTGTGAGGAAAACTGCCTGCCTGTATCGCATCAGGTTTGGGGCTCCAATCCCTCCCAACTCTTTTGGGTGATATAGAGTGGAGGTGGCAATACGTGGCCTTTTGTGCGACCATATGAAACTGTTAATTTGTTTTTGCAGGGAGAATAACAGGTATTCGGGGATAGGGATTGGGAGAGTTTGCAAAAAGTATAAAATTTTAGGTAAAATAATCATTTTAACCGCGTTGATTTTTCCTAGCCAGGAAAGGGGTTTGCGGTTCCATGAGTCGAGGGTGGCTTGGGTTGTTGAATTGAGAATTTTATAATTTAGGGATATTATAGTTTCCATGGATGGTGAGATATAAACCCCTAGGTATTTGATGGCATTGGGCTGTATGCGGAAGTGATATCGCTGTTACATTTGGGTGTAAATGGGTGGCCAGTAGTTCGGATTTTGAGATGTTAATTTTGAAATTGGAGTATAAACCATATGTTTGTAGGACTTGCATCAGCGGGGGTAGTGACGTCTCAGGATCTGTGAGTGTTAAAAAGATATCATCCGCGTATAAGGTTATTTTATATGTTATTGGTCCAATCTCTATTCCCTGGATGTCAGTATTGTGTCTAATGTGTATGGCAAGTACTTCCATTGCCATTATGAATAGAAGAGGCGAGAGTGGACAACCTTGCCTAGTTCCATTCACAATTTGAAACGGGAGTGAGATGGAGTCATTTATTTTGATTTTGGCCTGTGGGCTGCTATAAAGAGTAAATATTTTCCCTATAATTTCTTGGGGAAAGCCAAATGTGTGGAGGGTTTGTTTCAGAAAGGACCAATCTAGCCTATCAAAGGCCTTTTCAGCATCCATGGCGAGAAAAACCGATGGGATTTTTTGAGTAAATGTGTATTCCATAAGGTCCAGTATTTTGGTAGTATTGTCCCTGGCTTCTCTGGATGGTATAAAACCAGCTTGATTAGTGTGTATAATTGAGGGTAAAATTAAGTTTATTCTTGTGGCTATAATTTTTGCGAAAAGTTTTACATCTAGATTCAGAAGGGAGATGGGGCGGAAATTTGTAGGTGTATCTGGGGGTTTGCCTGTTTTCGGGAGAACTACCACTAGGGCCTCCAGCATGGAAGGTGGGAAGGGGTTGTCGTCAGCTACTGCATTGAACATTGTGGAGAGATGAGTTGTCAGTGTGGCTGAGAAAGTCTTATAATATTTGGCTGTAAAGCCATCTGGCCCGGGACTCTTCCCTGTCTTCAGGGTTTTAATGGCTGTTTGAATCTCTTGTGGGGATATTGGCTTGTTGAGTTGATTCTTTTGGTCATTCGTCAGCTCTGGTATCGGGTATTTTGTGATGTATTCTGCGAGTTTAACAGAGTGATCTGCTGCGGGAGCATCTTTCTGGAGATTGTATAGTGAGGAGTAATATTCGTGAAAGGACTTCAGAATCTCTGGGGTAGTTTGGAGCGAGTTCCCTTTTGGGTTTTGTAATTCATAGATGTGGGATTTAAATCTTTTTTTTTTTTAGTGCCCTGGCTAGAAGTTTACCTGCTCTATTAGTCTCGAAATAAAACATGCTATTGGTTTTTCTACGTTGAGATTGGTATTCTATATCTAAGAAATGATCTAGTTCGTCCCTGATTGTTTGCATTTCTGTGAGAATGTTGGTGTTTGTCGGGGATTTCTTGTGTGCGTATTCAAGTTGTGCATATTTTGTTGTAAGTTCTTGATACCGTTTGCGATAGGTCTGTGTATGATGGGCTCTTGTTTTGATTAATTCACCTCGAATTACACATTTATGTGCCTCCCATATAGCAAAATTGTTATCTATTGAGCGCGAGTTTATGGCAAAGTATTCCTCGATAGATTTAGTGAGTTTGGGAACTAAGTCTGGGTGGTCCAAAAGACTGTCATCCATTTTCCATTGGAATGGGGTGAGGGGGGTGTTGGGCCAAGTAAGTTTAAGTTGGACCGACGAATGGTCTGACCAAAAAGTGGGAATTATATCACATCTGTTTATATGGGATAAACCGCTCTGATTTGTGAAGATGTAGTCTAATCTACTGTATGATTTGTTGGGATGGGAGAAAAAGGTGTAGTCTCTTCTCTCCCTGTGCAGGAATCTCCAAGTGTCATGGAGGTTTATATCCTTCAATCCTTGCCAGATCGTTCTGGAAAGTTTTCGGGAGATTTGGATGTTGATATTAGTGCTATCGATAGTGGGCTGTATAGGGACATTGAAATCTCCAGAAAGAAAGATTGGGCCCTTGGCTAGGTCTATTATCTTTGTGAACATGGAGCGAAAGAAAGGGAGTCGTTGGGTGTTGGGGGCATATATATTTATAAGCGTTACAGGTCTTCCATACAAGAGGCCCATCAGTCCTAGAAATCGGCCTTCTCTGTCTGCAACTCTTTTGGTGATGGTAAATGGGGTGGATTTGTGTATTAGGATGCTCACTCCGTTTTTTTTATTTGGGACCAAGGCTATTTTTACATTTTTGCGGTGTTTGTGTTTAGCTGTAATTTTCCTCTTACTCTTTTACTGTACCCACACATATTATATACCGTTTTTCTCGCCATTAAATGGACTTTCTAAAGATACCATTATTTTCATCATATCTTATAATTTACTATAAAAAAATTATAAAATATGAGGAAAAAATGTAAAAAAACACACTTTTTCTAACTTTGACCCCCAAAATCTGTTACACATGTACAACCACCAAAAAACACCTATGCTAAATAGTTTCTAAATTTTGTCCTGAGTTTAGAAATACCCAATGTTTACATGTTCTTTGCTTTTTTTTGCAAGTTATAGGGCCATAAATACAAGTAGCACTTTGCTATTTCCAAACCACTTTTTTTGTTTAAATTAGCGCTAGTTACATTGGAACACTGATATCCTTCAGGAATCCCTGAATATCCCATGACATGTATATATATATTTTTTTTAGTAGACATCCCAAAGTATTGATCTAGGCCAATTTTGGTAAATTTCATGCCACCATTTCACCGCCAAATGCGATCAAATAAAAAAAAAAGTTCACTTTTTTACATTTTTTTTTACAAACTTTAGGTTTCTCACTGAAATTATTTACAAACAGCTTGTGCAATTATGGCATAAATGGTTGTAATTTTTTCTCTGGGATCCCCTTTGTTCAGAAATAGCAGACATATATGGCTTTGGAGTTGCTTTTTAGCAATTAGAAGGCCGCAAAATGCAATTGGGCCCCACACGTGTATTATGCCCAGCAGTGAAGGGGTTAATTAGGGAGCATGTAGGGAGCTTTTTGGGGTAATTTTAGCTTTAGTGTAATGTAGTAGACAACCCAAAGTATTGATCTAGGCCCATTTTGGTATATTTCATACCACCATTTCACCGCCATATGCGATAAAATTAAAAAAAACTTTAAATTTTTCCAAATTTTAGGTTTCTCACTGAAATCATTTACAAACAGCTTGTGTAATTATGGCATAAATGGTTGTAAATGCTTCTCTGGGATCCCCTTTGTTCAGAAATAGCAGACATATATGGCTTTAGCATTGCTTTTTGGTATTTAGAAGGCCGCTAAATGCCGCTGCGCATCACACGTGTATTATGGCTAGCAGTGAAGGGGTTAATTAGGTAGCTTGCAGGGTTAATTTTAGCTTTAGTGTAGAGATCAGCCTCCCACCTGACACATCACCCCCTCCAGATCCCTCCCAAACAGCTCTCTTACCTCCCCCACCCCACAATTGTCCCCACCATCTTATGTACTGGCAGAAAGTCTGCCAGTACTAAAATAAAAGGCATCCTTTTTTTCTTTTTTTTCCTCCCTTTGCATATTTACATATGCTGCTGTGCAGCCAGTTTACACTATATAGTCTCTTTTTTATTTGTTATTTTATTTTTTTCTGTAGTGTAGCTGTAGTGTAGCCCAAGACCAACCCCCACCCCCTCCCAGATCCCTTAGATTACTTTTTTGGGGCATTTCTTCCCCCCTTCCTCCCACTTATACTTGATAATTTTCTGTAGTGTAGCGGTTCCCACCCGCTCCCTCCCCGTGCACACGCCTGCCCGCCGCCCCTCTTGCACACGTGCATTGTGCGCGCTCCCGACTGTCCAGCCCCCGATCCCGCCCCCCTCTGTGTCTTAGAACCCATCGATGGCCACCCACCCGCCTCCCACTGCAGCTCCCAACCACCAACGAATGCGGCCATCGATGTCCGGTGTAGAGAGGGCCACAGAGTGGCTCTCTCTGCACCGGAGGGGTACAAATTGTTATTGCAGGATGCCTCAATATCGAGGCATCCTGCAATAACCGGAAAGCAGCTGGAAACGATCAGGATCGCTTACAGCTGCTTTCCAAACCAAGGACGTACGCCATAAGTCCTCAGGCGTTAACTGTATTTTTTCTGAGGACGTATGGCGTACGTCCTCGGTCATTATGGGGTTAAGGGCCCTTGGTAGTTTATTATAGATTAGTGTTTTCTATTATGGGGTGTTTTCTTTTAAACAGGGTATTAGAATACGAATAATTGTTATTGTTTTGGATAATTTTGTTTGTTATTTTTTGTAATGGTAGGTTTTTTATTTTTTGTAATTTTAGTGTTTTTTATTTTTTGTAATGTTAGGTTTTAGTGTAAGGCAGCTTAGGCATTATTGCACAGGTAAGTTTGTATTTATTTTAATTAGGTAGTAAGCAAATGATTAATAACTATTTACTAACTAGTCTACCTAGTTAAAATAACTACAAACTTACCTGTGAAATAAAAATAAAACCTAAGCTAGCTACAATATAACTATTAGTTATATTGTTGCTAGCTTAAAGGGACACTGTACCCAAAATTTTTCTTTCGTGATTCAGATAGAGCATAACATTTTAAGCAACTTTCTAATTTACTCCTATTATCAAATTTTCTTCATTCTCTTTGTATCTTTATTTGAAATGCAAGAAAATAAGTTTAGATGCCGGCCCATTTTTGGTGATCAACCTGGGTTGTTCTTGCTGATTGGTGGATAAACTCATCCACCAATAAAAAAGTGCTGTCCAGAGTCTGAATTAAAAAAAAAAGCTTAGATGTCGTCATTTTAAAATAAAGATAGCAAGAGAACAAAGAAAAATTGATATTAGGAATAAATTAGAAAGTGGCTTAAAATTGCATGCTCTATCTGAATAATGAAAGAAACAATTTGGGTTCAGTGTCCCTTTAAGTTCTATTTTAGAGGTAAGTATGTATTTAGTTTTAAATAGGTATTATTTAGTTAATAATTGTAACTTTAATTTAGCTCTATTTTAATTATGTTAAAGTTAGGGGGTGTTAGGGCTAGGTTTAGGGGTTAATAGTTTAACTGGGGGGCTGGTGGTTTAGGGGTTAATAGGTTTATTTAGTGGTAGTGATGTGGGAGGCCCGAGGTTTAGGGGTTAATAGCTTTATTTAGTGGCGGCGATGTCAGGGAGTGGCGGAATAGGGGTTAATATCTTTATTATAGTGTGGGCGATGTTGGGGTGTGGGGGAATAGGGGTTAATAACTTTAGTATAATGGGGGCGATATAGGAAGTGGCAGATTAGGGGTTAATATATTTCGGTGGCGGCGATATCGGGAGCGGCAAATTAGGGGTTAATAAAATTATGTAGGTGTCGGTGAGGTTGGGGGCAGCAGATTAGGGGTGTTTAGACTTGTGGTTTTTGTTAGGGTGTTAGGTTTAAACTTAACTTTTTTATCCCCATAGACATCAATGGGGATGAGTTACGGAGATTTTTATTCCTCAATCGCAGGTGTTAGATTTTATTCTGACACTCTCTCCCCATTGATGTCTATGGGGAAAGTGTGCACGAGCACGTCAAAGCCGCGCTTGTATTTTGTGCGGTATGGAGCTCAACGCAAGCATATCGCACGCACAAGCCGTCTTTTCTAAAACTCGTAATGGCAGAGCTATGGAGGGTGAAATAACGCAACATTTGTTGCGTTCATTAAATACCCCCTATAGCGCAAAACTTGTAATCTAGGTGTATATTAGCTGTAACGGTAAGAAATCCAAAGCCAATATTTATCTGATTCAAATACCTGCATGGATGAAATGCAGCCAAAAAGAATGTTTAAAAAAAATCTGTAACAAGTCTTTTGGACTAAATGATTTTTTTGCCCATGCATATGTCTAGTGAAATATGTTTCTTCAGTAAATAGAGATCTCAAATGTGCTAGAAGATAACTTGACTCACTTCCAAAAGAGAGATCATGTTCAAAATTCTTTGAGGCTCATTTCAGTTATCTTTTTGCCAATTATTTTTCCTACCATGAATATAGATAATTGTGTTACGTGTCTCAATACATATCTCACAAATAAAATGATAACCGCCACTAAAGTCAAAAACAAAATTGCAACCACAGTATTTACAAAAAAAGTTCAAAAAAATTGGGAATAATTGTTAAATATTCATGTCTATTTTGTTATGGTAAATTGGTCTCTCTGGAAAGAGTGAAATTTGACCCAGCAAACTCACAGATGTGAATAAAGGTCTGATAGTAAGCATTCCGGGAAGATTCCATGGCATTCTCATAGTGTATTCTGAATTTTTCCTGTTGATTTTGCCTTTGTGACACATCTCATTTTGGCCATTTCAAAATTGATAAAGTTATCTTGTTTTAAAAAAAAAAAAATCTCTTGCACTTTTTGTAAAGTTTTCTCTTTTGATTTAGAGGGTGTATATTTTTATATTTAATTATTTGTTTTGTAAGGTTTTGAATGCATATTTTTGTGACAGCGGAACTCATTCTTTGCAGTATATATAAGTCACTCCTTGAATGTCAATGGAGTCAATCTCGCAACTTGAGGCTGTGTCAAGGGAAGGGCAAAAATATTTTTATAAATTTCCTGATTTTTTGAGCAGAGAAGTTGAAGCAAGTTGTTTAAGGGAGATTTTAGTTTCATTAACGTCTGCATCTAGGCCTAGGTGTATTTATTTTTTTAAGATTTTATTACACGCAGATAAGGTGATCCAAATCACTAGAACAGATAAAAAATTGAGCCATTACTACTTCTCAGTAAGAAAACAAATAATAAAAAAGAAAATATTGAATCCACTGACCTAACACACACACTAGGTTAACGGGGCAGTGAAATCAAAATTAAACTTTCATGATTCAGATAGACTATGCAATTTTAAACAACTTTCCTAATAATTTCTAATATCTAATCTGCTTCCTTATGCTCTGTATCCTTTGTTGAAAAGCCTTCCTAGCTACGCTTAGGAGTATCAATGTGCTAAAGGGAGCTAGCTGTTGATTGGTGATCTCTTGTTATTGGCTCAGCCAATGTGTTCAGCTAGCTCTCACTAGGGCGTTGCAGATCCTCCAACAAAGGATACCAAATAATTCAGCTAATTAGATGATAGAAGTAAATTGGAAAGTTGTTTCAAATTGTATGCTCTATCTGAATCGTGAAATAATTTTTGGGGGGTTTAAAGTCCCTTTAAAGCCAACATCCTTCCCAAAGACCATGGCCGCGTATTGATCCCACTTCTGCTCGTTACTCTATTGCACAGATTTTACACAATAACATCTTCCATATGTTCTCAGATACAATAAAGCTCACATTATCTCTTCATAGTCCCTGCTTCCTAAGACTGGCCGCAGAAGGTGACCTCTGCTACAAAAGCCCTTAGCGCAAGAGAGGCCTCATCTGGATCCACTTTGCTGAAATACTCTCCTAATTTCCCCAATGTGCGTTTTCAGAAAGAGAAATTGTACGTGCTTTATAGAAAGAAAATATGGGTTCATTAGATCACCGTTATATTTGTGCTACCTTTTGTGGTTTATTCTTCTTTAATCTGAATTTATTTAGGCCTTGGCCAACAAGGAAGGTAAACACAGAAGGAAAGTAAATGCCCTAAAATAGACAATAAATTCAGTGTAAATTGCACTGTATAATAAATAAATAATTACATTGGCTACAATTATTTTATAAACTTACACTATGGTTGCTTGATTTCTTGTAAGACTTAAAGGCATATTAAAGGGACAGTCTAGTCCAAAACAAACTTTCATTACTCAGATAGGGCATGCATTTTTAAACAATTTTCAAATTTACATCTATCACCAATTTTGCTTTGATCTTTTGGTATTCTTAGTTGAAAGCTAAACCTAGGAGGTTCATATGCTAATTTCTAAGCCCTTGAATGCCGCCTCTCATCTCAGGGCATTTTGACAGTTTTTCACCACTAAAGGGTGTAAGTTCATGTGTTTCATATAGATAACCCTGTGCTCACGCAAGTGGAGTTCCTAGGAGCCATCACTGATTGGTTAAAATACAAGTCAGTCAAAGTACCTGAAATAAGGGGCAGTTTGCAGATACTTAGATACAAGATAATCACAGAGGTATAAAGTGTATTAATATCACTTTATTGGCTGTACAAAACTAGGGAATGGGTAATAAAGGGATTATCTATCTTTTAAAACAATAAATATTCTGGTGTAGACTGTCCCTTTAAGAAGTAAATATATGTTATAGACAAAGGGCCCATTTATTAAAGGGATGTTAAACAACAAATACATGCAAAACATAATCATGTATTGAAAACAAAGATTAGCCTTAGGATAATATTTAAAGGTATTTTTCACAATTATACTAGTTGTTTAAATATTGAAAATATATGTGTAATGGTTTAGTTTCTATAAATTCATTTAGTTTTTTATAAAGTAATGGAGGCCATCATTTTTAAACTTAAAGGGATGTTAAACAGTAAATACATGCTAGACATAATGATGTATTCAAAGCAATATGTAGATGTATTGTTTACAATTATATTAGTTGTTTAAATATTGAAAATGTAAAGGTTTAGTTTCTACAAAGAATTGGGCACTGCCATGTTTAAAATAGTTTAATTTCTATCGCCTAGATTTAGAGTTCTGCGGCCAAAGGGGTGCGTAGCTAACACTGGCTTTTTTCTGGACGCACCTTTTAAATACCGCTGGTATTTAGAGTTCACAGAATGGCTGCGTTAGGCTCCAAAAAAGGAGCGTAGAGCATATTTAACGCAACTTCAACTCTCAATACCAGCGGTGCTTATGGACGCGGCCAGCTTCAAAAACGTGCTCGTGCACGATTCCCCCATAGGAAACAATGGGGCTGTTTGAGCTGAAAAAAAACCTAACACTTGCAAAAAAGCCGCGTTCAGCTCCTAACACAGCCCCATTGTTTGTTATGGGGAAACACTTTATACGTCTGCACCTAACACTCTAACATGTACCCCGAGTCTAAGCACCCCTAACCTTACACTTATTAACCCCTATTCTGCCGCCCCGCTATCGCTGACCCCTGCATATTATTATTAACCCCTAATCTGCCGCTCCGTAAACCGCCGCTATTACATTATCCCTATGTACCCCTAATCTGCTGCCCCTAACACCGCCGATCCCTATATTATATTTATTAACCCCTAATCTGCCACCCACAACGTCGCCTCCATCTGCCTACATTTATTAACCCCTAATCTGCCGAGCGGACCACACCGCTACTATAATAAAGTTATTAACCCCTAATCCGCCTCACTCCCGCCTCACTAACCCTATAATAAATAGTATTAACCCCTAATCTGCCCTCCCTAACATCGCCGACACCTAACTTCAAATATTAACCCCTAATCTGCCAATCGGAGCTCACCGCTACTCTAATAAATTTTTTAACCCCTAAAGCTAATTTTAACCCTAACACCCCCCTAAGTTAAATATAGTTTTATTCTAACAAAATAAATTAACTCTTATTAAATAAATTATTCATATTTAAAGCTAAATACTTACCTGTAAAATAAACCCTAATATAGCTACAACATAAATTATAATTATATTATAGCTATTTTAGGATTAATATTTATTTTACAGGCAACTTTGTATTTATTTTAACCAGGTACAATAGCTATTAAATAGTTAAGAACTATTTAATAGCTAAAATAGTTAAAATAATTACAAATTTACCTGTAAAATAAATCCTAACCTAAGTTACAATTAAACCTAACACTACACTATCAATAAATAAATTAAATAAACTACCTACAATTATCTACAATTAAACCTAACACTACACTATCAATAAATTATTTAAATAAAATATCTACAAATAACTACAATGAAATAAACTAACTAAAGTACAACAAATAAAAAAGAACTAAGTTACAAAAATAAAAAAATATTTACAAACATTAGAAAAAAATTACAACAATTTTAAACTAATTACACCTACTCTAAGCCCCCTAATAAAATAACAAAGCCCCCCAAAATAAAAAATGCCCTACCCTATTCTAAATTACAAAAGTTCAAAGCTCTTTTACCTTACCAGCCCTGAACAGGGCCCTTTGCGGGGCATGCCCCAAAGAATTCAGCTCTTTTGCCTGTAAAAAAAACCATACAATACCCCCCCCAACATTACAACCCACCACCCACATACCCCTAATCTAACCCAAACCCCCCTTAAATAAACCTATAAACCTAACACTAAGCCCCTGAAGATCTTCCTACCTTATCTTCACCATACCAGGTTCATCGATCGGTCCTCGGAAGTCTTGATCCAAGCCCAAGCGGGGGGCTGAAGAGTGACGTCCATCCTCGGGCTGAAGTCTGGATCCAAGCGGCGGCTGAAGAAATCCATCATCGGCTGAAGTCGGAAGTCCATCATCGGGATGAAGTCTTCTATCAAGCCGCATCTTCAATCTTCTTTCTTCTGGAGCGGAGCAGAGCCATCTTCTTTCCAACCGATGAGGAACATCCTCTTCAACCGACGCCTACTAGCCGAATGACGGTTCCTTTAAATGACATCATCCAAGATGGCGTCCCTCAAATTCCGATTGGCTGATAGGATTCTATCAGCCAATCGGAATTAAGGTAGGAATATTCTGATTGGCTGATGGAATCAGCCAATCAGAATCAAGTTCAATCCGATTGGCTGATCCAATCAGCTTTGGATCAGTTAATAGTAGGCAGGTGGAGGCGACGTTGAGGGGGGCAGATTAGGGGTTAATAAATATAATATAGGGGTCGGCGGTGTTAGGGGCAGTAGATTAGGGGTACATAGCTATAAGGTAGCTGGCGGCGGCGTGCGGACGGCAGATTAGGGGTTAATAATAATATGCAGGGGTCAGGGATAGCGGGGGCGGCAGATTAGGGGTTAATAAATATAATATACGGGTCGGCGGTGTTAGGGGCAGCAGATTAGGGGTACATAGGGATAACGTAGTTGGCGGCAGTGTACGGAGCGGAAGATTAGGGGTTAAAAATTTTTTATAGAGTGGCGGCGATGTGGGGGGGCACATAGGTAATTTATGGGTGTTAGTGTACTTTAGAGCACATTAGTTAAGAGCTTTATAAACCGGCGTTAGCCCAGAAAGCTCTTAACTACTGACTTTTTTATGCGGCTGGAGTTTTGTCGTTAGATTTCTAACGCTCACTTCAGACACGACTCTAAATACCGGAGTTAGAAAGATCCCATTGAAAAGATAGAAAACGCAATTGACGTAAGGGGATCTGCGGTATGGAAAAGTCGCGGCTGGAAAGTGAGCGTTAGACCCTTTCCTGACTGACTCCAAATACCGGCGGTAGCCTAAAACCAGCGTTAGGAGCCTCTAACGCTGGTTTTGACGGCTACCGCCAAACTCTAAATCTAGGCCTATGTTTGTGCAAACAAGGCTGTCTAAAAAAACCTTTTTAGATAATCCTATGTTCCACACAGCCTTGTTTGGATAGACTTTTTTATTGCATGTTTTATGCCCCTAACTGTCATCAGCAGGAAAGAGAGATAAAGGGAAAACGTAAGTACAAACATAGCATTGCTTGTTACTTTATAGATACTCTCTGGTAATTTAAATTACAGGAATGGGGGACAAAATTAATCATGATCATTTTGAAAATATTTTAACTACACATAATTAATAATAAATAAATTTATATTTCAATCTCATACTGTTTAATATCCCTTTACATTTTCCCTTATCTATCTCTCCTGCTGGGAGAATTAGGGACAGAATAGATATAATACAGGCAATAAAAAACAGTGTCCAAACAAGGTTGTGTGCGCGAACCCTGTTTGTTTATTACTTTAACAAACCTATTTTATCCTAAACATTAATCCTATAATCCAGATAATAAAAGAGATTGTGTAAACAAGGTTGTAAGGAAACCCTGTAAGAAAAAAAAACTATAGAAAAATGACAGGAGAGAGAGAGAGATAAATAGAAAACTTAAGTTCAAACATGGCAGCAACCATTACTTCATAGAATCTCAGTAGAATTTAGAAAAACAACAATTTTAAATTGCAGGAAAAAGAGCCAAAATAAATAAAATAAATAATGAATGTATATTGCAAAGTTTCTTTTTTTAATTACACATATTTTCAATCTCATACTGTTCAATATCCCTTTAAGGGTTATACATTTTAATAGCCTCGTTAGTATTGCAAGGTTCTCTTTTTTTTTAGCTTGAAGAGACACATAAATGAATATATCATGAGTTAAAAAATAAAAAGCTCAAAATTGTGTGCAAAATTTTTTTTTTTTTTCATCGGGCCCTATTTACGTTCATGGCACATACACACACTGTCGTAAACCTTTCTCATGTTACGTGTAATTATAATATATTGGGCTTGATTACAAGTGGAGCACTAAATATCGCTTTCATGAACGCGATATTTGCGCTACACTGAGTAATAGCAGTGCACTCTAATGTGCGCTGGTATTAAAATTTAACAGCAATGCGAATGCGAGCTCGCATTTGCATTGCTGGGAAGAATTGCACTCAAGAGACGGCATCAGAACATCACACATTGAAGGGGTAAGTAGGGCTGCGATGACAGCATGTTTTTAAATATATACAGTATGTATATGACTATATACATATATATTCATGTGTTAATATGTGTGTATAAGAATATATAAGGAGTAGCCCTTTAAAAAAAAGGTTAAATATCATACTGTGTCACATAAAAATATTTAATTATACATAAATATAAATACAAAAACTAAAATATAAATACAGCCTATTCAGGTACCTCTAAGAAACTAACGCCTAGATTTAGAGTTTTCTCTGTTAAGACCCGCGGTGCTAACACTGCTTTTTTTCCAGCGCACCCTTAAGACAACGCTGGTATTTAGCGTTGTCTGAGTGGCTGCGTTAGGCTCAGAAAAGGGAGCGTTGAGCATAATTTACCTTCCCTTCAACTCTCAATACCAACGTTGCCTGCGGTAGCGGTAAGCTGGAAAAACGTGCTCGTGCACGATATCCCCATAGGATACAATGGGGCTGAGCTGGCTGGAAAAAACCCTAAAACCTGCAAAAAAGCAGCGTTCAGCTCCATACGCAGCCCCATTGTTTCCTATGGGGAAACACTCTCTAAGTCTACACCTAACACCCTAACATGAACCCTGAGTCTAAACACCCCTAACCTTATACTTATTAACCCCTAATCTGCCGCCCCCGCTATCGCTGAAACCTGCATTATATTATTAACCCCTAATCTGCCGCTCCGGACACCGCCGCAACCTACATTATAGCTATGTACCCCTAATCTGCTGCCCCTAACATCGCCGACACCTATATTATAGTTATTACCCCCTAATCTGCCCCCCCCAACGTCACCGCCACCTACCTACACTTATTAAACCCCTAATCTGCTGACCGGAACTTGCCACCACTATAATAAATGTATTAACTCCTAAACCGCCACACTCTCGCCTCGCAAACACTATAATAAATTTTATTAAACCATAATCTGATCTCCCTAACATCGCCGCCACCTACCTACAATTATTAACCCCTATTCTGCCGCACGCAACGTCGCCGCCACTATAATAAAGTTATTAACCCCTAAACCAAAGTCTAACCCTAACCCTAACACCCCCCTAAGTTACATATAATTTAAATTAAACAAAATAATATTCCCATAATTAAATAAATTATTCCTATTTAAAACTAAATACTTACCTATAAAATAAACCCTAATACAGCTACAATATAACTAATAGTTACATTGTAGCTATTTTAGGATTTATATTTATTTTACAGGCAACTTTGTATTTATTTTAACTAGGTACAATAGCTATTAAATAGTTAATAACTATTTAATAGCTACCTAGTTAAAATAAGTACAAAATTACCTGAAAAATAAATCCTAACCTAAATTACAAATACACCTAACACTACACTATCATTAAATTAATTAAATAAATTAACTACAATTAGCTAAACTAAAATACAATTAAATAAACTAATCTATAATACAAAAAACCCCACTAAATTACAAAAAAAAAAAATTATAAGAAATTTAAACTAGTTACACCTTATCTAAGCTCCCTAATAAAATAAAAAATCCCCACAAAATAAAAAAATGCCCTACCCTATTCTAAATTACAAAAGTAATCAACTCTTTTACCAGCCCTTAAAAGGGCTTTTTGCGGGGCATTGCTCCAAAGTAATCAGCTCTTTTACCTGTAAAAAAAATACAACCCCCCCAACATTAAAACCCACCACCCACATACCCCTACTCTAACCCACCCAAACCCCCCTTAAAAAAACCTAACGCTAAGCCCCTGAAGATCTCCCTACCTTGAGTCGTCTTCATCCAACCAGGCCGAAATCTTCATCCAAAGTGCGCAGAGGAGGTCCTTCATCCGGTAGAAGTCTTCATTAAGGTGGCGTCTTCAATCTTCATCCATCCGGAGTGGAGCCATCTTCCAAGGAGCCGACGCGGAGCCATCCTCTTCATCCGGAGTCTTCGTACACAATGACGGTACCTTTAAGTGACGTCATCCAAGATGGCGTCCCTTCAATTCCGATTTGCTGATAGGATTCTATCAGCCAATCGGAATTAAGGTAGGAAAAATCTGATTGGCTGATGCAATCAGGCAATCAGATTGAAGTTCAATCTGGCTGATCCAATCAGCCAATCGTATTGAGCTCGCATTCTATTGGCAGTTCCAATCATTGGATTGGAACAGCCAATAGAATGCGAGCTCAATAGGATTGACTAATTGGATCAGCCAATTGGATTGAACTTCAATCTGATTGGCTGATTGCATCAGCCAATCAGATTTTTCCTACCTTAATTACGATTGGCTGATAGTATCCTATCAGCCGATCGGAATTGAAGGGACGCCATCTTGGATGACGTCACTTAAAGGTACCGTCATTGTGTTCGAAGACTTCGGATGATGAGGATGGCTCCGCGTCGGCTCCTTGGAAACTGGCTCCGCTCCACTCCGGATGGATGAAGTTTGAAGACGCCGCCTGGATGAAGACTTCTACCGGATGAAGGACCCCCTCTGCGCACCTTGGATGAATATTTCGGCCCGGTTGGGTGAAGACGACTCAAGGTAGGGAGATCTTCAGAGGGTTAGCGTTAGGTTTTTTTAAGGGGGGTTTGGGTGGGTTAGATTAGGGGTATGTGGGTGGTGGGTTTTAAAGGGACAGTATACTGTAAAATAGTTTTTCCCTTAATGTGTTTACAATTGCTTTTTTTACCAACTGCAGAGTAAAAAATGTATGAGATTTGCTTTTTAAGGCTTATTTGTGTATTTTAAAGCTCTGATTTTGTGTTTTGAAGCCACAACCTAATAAAATGGGTTGAGCTTGTAGGTATAATCCGATCTCATTACTGTATCACATTGTGCAAATATACCTGCTTCTTTATCTTATATCTGTCCTTAAAATAATCACCAGTATTTTGAGAGAACAATGGAAAATCAACATTTGCTGACTGTGTTTACAAAGCTTATCTATAGCTGGTACGCGCGGCCACAAACTTTCAGAATAGGTGGGGATACCACATGCTAAATCAACAATTTCAAATGCCAATATAAGGGTAAAGGAGCTACTTGTAAACAATTTAATACACTCCAGCAGGTAAAGTGGATCATTGGGAACAAATTAAAGGGGAGAAATTTTTTGAGTAAACTGTCCCTTTAATGTTGGGGGGGTTGTATTTTTCTTTTACAGGCAAAAGAGCAGTTTTCTTTGGGGCAAGCCCCACAAATGGCCCTTTTAAGGGCTGGTAAGGTAAAAGAGCTTTGAACTTTATTTAATTTAGAATAGGGTAGGGCATTTTTTTTATTTTGGGGGGGTTTGTTATTTTATTAGGGGGCTTAGATTAGGTGTAAGTAGCTTAAAATTGTTGTAATATTTTTAAATATTATATATTAATAACTATTTAATAACTATTCTAACTAGCTAAAATAAATACAAAGTTACCTGTAAAATAAATTGAAATCCTAAGATAGCTACAATGTAATTATTAATTATATTGTAGCTATCTTAGGGTTTATTTTACAGGTAAGTATTTAGTTTTAAATAGGAATAATTTATTTAAGTATAGTGTAGTGTTAGGTGTAATTGTAACTTTGTAAATTGTACAGGTAAGTATTTAGTTTTAAATAGGAATAATTTATTTAAGTATAGTGTAGTGTTAGGTAAGTATTTAGTTTTAAATAGGAATAATTTATTTAAGTATAGTGTAGTGTTAGGTGTAATTGTAACTTAGGTTAGTTTTTATTTTACAGGTACATTTCTCTTTATTTTAGCTAGGTAGCTATTAAATAGTTAATAACTATTTAATAGCTATTGAACCTGGTTAAAATAAATTGAAAGTTGCCTGTAAAATAAAAATAAATCCTAAGATAGCTACAATATAATTATTATTTATATTGTAGCTATATTAGGGTTTATTTTACAGGTAAGTATTTAGTTTTAAATAGGATTAACTTAGTTAATACTAGAAATATTATTTAGATGTATTTAATTAATATTTAAGTTAGGGGGTGTTAGGGTTAGTGTTAGACTTAGGTTTAGGGGTTAATAATTTTATTACAGTGGCGGCGGTGTAGGGGGGGCAGGATAGGGGTTAATAAATTTAATATAGGTGGCGACGGTGTAGGGGGGGCAGGATAGGGGTTAATAAATTTAATATAGGTTGCGGCGGGTTCAGGGAGCGGCGGTTTAGGGGTTAATACATTTATTATAGTTGCGGTGGGCTCCGGGAGCGGCGGTTTAGGGGTTAATATGTATAGAGTAGCTTGCGGTGGGCTCCGGGAGCGGCGGTTTAGGGGTTAATATGTATAGAGTAGCTTGCGGTGGGCTCCGGGAGTGGCGGTTTAGGGGGTAATAACTTTATTTAGTTGCGGCGGTGTAGGGGGGACAGATTAGGGGTGTTTAGACTCGGGGTACATGTTAGGGTGTTAGGTGCAGACAGCTCCCATAGAAATCAATGGGATGTCTGTCAGCAGCGAACTTGTACTTTCGCTATGGTCAGACTCCCATTGATTCCTATGGGATCCGCCGCCTCCAGGGGTGGTGGTTTGAAAACCAGGTACGCTGGGCCGTAAAAGTGCCGAGCGTACCTGCTAGTCATTTGATAACTAGCAAAAGTAGTGACATTGTGTGCGGAACATCTGGAGTGACGTAAGAATCGATCTGTGTCGGACTGAGTCCGGCGGATCGAAGTTTACGTCACAAAATTCTACTTTTGACGGTCTCGAGCCTTTGATAACTAAGGCGAATCAGCCTCGCCACAAATACGCTGCAGAATTCCAGCGTATTTGAGGTTGACGGCTTGATAACTACCCCCCATAGTCTAATAGACAGCCTACGCGTTTCCCCAAAATGTCTTCAGCTCACCAGATTAAGTGTTCTGCAAACAGTTAGAAATATGTATACACATGTTAACACATAAATATATATGTAGATAGTCATATACATATATATTTACTGGGAACATACAGTTCCCATAGATTGCAATGTAAAGGCACTTTTCAGTGCCGTTTTTGTTTTTTCTAACACCCCACTCCCACCAACCTTAGACCTCAAAAACTGCCTAGTGCTAAGATAACAAACAAAGGACCATAGAATCATTGACAAGTACAGTTTGGCTGCCAATTACATTTGTGCACTTACTTAACACTGTTAGTGCAGGAATAGAGCAACAGGCTGTTGGAACCAATGACTTTGGGCTTCCATCCATTTGTGGTTCCATTAGTATATCCCAAGGGGGTTCTGTGCAGCGGAAAGAGGAGATGTTTCTTCTTTGTAGGATTCCTTTCAGATTAGTCTACATTCCTCCTGCTGCCAAAAAAATATATAGAGTCAGTGAGAGGAAACACATTGAATTTGGGAAATAGGTCCCAAATTTCTTGCTATAACTATAACTGCTCATTTCTGATCTATTTTTCTAGATAGACAAATGGAAATGTCATGTTCAACACTTGACAACACTTTTCATATTCCCTTTGCAACAATGGCATTTGGACATACCTAGTAATCTTTGCTCTGCTCTCTGCCTGGTTTAAGACAAGCAATATTTAGCTTATTGTTGTAGTATGTAGAATGGTTATTAAAAGGTTGTGGTTTGGGGCTTTTGAGAAAAATGGCTTGTGTGCCAGTAAGTATACTCAGAAAGCTTATGGTTGCATTGTAATATTATGTTGTACTAGGTTGAATGCTGAATGTTTTCTGACATGTCTTCTACTGAATGTTTTCTGACATGTCTATGTATGTGCTAAAGGCCCTGTATTAAAATGTACGCAAAAAAAGTTATCTTAAATTCAAACAGTGCAATATACATGCATTTGCAAAAATGTGTCCATCAAAAGCTGTGATTGCTAGTGATAACTTTTATCATGCATTTGAACTGAGTACATCTGGTGACAAAATTGCATGGTGTTACCATCAGCTATCTGTGTATTTTCTGGATGACAATGATCGTGCAGATGGTGTATAGTCATATTTGCTGTGAGCCTTGTGTATGCACAGTCATTTGTGGCACACAGTGGCTACACAAGTGGATTACAAGTGGAGGGGTTTTATTTAACGCTCCTGCTCAAGCACTAACTTTGCTAGAAATAATTTTTTTGCGTGCTTCGGGTAGCTCTCGTATTACAAGTTGAAGGTAAAAAGTTTTGGCTTACCTGCTTACATGATGCGCCTAAAAAGCCAAAGTTAGAATATCCTGTGACCGTTAACGTATTCCCCCATAGAAGTCTATGGAGCAAAAAAGCAGAAAAATCCCTAACACCCTACTCATGCTCAAACACAATCACATATTCTCAAGTGCCCTAACCCGAAATAAAAATATAAATAATGCACATTCCAATGTTCTTCAGATAGCAGAATATTTCTATTTATTCATAAATACATATTTACAGTATGTGTGTGTGTATATGTATGTATATATATATATATATATATATATATATATATATATATATATATATATATATATATATATATATATATATATATATATATATATATATATATATATATATATATATATATATATTGGTATTTTGGTCCAATATACATCTATACCTATGTGAAATATTACAGTATAAATACACAGTATAACATTTTATTAAAATATGAATATTGCATAAATATGCTTTTACATGTTTTCATCTACATCACTGCAAAGGGCTCCAATACTTATATACTGTATATGCCTATAGATGTGTACATATGACTTTATGTATTTATATGTGTCTGTAAATACATATATGCATATATAAATACATGAATACATATGTACACGGATATATATACATCCAAGGTGGATGATTTATGAAAGTGTAAACCGACATGATCCGCTGTAGCGATCATGTTCGCCTTACATTGATAAATGCTGACAGCATACACTGTCAACATATATAATTCCACAAGCATTTCACTAGAAATGCTTGTAAAAAATGCTGCCACCTGCACTGCCGCTAGCAGGGGGTGTCAATCATTCCGATCGTATGTGATCAGGCGGATTGCTGTCTGCCGCCTCAGAGCAGGCGGACAAATTAAGGAACACTTAAACCTCATATCTTTGAGCCCTTATGACTTTTTTGTGCTATTTTTTTAAAATAATGTTTATCAGATAGTGTTGTTATGAGTGTAACTGTACTTTGTAATGCATTTTTTATATGTTTTGTGACACTTTTTGTTTCAGAAAACAATTAACCAGAGTTCTGAGGATCCCAACGAGGATTAAGCGATTGCGTTTACCTCCAACTTGTAATACGAGCGAAAAAACCCAACACGTGCAAATACCTGCAATAAAAACCTTTTTGCTTGCGCGTAACTGTTAGCGTGCCACTCTTAATCTGGCCCAAAATCGCTAGGATGGGAAGTACAGAATTATCAAGCTTACATGTCCACCATAGTTATATTTCACAGATAAACCAGTTATACAGCCTAATTTTGAGGTTATAAAACTAATGACAACCTAAATTATCTTAAATAAAAAGTCTGCTGATATGTACTTTCTATTTAAATAACTGAAAATTCACCAATATTGCCTGAATAGCAATGTATAAAATTGCCTATACTTATCTAAAGAAAAAGTTTATATTACCCCTTCTACATTCCATTTTTACAATTTTCTGTCACACATAGTTAACTTTTATAAAGATTTGTCTGCTTAATAAAATTTAGGATTAATTTAGGCTCGATATGGACTGTGGTAATTGAAAATAGAATATTAATGCAAATCGCACGTTTTGCAATGTTCTTGTATTTATATAGTTGCACATCACTTTTCCTGTTTTTATTTCTCAGAATCTTTTGACTCGTAGTTATTCCGCTTCTCTTGTTCTCTGTTAAATAGCGGTTTTCCTGGCATAGATCGAAAGCAGTATTTTGTGAAAGCAATAATTAAAAAAATATATTCTGAATTATGATTTTTGTTTTTACCTATTATTAGTGGAAAATACCAGATTTAAGCAAAATCCCCCTTAGGTTACTTGATCTTTTGTATTTGTTTAAAGAGCACTATCTAGTTCTTGAAAAACACCAGACCCTCATCCCATAAATTATTTTTACATCTACACATAAGGAAGAGAGCATGAGGTTGTGCTATGGCAATGGCTAAAGTATTATCACATGTTCAAAGTTAAGCCTTTCCTGGATCAAATATTTTCCCTGTGCATCGTTATACAGCATCTCCATTAAAGTCTTTTCCAACTTCCTCCTCAATCCTCCCACTTACAATTAAATCCCTTTATGTTTAGCTGAAAGCTCTCACACTCTGATTCATCATTATCTGAAGTTTTAATATCACAGAGATTAATTTCCATATTTGCTTCTTGTTTTTATACTTAAGTGGAATAAAAACTTAGAAGATCTAGCTGGGTGTTTTCAGGATAGAAATACATTAAATAAAAAAAGTTGCTAAAAAAAAAAAAAAGGATAGACACGCTTCCTTACATTATAACTCAATGCTTACTCTTACAGTAATATATTTACTTAAAGGGACATTAAACACTAATTAAATGCTAGATAGAACGATGCATTCAAAGAAAAGATTAGTTTGAGAATAACAAGTAGATGTATTTTTTTTAAAAGTTTTATTAGTTTAAATATTGACAAAATAAGTGTAAAGTTTTAGTGTTTATAAAATTATGGGGGCAGTCATGATTATTATTATTATTATTATTATCGGTTATATGTAGAGCGCCAACAGATTCCGCAGCGCAGTAACGTAGGCTACTTTCTCTGCTGTGCCCAATTAGGGACAGTTATAAATAGACATGTGTGCAACTGAAAAATTTGTTTCGGACCAAATCTGATTTTTTTTAATTTTGTTTTGGATCGATTCGAATTCAGATACATTCAAATGTATTAGTTTTGGTTTCATTCGACTTTGAATAAATTCGGATGTATTCGTTTCGGATTCGATTCATAAATTCGGAACTTCGGTACGTGTTATGTTGATTCAGATGGTTCCAAGTTACACAAACAGAGTTATTTCACTGTTCTATCTCACTAAATCTCACTAAATTTAATTTTTATATTGAATTGTGATTATAAATTTAATTTTTATACTGAATTGTGATTAGTCCATGGCCATTCGAATGTAACAAATAAATCCAAACTAATTCTGATTTATTCGTTACAAATACATTTGGATTAGTTTAGTTTCGTTGCTAGGGTAATTCAGAAATTCGAATTGATTTGAATCTCTGAATTTTGCGAATTTGGCCGAATTTTGATTCAGAACAAAACAAAACGCACATGTCTAGTTATAAATAGGTCACTAGAGTGTTCAGCCAATTGCTGAGTGGAATATAACAGTGTTCTGCACTTTCATTTCTAACAGGAAATGAAAAGCTCACAATTTCAGAATTAAATTACAGGAAAAGGGGACAAGATAAATAATAAAAGTATATTGCAGGGTTTTATTTATAAATACTTTTTATAATTGTATATTACCCTCTCAAAATATTTAATGTCCCTTTAAAGGGACACCAAAGTCAAAATTAAACATTCTTGATTTAGACAGAGCATGGAATAAAAAAACAAAAAAAAACTTACTTCCATCATAAAATTGTGCACAACATTTTTATATGTACACTTCATGAAGCTTCAGCTCATATTGAGCATGTGCAGGAGTTCACAGTATATGCTCATATGTGCTTTGTGATTGGCTGATGGTTGTTATATGACAAATTGGGAAGTGAAAATGAAAGTCATTTTGAAATTTGTCAGAAAAATGTGCGACATTTGAAATTCAGACTGGTTGGTTAACTCAAATCACAAGGCCATTCATATCTGCCACTAATTTGTCCCAGCATAAGAAATTTGCAACAACTATTCCACAAGAATTTTCATGAGATTTAGCACTGAAATGTATTGATATTTAAATTGTGCAAATAACTCAATGTATCATTTTAAAACATTTCTTCTTGCAATGCTCTGCTTAATTGCAATGCTCTGCTTAATATGTTGAGTAATGAGTTTAACATACCTTTCAAATAATTAATGTTGGCTGTATTTATTTAGCCTAAATAAGAAAATAAAAAAATTGCTGATACTGTTTTAAAAAAAGAAAAGTAAATTTACCATTTATCAAATGTTAAATATGCTTAACAAATGTATATTTGATTTTCAAACATTTTATTTGAAAATTGAATATAAAATTAATATATTCAAATATCAATATTTAAATGATGATTCTCACAGGCTTCTACAGTGATCAATATTCAGATTAATATTTAAACGTTTCATTTGATACAAAATCTTAATGTTCAATTGTCCCAATTTCAAATTATTCAAGGTAAAGAGTTGCGAAAAAATCTTTCTTTCTTTCTTTCTTTCTTTCTTTCTTTCTTTCTTTCTTTCTTTCTTTCTTTCTTTCTTTCTTTCTTTCTTTCTTTCTTTCTTTCCCAGAACCAAAGCAGCACTAAGTAAATTTGCCCTACTAACACTCAGCAGCTGCAATATTTAAAATGCTAGTGCACTACACATATCTAGCTATGCTTCACATGCATGTATAGAGAATCATGTTAACACTATAACAATGAATATATTTATTGCCAATATATGTATATATTTCTTTAAATAGTTTTAAGATTTACACTTTAACCACATTGCAATCTGAAATTAGTTAAGCATCAGCATTATATTTGCCAGAGTCATACATTTTGTGTTGAAAAAAATTAAATACTGTTTTTATGCTTATTGGGAATGTCACTGTTCAGCATCAAACAATGGATTCCAGCCTCCAAATTTAAAACAGACCGTTCTCTTCGTACATTGGGTAAAAAAAAAAAAAGTACAAGGTTTTAGGCCACTACTAGGCCCTTAGTCATGCATGTCACTGTTCACCAGCATAACTGTGTATCAGCCAATGGGCAATATTTTCCTTCAGATGAGTTGTGCCATGAGCTCATACTTAATAATTACTTTTAAAGTCAATTTAAATAGCTTTAAATTAACATTCCAACGCGTTAAAATAATTCTCTTTCATTTGCACAATACAAATATGTTGAGTTTAAGAGGTAGATTTATTAAGCAGCGGATGCTGAAATCTACCCCAAAAATTTCTGTCTCACCGAAAACAGAAGTTAAGAAGCAGCGGTTATAAGACCACTGCTCCTTAACTTCTCTGCCACCTCTTAGGTACGATCGGGATGATTGACACCCCCTGCTAGCAGCCGATTGGCCGCGAATGTGCAGGGGGCAGCATTGCACAAGCATTTCACCAGAAATGCTTGTGCAATGTTAAATGCCAAAAGCGTATGAAGTGAGCATTTAGCAACGTCGGACGGACATGATTCGCTACAGCGAATCATGTCCGCCCGCCATTTGTTAAATCGACCCTTAAGTATCATTTGAAGCTCAGAAACCACAACATTGATTGTCAAAATGTAGTGTCTAATAAAATGTTTTTACTCTTATTGACTTAAGGGAAGCTTTCAATATACTTCTTTTATTAAATTGCTTTTGCAAATAGATAACATTCTTGGAAAACTGTTGCCATATACTACTCAAGAAATAAGCCGGTTCCTAAGTTTATGTTTGTGCTTTTCCACAAAAGATACCAAGATAACAGAAAAAAAATGATAATAGTAGTAAATTAGAAAGTGGATTAACATCGAATTATCTATCTGAACCACGAAAGGAAAAAAAAGTTGGGTTTCATATCCCTTTAATGTAAATACTCAGAACTACTAAAAAGTGCTTCTTTAAAACACTCAGATCTTTCTACAGTATTTGCCTTTTCCACCCTTCTGGACATTTATATTACACGCAAACCAAAATAAACATAAAGACATCAAGTATGTAAAAAATAGACACATCTTTATTAATATGTTATTGCTAGAAGCATTAAGGATCTAATTAATCAGTCTCATGAATTGCCAGCTAAGTGCACAAAGCTAGTTTGACATAATGTAAATGTCAGCCATGTGTTTGATCTGATTGGGCACATACTCATTACACTTTAAGGCTTATTATGGAATCCATCCCAGGGATCTCATCTGGTACAGTTTGACCTATAATCCAACCTGGCTACTAAAACATGGCATATAATTATAGTGAAAATAACACAGGAAACTACTCCAAGCTAACACAAACTTCTAATGAGGTCAAGCCAGATATATACTGCTTAAAACCCATCCCATAGTATCTCCAGAGCTGACAAATCCCACTGTCAGATCTTAAGACACCCTATTTGGAGCCTCTTGGAAACTCACATTAAAGGGAAATAATAGTTAAAACTGAAATATGCATGAGATTTTCAGTTTTGAATAGAAGCAGTTTAGCAATATACAGTGATATGTATCACTGTAATGGGCATACGAACATTAGCTGTGCATGCTCAGTGCTCCTGAATTAAAATATTTACTTTTAATGACTCTTGAAGGGATATGAAACCCTAAAATGTTCTTTTGTGATTCAGACAGGTAGCATATTCATTTAAAAAAAAATAAAAAAAAATCTAATTTACATTGTAAACATTTTATTAGACATCAAATGTTGACACCATACCTGCTCAGAGAGTCAGTGGTGGTTTGTATGATACAAATAGAATCACTGTTGACACAGTACACGCCACTGCTGTATTTATTACAAATTATTAAGCATTCAGTTTGGAATATTTTAAACCTTTAAATGGGCATTATCATTTTATTTTCTTTATTGCATCTAAAATATGTTATTTTAAATAAATTACATATTTATTTGTTTATTGGATGTTCCTCTTGTGGGGTGAGATGTTACTGTATGAGTTTTGGTTACCAGACAAGTTTCTATGTCATGTAACAGTATAGACACATTTTCTTAGATTCAAGTTAAAAATAATCACCTTTAATTTGCCTCTTTTTTTTCATGAGTAAATTACTTTCAAATGTTTAAATGTGCTGTTCCATGTCCAAGATGGAATTTTTTAGCATGTAATGTCCCTTTAAATGTTTAAAAACTTTGGAAGGAAAGTCAAATCACCCTGGCAGAGAAGAGGTTAAATGACTATGGAATTGCAATTAATAATTTTCTGTACTCCCTAAAGCAGTTTTACTTAAAAAAATGTATTTAATGCCCATCTAATACACTCCAGTTTGTATTTGCAGACCGTTATAACACTGCAAGAGTTAAATCAAATTGCATAGTTTCTGCTAAATTCAATTACATTTTTAGCATTTTATCACAGTAACTAAGCTTTCCTTTCCTGGTACTCATAAATATTTCACCAACACCAGACAACTGATAAAAAACACTCCCCCATAATGCTTTGCAGCCTAATGTATGACCTGTTAGATCAGTGGTGTCAAGTATTTGCATATGAGGGGCCAAACTGATTTTTTCCATTGCATGGGCGGTAAGCTATTGTTGTTGTTGTTATTATTATTATTATTATTATTATTATTATTATTATTATTATTATTAATAATAATAATAATAATAATAATAATGAAAATAAGCTCAACAAGCTACATATAAACAGAAACTCAGCAATTCATCTATTGGTTTAGTTTAAAAGGACAATTTAGAAAAAATTAAGCTTTATAAAGCATAGAATTAAAAAAATAAAAAAAGGTCCTTGCTTGAACCCCTAGCTTCTTGCAAAGATAGAATACTGAGGTAAGATCAGGAGTATCTATGTGTATTGAACATTGTTGCAAAATTGCAAACACAGGCTAACAGCTCCATTTATCAAGCTGCGGATGCATTTTTGGAGCACGATCAAGCCTGCAGCTGATTAAGAAGCAGGGGGCATTAGACCACTATGTCCTGATCCGGACCTATACACCAGCTCAAGCGATTTGCAGTCACCCCAGACTAGTCTGATCTCTTGTCCCCAGACTAGTCTGATCTCTTGTGCAATGATAAATGCAGGTAGAATTTGTTAAATGGGGTCCTAAGTACTTCCATGGGGGATATTTATCAAGCCGTCAACTGCAAATATGCTGAAATTCCGTAGCGTATTTGTGGCGAGCTTGATCCGACCTAGTTATCAAAGCCTACAGACCGGCAAAATTTGAAATCTGTGATGTAACATACGATCCGCTGGTCTCAATCCGACACAGATCGATGCTTACGTTATTATAGATGTTCCGAATACACATTCTGCACTATTTGACACTTTTTCAAAGTTATCAAATAGTTAACCAGTATGCTCGCGGCTATTCCGGCTCAACGTACCTGGTTTTCAATCCGCCACCCTGGAGGCCACGGATGCCATAGGAATCAATGGGAGTCTGAAAGCAGCGAAAGCTTATGTTCGATGCTGCCAGATATCCCATTGATTTCTATGGTAGAAAACCAGTTACGTTTACACCTAACACCCTAACATAAGCCCCGAGTCTAAACACCCCTAATCTGCTGCCCTGACATCGCCACAACCTACATAAAATTATTAAACCCTATCCCGCCGCTCCCGGACCCTGTCGCCACCTAAATAAAGTTATTGACCCCTATCCCGCCGCTCCCAATCCCTGCTGCCACTACATAAATGTATTAACCCCTAAACCTCTGGCCTACAACATCGCTACCATTGACTAAACCTATTAACCCCTAAACCGCCAGCCCCCCACATCGCCATAAACTAAAATAAGCTATTAACCCCTAAACCTAACAACCCGCTAACTTTACATTAAAATGACAACATCCCTATCTTATAATAAATTAAAACTTACCTTTAGAATTAAAATAAACTATATTAAACTATTTATTAACCTACCCTGACTATTATACTAAAATTACATTAAACTAGCAATTAAATTAACTATATTACATATTAAAAAACCCTAACCCTAATCAAATTATTTAAATCTACTATTAAAAATTACTAAATTACTTAAAAAAAAACCACTAAGTTACAAACCCCCCCCACTAAGTTACAAAAACAAACAAACCACAGTTTAAAAAATAAAAACAAATTACACCTAATCTAATAGCCCTATCAAACCCCCCAAATAATAAACCCCCTAGCCTACAATAAACTATCAATGGCCCTTAAAAGGGCCTTTTGCGGGGCATTTCCCCAAAGAAATCAGCTCTTTTACCTGTAAAAAAATTCAAACACCCCCCAACAGTAAAACCCACCACCCCCCCAACCAACCCACCCAAATAAAAACCCTATCTAAAAAAACCTAAGTTCCCCATTGCCCTGAAAAGGACATTTGTATGGGCATTGCCCTTAAAAGGGCATTTAGCTCTTTTACATGCCCAGATCCTACTCTAAAAATAAAACCCACCCAAAAAAATCATAAATAAACCTAACCCCCGACGATCCACTTACAGTTTTTGAAGTTCCGCTTGAAGAATCCATCCAGCCGGCAAGAAGTCTTCATCCAGGTGGCAAGAAGTCTTCATCCGGGCGGCCTCTTCTATCTTCATCCATCCGGCGCAGAGCTGGTCCATCCTGAAGACATCCGGCGTGGAGCTCCTCTTCAATACGCTCGCCATCGTAAACTGGAACTTGAATGCAAGTGACATCATTCAAGACAGCGTTCCTTGCATTCCTATTGGCTGAAAGGTTACAATCAGCCAATAGGATTAGAGCTGCTAAAATCCTATTGGCTGTTCCAATCAGCCAATAGGATTTGAGCAGCTCTCATCCTATCGGCTGTTCCAATCAGTCAATAGGATTGAGCTCTCATCCTATTTGCTGATTGGAACAGCCAATAGGATGAGAGCTGCTCAAATCCTATTGACTGATTGGAACAGCCAATAGGATTTTAGCAGCTCTAATCCTATTGGCTGATTGGCACCTTTCAGCTAATAGGAATGCAAGGGACGCCATCTTGGATGACGTCACTTGCATTCAAGTTCCAGGTTACAGAAGCGACCATATTGAAGAGGAGCTCCGCGCCGGATGGATGAAGATAGAAGAGGCCGCATGGATGAAGACTTCTTGCTGCCCAGATGAAGACTTCTTGCCTGCTGGATGGATCCTTCAAGCAGAACTTTAAAAACTGTAAGTGGATCGTCGGGGGTCAGTGTTAGGTTTATTTAAGGGTTTTGTGGGTGGGTTTTATTTTTAGAGTAGGGTCTGAGCATGTAAAAGAGCTAAATGCCCTTTTAAGGGCAATGGGGAGATTAGGGTTTTGTCAGGGTTACTGCTTGCTAATGATCTGTCCCTTTAAGAGCCTCCTATATCAAGCACTTCCCCCCAGCATTCATTGCTGGTTAATTGAGAAAGGATTCACAGCACAAGCGTTACACTGAGAGTTTTCCTCACTCTCCAACAGCCTCATAAATTCTTATTTGAAGAGTTCTGATAACATCTCTTATTTTTCATTCCTACATCTAGCAGCTCTTCTACTCAATTCAACACCGGAAGATATTTCATACTACAAGGAAATCAAACTAACTCGACATCAAATCCTGAAGCATTTACAAGGTAACAGGATTCAAGCAGCTTCATACACAGCACAGCAAGTAGCGGTGACGTCATCAGCTGCAGCCGCAACCGCTCTCCCTCTGAGTACCACGCTGCTGTTCATAACAAACGGACAAGTAACAATTCCTGTGTTCTCAGGTCAGACCCAATTATTTTACTATTAATCGTTATCCTTACTTATTTTGATGAACTTTACCTGCCTAATTAAGGAATACTATATTTTATGTTACTGCTTAATTTGAACTGTTTGCATTATCAAATGCCCTGAAAGTAATACAGTTTATGAAGTTAATAAACTGTCACTTATTGGGCAGATAGTAATACATTATATGAAGCACTGACAACGAATTCATCAAGCTTCTTTTATGTTACAAACCTACTTTTGAGGAAATTGTTGGTTCTTATTTATAAAACAAAATTAAATGCTTGTTCAAATTGCTACAAATAAAGACTATTACAGAATTAACCAGCCATAAGGAAGAAAGGATTTAGTGTTTGTGTACACAGAATTATCCTATACTAAACATATACTTTCAACAGCAATTATGGAACAAGATCTTTTAAGTGATAAAGTTCAAGTCCTGTCAGACAGATTAGAAGCTTTATCAGGTTCTTTCCATGAATTACAAGTGGAAAATCAGGCTTTGAAGGCCTGCTTAAGAGAGACTCTGGCACCTAAACCTGCAAGTGCAGATTCTATCCCTGAACCTATGGTCTCCCCCCCAGAAAAATTCTCTGGTGACCGTTCAAGATTCAGAGAGTTTAAAAACTCCTGTTTGTTGCTTTTTCAATTAAAGACACGTACTTATCCCACAGAAAGATCAAGAGTGCTCACTGTGATATCATATTTGAGGGGGGAACCTAGGGCTTGGGCTGACTCTTTTTTTGAAAATGATGATGCAATACTGGGATCTCTAGATGAATTCTTTGATCAAATGTCAGCATTATATGATGACCCTTTCAAACAGGTCACAGCTGAAAACTTACTTAGATCTTTAAAACAAAGAAAGAACCTAGTGGAGTCTTACATCACACAATTTAAAATTTCTGCCCGTGATTCGGGATGGAATGAGGTCTCCCTTAAAACTCAATATCGTTTAGGATTATCTGAGGATATAAAGGATGAGCTTTCACGCACAGGTATTCCAGATTCATTGGAAGATTTCTTTTCTCTCACTATTAACATAGATAGACGGCTTAGGGAACGCCGCTCTGAAAAGGCTAGCGGTACAAAAAGCTTTCTCTCCACACCTGTTTATCAAACTAAGGAATCACCACAACCTATGGACATAGGCTTCATAAAGGGTCCCCTCTCCTCTCAGGAAAAGACTAGGAGGAAGTTGCATAGTTTGTGCATGTATTGTGCCTGCCCTACACATGAAGTAAAGGACTGCCCAGTTCTGGCTAGGAATAAGAAGGGTAGGTTGCCTAACATCTCTGAATCCCTGTTAATGAAAACCATTAAACCATCATATTTAACTATCCCTATTATTTTACAGTGGGATCAAATCAGGATAACAACTGAAGCTATCCTGGACACCGGCTCATGTAGAAATTTTGTTGATTTTTCTTTTGTGAAACAGAATAAAATACCTCTGGTCTCTAAGAAAACTCCAGTCTCTGTGAAGGTCATTGATGGCTCTTTTTTAAAATCAGGTCCTGTCACACACCAAACTACACCATTACAGGTAATATCTTGCACACACATCACAGAAACACTCACTTTTGATGTCATATCTTCACCAATGTTTAATGTAATCCTTGGTATAAATTGGTTTTGTAAACACAAACCAACTATAAACTGGAATGACCTCAGTTTATCTTTTCCTCATCTCACTCAAAATAGTGAGACATCATCAGATTTAATTATGCTACAGGTTGAGGATAATATTTTACCCAAACAATATGCAGACTTCTCAGATGTTTTTAATAAAAAAGAAGCTGAATGTTTGCCCCCTCATAGGGATTACGATTGTCCTATTGATTTACTCCCAGGAGTTTCAATTCCCTATGGACATATCTACCCCCTTTCTAAACCAGAACTAGAACACCTTAAAAACTATATCGATGAGAACCTCAGAAAAGGTTTTATAAGACCTAGTACCTCTCCTGCAGGTGCAGGCATATTTTTTGTTACCAACAAAGATGGCACGTTAAGACCAATCATTGATTACAGGGAATTGAACAGGCGTACCAGAAAAAACAGGTACCCCCTACCTTTAATCCCTGAATTAATTGAAAGATTAAGGGGGGCCTCAATTTTCACTAAATTGGATCTTCGAGGTGCCTATAATCTTATACGAATGAGAGCTGGCGACGAATGGCTCACTGCTTTTCGGACTAGATATGGGCTATTCGAATATACAGTGATGCCATTCGGTCTGTGCAATGCCCCAGCAACATTCCAATGCTTAATCAATGATCTTTTCAGAGATATTTTGGATGTATATGTTGTTGTCTATTTGGACGATATTCTAGTTTACTCACAAAATTTAGATCAACATAGAATGCATGTTAGAGAGGTTCTCACTAGGTTACGAAAAAATAACCTATACGCTAAACTAGAAAAATGTATATTTGAATCAAATAATATCTCTTTTCTGGGGTATAACATCTCTCCTGAAGGAATCAAGATGCAAGATGACAAGGTTCAGGCCATTCATAATTGGCCGACTCCTCAATGTAAGAAAGATGTTCAACGTTTCCTTGGCTTCTCAAATTATTATAGGAAATTCATTCCTGGATTTGCTGCTATTACCAAACCTCTTACTGAACTCACCAAATTGAATCATCCTTTCAGGTGGACAAGCCATACTCAACAGGTATTTGACCTTTTAAAAAATAAATTCACTACAGCACCCATTCTCCAATACCCGGATTTAGAAAAGCAATTTATCCTGGAAGTTGACGCTTCTGAGTTCGCAATAGGGGCAATCCTCTCTCAAAGGAAATCATTCAAAGAACCCTTACATCCGGTCGCATTCTTCTCTAGATTGATGCAACCAGCAGAGTTAAATTATCCAGTTGGCGAGAAAGAATTACTTGCAATAAAGTGTTCCTTCGATCACTGGAGGCACTTGCTTGAGGGTGCAACACAACCAACTGTCATATATACTGACCATAAAAATCTGCAATATCTTCAGTCTAATCGAACTCTATCCTCCAGACAATTACGCTGGAGTCTTTACTTCTCTCGTTTCCATTACATCATTACCTACAGGCCTGGTACAAAAAATGGCAAGGCTGACGCCCTCTCTAGACAAGGTCCTAAACCTATAATACCATGCATTCCTACTACTATTGTTCCTAAGGACTCTATCATTGGAGTTATAACAAGTCTAACTACAGTGATAAAAGATGCTACTGCTATTGATCCATCAGTACCTCATACAGATCTGACTTACAATTCTGATGGCTTACTCTATAAGGACGGAAAGCTATACATACCTCCAAATCTTAGATCTTCAATCTTGAAAACAGTTCATGAATCTCCCCTTGCTGGACACATGGGAAGGGATAAAACTTTGGATTTACTTAAGAGATCTTTTTGGTGGCCTACTCTTAACCTCGATCTCAAAGAATATATTTCTAAATGTGTTATATGCGCAACCTCCAAACCTTCTAAACAACTCCCTGTGGGTCTTTTACAGCCTTTACCTGTACCTCAAGTACCCTGGGAGGCGGTATCCCTAGACTTTATCGTGGACTTACCTCTCTCTAACAAATATACCACTATAATGGTTGTCACCGATCTATTCTCAAAGATGGCACATTTCATACCGGTTACCTCCCTACCCACTTCCAAGTTCACCAGTGAATTGTTCATTCAAAACATTGTAAGACTGCATGGAATACCTAAAACCATCCTTAGTGACCGTGGAACCCAATTCACATCTAAGTTCTGGAGAAATTTGTGTGCTGCTCTGCATATAGAACAAAAACTCACCACTGCTTACCATCCTCAGACGAATGGGCAGACGGAGAGGGTGAACCAGTGGCTAGAGCAATACCTACGTTGTTTCTGCTCTCACCAACAAGATTCTTGGGCCACCTACTTGCCCCTAGCAGAATTTGCCTATAATAATAATAAGAGTTCTACAACTGGCACATCACCATTTTTTATAAATTATGGTTTACATCCAAATTTCACACTACTTCCGAAGATTGACACCCCATGTCCTCAGGTGAATGATCTGGTTAATGACATTTCTGCTAACTTTTCTTCAATTCGTGAACATATTCTTCAGGCACAGGCATCACAACGCAGGTACTACGATCTTCGCCACAGACCTAGTCCTCAATATTCCGTAGGACAACAAGTATGGCTCTCCACTAAGAACCTCAAGATACCTTATCCTTGTAGGAAACTAGGTAAACTCTTTTTGGGTCCTTACCCTATCGTCAGGGTAAATGGTCCAACAACAGTTACACTCCAACTACCATCAACTTTTAAGATACATCCAACTTTCCATGTGTCTCTTATCAAACCTTGCAACCTACCCATAACAAATATTACATCAGAAGACCCAATACCTTCTGCTAATCTTGATTGCCAGTATGAGGTTCATAGCATTCTGGATTCTAGACTACGTCGTGGGAATCTTTTCTATTTGGTTCATTGGAAAGGTTTTGGCCATGAGGATGATTCCTGGGAGCCTGCCTCGAACATATCTGCTCCACGTCTGATTTCCCTCTTCCATAGACGTAACCCTGATCGTCCTAGGCCTTGAACCTCGCTGTGGTTCTTTTTGTGGGGGGCTCTGTCAGGGTTACTGCTTGCTAATGATCTGTCCCTTTAAGAGCCTCCTATATCAAGCACTTCCCCCCAGCATTCATTGCTGGTTAATTGAGAAAGGATTCACAGCACAAGCGTTACACTGAGAGTTTTCCTCACTCTCCAACAGCCTCATAAATTCTTATTTGAAGAGTTCTGATAACATCTCTTATTTTTCATTCCTACATCTAGCAGCTCTTCTACTCAATTCAACACCGGAAGATATTTCATACTACAAGGAAATCAAACTAACTCGACATCAAATCCTGAAGCATTTACAAGGTAACAGGATTCAAGCAGCTTCATACACAGCACAGCAAGTAGCGGTGACGTCATCAGCTGCAGCCGCAACCGCTCTCCCTCTGAGTACCACGCTGCTGTTCATAACAAACGGACAAGTAACAATTCCTGTGTTCTCAGGTCAGACCCAATTATTTTACTATTAATCGTTATCCTTACTTATTTTGATGAACTTTACCTGCCTAATTAAGGAATACTATATTTTATGTTACTGCTTAATTTGAACTGTTTGCATTATCAAATGCCCTGAAAGTAATACAGTTTATGAAGTTAATAAACTGTCACTTATTGGGCAGATAGTAATACATTATATGAAGCACTGACAACGAATTCATCAAGCTTCTTTTATGTTACAAACCTACTTTTGAGGAAATTGTTGGTTCTTATTTATAAAACAAAATTAAATGCTTGTTCAAATTGCTACAAATAAAGACTATTACAGGTTTTTAGATAGGGTTTTTATTTGTAGTTGGGGGGTAGTTGGGGGTGGTGGGTTTTACTGTTGGGGGTGTTTGTTTGTTTTTTTACAGGTAAAATAGCTGATTTCTTTGGGGCAATGCCCAGCAAAAGGCCCTTTTAAGGGCCATTGGTAATTTATTGTAGGGTAGGGGGTTTATTATTTGGAGGGGCTTTTTATTTTGATAGGGCTATTAGATTAGGGGCTCGATTTATCAAGACCCTACGGCTGCAAGTTCTCACAAGAACTTGCTCGCCGTAATTTATCAAGCAGCGGTCACCAGACCGCTGCTTCCTTAAGCTCTTTGCCACCTCTAAGGTGGCGCAATTCAATCTCCGCGGTCGAGTCCGACCGAGGAGATTGACAGCTCCTGCCTGCGCGTGATTGGCTGTGCGCGGGCAAGGTGCGGGATTGCACGCGAGCGCAAAAATTGCTGATTGTTGATTACCTGCGGGTAATTTCGCCCCGCAACAGGCGAGCTGAGGCGTACAGGAGCTCGTATACGTGCCCCTGTACGCCTCAGCTTTGATAAATCTAGCCCTAGGTGTAATTCGTTTTTATTTTTGATACTATGGTTTATTTGTTTTTGTAACTTAGTGGGGGTTTTTTTGTAACTTAGTGTTTTTTTTTTAGTAATTTAGTCATTTTTAATAATAGATTTAAATAATTTGATTAGGGTTAGGGTTTTTTAATATGTAATATAGTTAATTTAATTGGTAGTTTAATGTAATTTTAGTATAATAGTTAGAGTAGGTTAATTAATAGTTTAATATAGTTTATTTTAATTCTAAAGGTAAGTTTTAATTTATTATTAGATAGGAATGTGGTAATTTTAATGTAAAGTTAGTGGGTTAATAGCTTAAGTTAGTTTATGGCAATGTGGGGGGCTGGCGGTTTAGGGGTTAATAGGTTTAGTTAATGGTAGTGATGTGGGAGGCCAGAGGTTTAGGGGTTAATATTTTTGTTTTGGTTGCGGCGGGGTCCGGGAGTGGCGGAATAGGGGTTAATACATTTATTTAGTTGCGGCGGGGTCCGGGAGCGGTGGGATAGGGATTAATAACTTTATTAAAGTTGCGGCGGGGCCCGGGAGCGGCGGGATAGGGGTTAATAACTTTATTACAGTTGCGGTGGGGTCCGGGAGCAGCAGTATAGGGGTTAATAACTTTATTACAGTTGCGGTGGAGTCCGGGAGCGGCGGGATAGGGGTTAAACATTTTATTATAGTGACGGCGTTTAGTGACAGGATATAAATAAAGTTGGGAAAAAGCCGAATAGCAGCGAGATCAATGACTGCTAGTTAACAACAGTCCAATGCTCATTGCTCCGTACCTGGTGAGCGGCTTTTTGCCGCCTTTTTTATAAATATGGAGAGCATATTCAGGTCCACGGCTGCGAAGTTAGGCGATATTAGGCGAGCATATCGGTGCCGGTGAATGCAGCATAGTTGAGGCTTTGATAAATATCCCCCCATATATTGAATAATAGGAGAGGAGATAAATAATGAGTACCAGCCCTGGAGGGAATATTGTGGTCTCTGGGCCTGATGCTGGACGTCCCTGTTTAGTATAGCTAGAAATCCTTCTGTAAAACCCTTACCCCGTTGCTAGCAGGTTGCTTGCACACGTATAGCACTGACAGAGGGGTAGAATTGTATTTGTCTTTTTCTGCTTCCCAAGTTCCTGGCAGGGTGCACAGTCTCATGCTTAGATGTGTCCAGTTTACTAAGTCTCATTATTTTCTTTCCCATAGTCTATGACAGATGCATTGTTGACACAAGTGTCCTCCAGGTTTGGATGATCTTTTAAATAACAGTAAACATACTTAAATGTCAACAGCTGATCCTATTGAGGGGATATAATGCTTTAACCCTTTCACCCAAGACACTAGTGATCAGTTGCTAATCTAAAAGGGGGGATAGCCTAGTGGTACCAATGTCAAACTTCTGGGTAACGTCTGTTAAAGGGATAGTGTACTGTAATTTTTCTCTCTTTTAATGTGTTCCCTCCTAATGATCCTTTTTACCTGCTAGAGTGTATTAAATTGGTACCAAGTAGCTCCTTTACTCCTATTTCAGTATTTGAAATAGCTGATTCAGACTGTGGTATAGCCACCTATACTGAAGGTTTTGATACTGGAGTATATGCTATTGACAAGCCTAAGTAAACACAGCCAGCAGAAGAAGTTACACTCTCAGTGTAATAAAATGATAATTTTCCATTGTTCTCTCTATGTATTGAGTTTTGGAGTTCCAGACAAATATAAGATAAGGAAGCAAGTGTGTGTACACAAAGTGATAACATAATGCGATATGATATTACCTGAAACTCAACCCATTGTAATAGGCTGTGGTTTCAAAGCACAAAACCAGCTACTTCATATACACAAATAAACATAAAAATATTTTATACTCTGCAGTTGGTAAAACAAGTCATTTAAAATACATTAATGGAAAAACAATTTTACAGTGTACTGTCCTTTTAAGGTGCATCAAAAATAGTAACAAAATTATTCACAAAAAAAATCGTATTTTATCAAAAACGTAAAATTTGTATGTAAATTACTCACAATCGCCTAGATTACGAGTCTTGCGTTAGCCTTAAAAAGCAGTGTTGAGGGGACTCAAAGCTGCTTTTTAACGCCCACTGGTATTACGAGTCTGACAGGTACAGGTGTACCGCTCACTTTTTTCCTGCGATTTTCGCATACCGCAAATCCCCTTACGTCAATTGCGTATCCTATCTTTTTAATGGGATTTTCCTAACGCCGGTATTACGATTGCTTGAAAAAGTGAGCGGTAGACCCTCTCGTGTCTAGACTCCTACCGCATTTAAAAGTCAGTAGTTAAGAGTTTTATGGGCTAACGCCGTAACATAAAACTCTTAACTAAAGAGATAAAAAGTACACTAACACCCATAAACTACATATTAACCCCTAAACCCAGCCCCCCCCCACATCGCAAACACTTAAATAAATTATTTAACCCCTCATCTGCCGACTGGACATCGCCGCCACTGTAATAAATATATTAACCCCTAAACCGCCACACTCCCACCTCGCAAACAATAATTAAATTTTATTAACCCCTAATCTGCCATCCCTAACATCGCCGACACCTATCTACATTTATTAACCCCTAATCTGCCGCCCCCAATGTCGCAGCTACTATATTAAATTTATTAACCAATAAACCTAAGTCTAACCCTAAGTCTAACCCCCCTAACTTAAATATAATTTAATTAAAACAAAATAAAATTACTACAATTAAATAAATTAATCCTTTTTAAAACTAAATACTTACCTATAAAATAAACCCTAAGCTAGCTACAATATAACTAATAGTTACATTGTAGCTAGCTTAGGATTTATATTTATTTTATAGGCAACTTTGTATTTATTTTAACTAGGTAGAATAGTTATTAAATAGTTATTAACGATTTAATAGCTACCTAGTTAAAATAAGTACAAATTTACCTGTAAAATAAATCCTAACCTAAATTACAATTACACCTAACACTACACTATCTTTAAATTAATTACATAAACTAACTACAATTAACTACAATTAAATTAAATAAACTAAAGTACCAAAAAAAAGAAACACTAAATTACAAAAAATAAAAAAATAATTACAATTTTTTTAAGCTAATTACACCTACTCTAATCCCCCTAATAAAATTAAAAAGCCCCCCAAAATAATAAAATTCCCTACCCTATACTAAATTACAAATAGCCCTTAAAAGGGACTTTTGCGGGGCATTGCCCCAAAGTAATCAGCTCTATTACCTGTAAAAAAAAACTACAATACCCCCCAACATTAAAACCCACCACCCACACACCCAACCCTACTCTAAAACCCACCCAATCCCCCCTTAATAAAACCTAACACTACCCCCTTGAAGATCACCCTACCTTGAGCCATCTTCACCTAGCTGGGCACAAGTGGACCTCCAGAGGGGCAGAAGTCTTCATCCGATCCGGGCAGAAGAGGACATCCAGACCGGCAGAAGTCTTCATCCAGGCAGCATCTTCTATCTTCTTCCATCCGGAGCGGAGCGGGTCCATCTTGAAGACATCCGACGCGGAGCATCCTCTTCCATCCGACGGCGACTGAAGAATGAAGGTTCCTTTAAGTGACGTCATCCAAGATGGTGTCCCTTCAATTCCGATTGGCTGATAGAATCCTATCAGCCAATCGGAATTAAGGTAGAAAAAATCCTATTGGCTGATCCAATCAGCCAATAGGATTGAAGTTCAATCCTATTGACTGATTAGAACAGCCAATAGGATTGAACTTCAATTCTAGGTGGCAGCGGTGTCCGGAGCGGCAGATTAGGGGTTAATAATATAATGTATGTGGCGACGATGTCGGGGGTGGCAGATTAGGGGTTAATAAGTGTAATATTAGGGGTGTTTAGACTCAGGTTCATGTTAGGGTGTTAGGTGTAGCCATAAATGTATTTTCCCCATAGGAAACAATGGGGCTGCGTTAGAAGCTGGACGATGCTTTTTTGCAGGTGTTAGGTTTTTTTTTAGCCAGCTCAGCCCTATTGTTTCCTATGGGGAAATCGTGCACGAGCATGTTCAGCCAGCTCACCGCTGACTTAAGCAATGCTGATATTGAGGTGAGATGTGGAGCTAAATTTTGCTCAACACTCACTTTTGTGAGGCTAACGCCGGCTTGCAGAAAACTCGTAATACCAGCGTTGTCTTAAGTGAGTAGTGAGAAAAAAAGGCTTGTTAGCACCGCACACCATTACCGACAAAAACTCGTAATCTAGCCGAATGTAAATAGTAATTTAAGTATTTAAAGTGCAATAAAACATGTTGAGATCTGTGCATATCCTAAAAGGGCTAATTAAGTAAAAATAGTTTGCATAAAAATTACTGGCAAGTATTTTAAAATAATTTTCAAAAATAAGCAAAATTAGTTACATAAACATGCTGTCTGGAATCTGGATTAGACTGATCCACACCCCTTATCAGTGTTTAGCATCAGAAACACAGGCATTGTATTTCATCCGAGTTCACAGTAGCTTATTTGCTTCTAAGCATGCTCCAGCGGATAATGAGCGTTAACGTTTTGCATTCTACCAAAGCTAAGGTTGATATAGATACAGCCATAAAAGGAATTGTGTGTGGGGAGTTAGAGCTGTGCAATACAGAAACATAAAAGAAAGGGTTAATGTCAAGGCACTGCAGTATAAATTTGCAGGTAACGTAATTTAAAGTACATATTATTATATTTGGTCTCTATCCCAACTTGTTTTATGTCCCTTTAAGTACACGGGATGTGCCAAAATCACGTAGAAATTTGTACTTATATGTACAAAATACAAAACGTAATTATTGTTTATTTGTAAAATGTGCTGAACATGGACGTATTTAAAAATGTCTCTCTAATGCCAGCGTAATTATGTAAAGATTTTGCGCACTGCAGATCTCACAGTTTTTTCTTGCAAACTAAAAGGTGGCAGCTTTTCTCAAAACACTAAAAATACTTATAACTCTCATAGACAAACAAATGCATACGAAAATATAGCTGATTGTAAGATGATATACTCAAAAAGCAGCATAATGTGCTTTATATTGGCTGCAGGATTTAATTTTTAAAGTGCGCCCCCTGCTCACTGCAAACTTTGCTCCACTGGGCGACGTGTCCCTTTACAGAAAGCTCCATTACTTTAACTGGAGACATCTCATCACTCCCAGGGACGGCTCCTTTTTTTTTTATTTTTTTTTTTATTGGGTTTCACAACAAATGTAAATACATTTTTCTTCAAGTTTGTTTACAGTGATGGTAAATATAGACAATAGCTAGTTTTCCTCTTCCATTGCAAATCTATATCTGAACAATAGTCACTGATCTTTCGTTTAGTTGAGAGGTTAGCATAGGCCATCATTTAGTTCAATATGTCACTTGAAAATCTTTATAATGTAATGTCCATTTCAACTTATATAATAACAATAAATAACAATAACTTATGTGTTAAGTAACATGGAATGGCAAAGAGAAACTAAAACAGAACAAAGAAATGTCCACATTAGGGTCATGCCATAGATATTTATTCAATCTATACTAGACTTGTGCATGGCGGAAAAATATGGTTCGGTTCGGATCGATTCAGATGTTTTCGAATTTCGGTTCGGATCAATTTGAATTCAGAAAAAAGCAAATGCATTCGTTTCAGATTCGTTTTCGATTCATTTGGATTTGAATAAATTCGGCTGGATTTGGTTAGATTCGAAAATTCGGAATTTCAGTATGTGTTAGGTGGGATGTGCTGTGTATTAGACTAGTATTATGTACTGTATATTAGGTGTAACCCATAGCAGAGTGATATAACCTAATATACTGTACAATACTAGTGTAATCCATGGCCATCCGAATCTACCGAATAAATCTGAACTAATTCAGATTTATTCGGTAGATTCGGTACTACTGTAATTCGGAAATTTGAATTGATCCGAATCTCCGAATTTAACAAATTCGGCCGAATTTCGATTTGTTTCTATTCAAAATGCACATGTCTAATCTATACATTGGTACCAGGTATCTTAATTGTGTCTACAGTATAGTAGTCTTTCTGTCTCAGCCCATCACCAAATAGCTGTCTCGAGAGGGAGTGATTTAACACTTCTGTACGCTAACCTGGTTGTTTTGCTAGTCTGTGGGTGTATCTATAGAGTGCATTAGTGATTCCCAGTAAAATTTTACATCTAGGAATGTGGAAAGCCTATGTCGTCTGTAAAATCCATATTGTTCTAGAGGCATAGTTTCTGAGACTTTTGCCATCTATTGCTGGAATGTGGGTAATTGGGAGGATTTCCAGTTTTGTGCTATCAGTAGTTTAGCGCTGTTTAGGCATATTTGTATCAAGATAGAACGTATCTTACATCGACATTCTGGTCTCTTGTTCAATAAGGCTACTTCAGGGGATAGCTCAAAGCTTGCGTTTACTATCGCTCGTAAGGTCTGCTCTACCGATTTCCAAAAGGGGGTTATCTTGGGACACTGCCACCACATGTGTGACATGTTGCCTACTTCACCACATCCTCTCCAACACAAGGCAGATGAGGAGGGGTAGATTTTATGTAATCTAATGGATTTTAAAGTTCAACTCTATTATGCATGTGGAAGTAGATGATTTACGTGTATTGTTATATAGGTTCCTCCACTCTTTCTCCTCTAAGTGTATATTCAACTCCTGTTGCCAATTTATTGTATATACCGGCAGTCCCTCCAGTTTTGCATTGTCAAGGGTGCTTTTTGCGAGCGAGAGAGTACCTTTGGGAGGGATAGCCGCTTAGTATAGTTGTTCATATGGAGTGGGGTCTCTAACTAGGTTTCCTTTAAATTGATTGGTACGTATGTAGTGGCTTAATTGGGAGTATTTGAGCCAGGATTTAAAGGCTCCATTTAATATGTCTGACATATCGTGTCTTGGTTTCAGTGTCTGGCCGTCTAGCATTGTGGTGATGGGGACTGAATATGGAAGTTCCCATATCACTGCAGTTTTCCCCATAGGTTCTTAACCTCCTTTAAGCTCCATATTTGCTGAAATTGGAGTCAACGGGGATTGGGGTGATGATAACTTTGGGAAATGTTTCACTAAATAATACCAGGTGTCTAATATGTGCCTATAAAATGGTGATTTGTGGCATACGAGTGGTCTATGGTTTTTAGGTATCCAACATATTGATCCTGGCTTAGGGGCTCTTAAGATCTGAAAGTCCAATGACACCCACGCCTTTGCATCCTTTTTGCTATGCCAATCCAATATGTGTTGTAGGGCTATTGATTGGTAGTAGTTCTCCAACTTTGGCATTCCTAGCCCCCCTCTTTAAGTGTACAATATAATGTAGCCATGTTTATACATGGTTTTATTTTGCCCCAGATAAATAAGTTAATGGATTTTTGTATTTGCAGTAGGTAGTATTTGGGTAGTGTGATTGGGATCATCTGTAATATAAGTATTTTTGGGAGAATTGTCATTTTAATTGCCTGGTTTCTGCCCCACCATGACAGTGGTTTATTTTGCCATGTTTGGAGAGTGTGTTGTATGGAAGTTTGTAATGGTTTATAATTTGCAGCAAATAGTTTTGCTAGAATGGGGGTCAGTGATATACCCAGGTATATTAGGTAGGAAGTCTGTATTTTATAAGGGCAAATGGTTTAAAACTGTTGGAGTTCTCTTCGGGTAAGGGAGATATTAAGGACTTCTGATTTTTGCTTTATAATCAAAAAATTGAAAAGACTGCCAAATTTATCAAATTCTCCTAGTAATGCTGGAAAGGATTGTGTGGGAGATGTCAGTGTCAACAAAACATTGTCCGCAAACATAGATACTTTATATTGATTTGGGCCTATGGTCACCCTGAATGTCTGTGTTTGCCCGTATTCGTGATGCTAGCGACTCCATACCCAGCACAAAGATTATGGGGGATAAGGGGCATCCTTGTCTAGTCACATTCACAATCGAGAAGCTTTGTGATAATACTTCATTTACTTTTACCTTGGCTGTTGGACTGGAATAAAGTTGAAAAATTCTATGGATCATTTTATCTCCAAATCCAAAATGTATTAATGTGCTTTTTAAATACGGCCAATTAACTCTGACAAAGGCTTGTTCCACATCAGTGGAGACCAGGACTGTGGGGATTTTATTTGATACGACATATTCCATTATATGTAGTGCTCTGATGGTATTGTCTCTGTCCTCCCTGAGCGGAATGAAGCCTGTCTGGTCTAGGTGTATTATGGATGGCAAAATTGCACTAATTATTTTCTCTAGAACTTTTGCATATATTTTTATATCACCATTTAACAATGAGATCGGGCGGTAACTGTTGGGGCACGTTGGAGATTTCCCTTTATTATGTAGGACTGTAATGTGTGCCTCTAGGAGTTGAAACAAATTTGTAAGGTGGGGTGCTAGGGTTTCATAAAAATATGTTTATAATATGTATTTGTTAGACCGTCTGGGCCAGGGCTTTTATGGGCTGGGAAACTCTTAATTATTGTTATGACTTCTTGTATAGAAATCGGCTCTTCTAGCGATTTGACTACTGATTCCATTATTGTTGGTAAATTTTAAGTAATTTGTGATTTGTGTGTGTGTTTGTGCACACCTGTAGGGGGGGGTATATAGTCACTAAATGCATTTGCGATTTCTTTGCAATTATAGGTTTCTTTGTTTGTGTTGTTGATTATTTTGTGTATATAGTTGGTATATGTTCTTTTCTTTAGAGCCCTTGCAAGCAAAGAGCCTGCTCTATTCCCTTCGATAAATATAGTTTCTTGAGATAATATGCTTTCCTGTGTACTTCTTTGTGTAATAGATTGTGTAGTTATTTCCTAGATTTGGTTAAGTTATCAGAGTTTTCTAGTGAGGACGGCATGCTTGTTCAGCAGTTCTAAGTTGCCTCAATAACTCGGTATATTCCTTATTGTATGCCTTATTAAAGGGACACTGAACCCAAATTTTTTCTTTTGTAATTCAGAAAGAGCATGCAATTTTAAGCAACTTTCTAATTTACTTCTATTATCATTTTTTTCTTTGTTCTCTTGCTATCATTATTCGAAAAAGAAGGCATCTAAGCTTTTTTTTGGTTTCAGGACTCTGGACAGCACTTTTTTATTGGTGGATGAATTTATCCACCAATCAGCAAGGACAACCCAGGTTGTTCACCAAAAATGGGCCGGCATCTAAACTTACATTCTTGCATTTCAAATAAAGATACCAAGAGAATGAAGAACATTTTATAATAGGAGTAAATTAGAAAGTTGCTTAAAATGTCATGCTCAATCTGAATCACGAAAGAAATTTTTTGGGTACAGTGTCCCTTTAAGGATTGCTTTTTGTTTAATTAGATCCCCCCTTATCACCACTTTGTGAGCTTCCCAGATCATCGCTGGGGAGGACTGGGGGGGATTGATTAAACTGGAAATATTCAGCTAATGTTTTAGATATTTTGTCTAAGATTTGGGGTTGTAGTAGCAAGGTGTCATCCAGTTTCCATCAAATATCTGTGGATGGTCTTTCGGGCCACTCCAGAATCAGTGATACCGAAGAATGGTCTGACCAGAGGGTTGGGTCAATATTCTTTGGCTAACATCAGTCCTAGATGGTCCACTTAAATATAATCTAGTCTGGAGTGTGTTTTGTAAAGGTTAGAGAAAAAGGAGTATGTTTTGTGGGTCGGATGCTGTATTCTCCATACATCTAGCAGGCTGAGTTCTTCATATATTGTGTTATTGTTTTAATGGTGTTTTATTATTGTGAACTTTTAGCTAGGGAGCAGTCGGGTTACGGATTTAGTGCAATATTGAAGTCTCCTGCTAATATCACCATTCCTTTTGCTACTTCTAATAATTTCCCTGTGACTTTCTTAAAAAAATGGGTCTGCCCACTGTTTGGGGTGTAAACATTCGCTAGTGTAATCAGTTTGTTAAATAGGGTGCCTATCACTATCAGATATCTACCTTCTGAGTCTTGGAAAGTGTTAGTTATTTGGAAATGAAGTGATTTTTGGAATAGTATAGCTACTCCATTTCTTTTTTTATTTATGTGGGAGCTAAAATAACCAGTAGGGTAGTGCTTACTCGAGAGTTTGGGTTGTAAGTCCCATTTAAAATGGGTTTCTTGTAGAAATATAATCTCACTTTTCTGCTTATGGAACCAATTAAGGGCAATTGATCTTTTTGTCAGGGAGTTCAGGCCTTTGGTATATTGGGTCAGTATTCTAAGCATTCTTCCAGTCATTGTGTCAGTTCAGGGATTAAGTGTCGTCTGCTAGTCGACCTGTATTGATGTTTTACCTGGTCTTTGAAGGTGTATAGTGAACCCTGTGTACCATTAAGTGTTTGTGCAAGTGCATATCTCTTCCATCCAAGCTTATTATTTGCATTTTCAATGAAAACAACTTCAACAATAACTATAACAATAAACAACAATATGAGATTACATATACCCATACATAACATATGGCGACAAAAATGTGAATAAACATGAGAATGAAAGTAAATATGGAAAAGAAAATGAAAACTGAAATGAAAAGGAGACTGGAAATGAGAATGAATAGGAAAAGAGGGGGGTATACCACTTGGTTCACATAGGAACATGAACATGGGGGGGGTATCTGCTGCTTCCTTTCAAAATTTAATCAGATAGTATGTTTTACCCTACAATGTTTAAATTTAACCCCTTTCTACAATATAGAATGTCTGTACATATGGGGTCACACATACAACTGTATGTAAGTCCGTCACCGATTTCTTTGGTAGTGAAGACATATATCAGTGAGTGTCCTTACGTGCTATTGCACGCCCCAGAGATGATGATAATCTTTTTTTAGAATCCTGAAGCCTACAGTTCGTTATGGGGGAAATATATCTGCATCTCAAGTGCTGGAATTCGGCTGATGTCGTTTCCTGTTCACCTTGTTCCATCCATTTCTTTGTGGTTTAGGGACTGTTGCTGAGTATGTGCCTCCTGGAGATACAGAAGTATCCAGAGAAGGCAAAGATGGTTGGGGTATATTGAGTTGCTTGCAGAAGCTGTCAAGATCATCTGGTGTTCTGTAGATTGCGATTTGTGATCCCTGTAGAACTTTGATACAGAAGGGGAATCCCCATCTGTTTGGGATTTTTAGGTCTTGTAAGTGCAGGGTCAGGCATCTAGCTTCTTTTCTTTTGCTGAGTGTAATAGCGCTCAGATTGGTATAGATCTGTATGTTATCGCCCTCAAATGTGATATGGCGCATCATCCTGGAAGCCTCCATTATTCTCTCTTTATCTGCAAAGATTTGGAATTTGAGGACAATATCTCTGGGAGGCTTACCCTCTGGCGGCTTTGGTCTCAAGGCTCAATGGGCTCTCTCAACAGGTATGGTCATGGTGTCTTTGCTCTGCAGCAAGAATTGAAATAGGCTCTGCAAGTGTTGGGGTATTTGATTTGGGGCTATTTTCTCATATACTCCTTGTAACCTAAGGTTGTTCCTTCTGCCCCTGTTGTCTAAATCTTCAAGCAGCAGCTGCATTTGCTGAATTAGGGAGAATTGGACTTCTATAGATCTATTAGATCTATCAGTGTCATTTTGTATGGTGTCTATATCATCTTCAATATTAGCGACTCTATCTCCTAATTCTGAGAGATCATTTTATACTTCCGTGAGGCCCTCTTTAAATAGTTTCCCTACATTGGTAAGGAGGGAGGCAAAATATGCCTTGTTGGGGAGATTTTCTATGGCTGCTCTTGTGCATGAACTGTTGTGGAGTCTTTCTCTGATTGCATGTTATCTGCGTCTTGTGAATCAGAGCAAACTGTGTCTGGAGCTTCTAGCACTTTGAAGAAGTTATTAAATTTTATTGGTGGAGATGGCTCAATTTTAGCTGATTTATCTTGTCTAGGAGATCTCCTTGCAGCCATCTTGGCTTCTGAACCTAAAACTTTACTTGTGTCACTGTGTTTGGACAGGTGCAGGTTCTTGCAGGCAGTATCTGTCAGAGGTTTGATCTTTTATAATTGTCAGTGCTTGCGCAGGTTTTCAGACTACAATGTGTAGTGGTTGGTATATGTACCGTTATACTGGGTCGGACCAGGCCATCTACTGTGGGCACCTCTCTGCTGTTTTACTTGCAGTGTAGGTATTGCTGTGGGTTGAGAAGCTATACCTTCTTTGTGTGCTGCTTATTGTGAGGGGTGTATTGCTGTCTAGCTATTAAATTTTCATGTGTTGTCCACAGCCTGGCGCGGCCTACGTGCTTAGGCCTTCCTCCCCTGCACCTATTTGTATTTTATATCTGCTTTTGCGTTTGGTTTGCTAGCGCTTCTATTGGATTTTTATGCTGTTTAGTCTCTTTGTTTGTGCACATCTGTGAGCGATCAAGATCGCTGTCTTACCACAGCTTGTGGCACCCCACGTGCGTATTCCTTGTTAGGATGTTGAGTCTCACATTAAGCTCAGTGTATCTTTGCTGCCCTCTGCATTATTGCAGCGGGAGTTGTATCCAGATGCTCCCAGCATGCTCCGGTTCCCGAATCTGCAATCTGTGAGGCTTTTGTGGTCTATATTGAGTCAGATTGGGCTTAGGAAGCGCATGTAGCACCGGAGCTTCACTCTTTAGCAGCCATGCTGGACGGTGGCTGGCTCCGCCCCCCCGGGACAGCCCCTTTTTTTACAATAATTCCACCAGGCCAGCCCCTGCGAGGGTCGGAAGGAAAATCCACGTCTGATCTGGTGAAGTTTGGACCCTCGGGCCTCAAGTGCTTTTGCATTGTCTTTTTATTATGCATTTGTTGGTTATGTAATTCTACTGTTTTAAGTATTAAGTAATCTTTAAGTACTAGTTATAGAAAAAAACAAGATGGTTTAGATGGAATAATAATCCAAGGTATGGGAGGGGTGTGACAGAGAGATACTAAAATGTTCATGTTTCATTGTTCTTTCTCTCTGTATTGATTTTTGAGTAAAGTGAGAAATAAGATAAGAAATACTTTGTGTGACTTATTAGACAGATAAGCTAATAAGGTCTGCTTTCCCTAAAAGCTCAGCCCATTTAATATGGTTTTGGTTTCAATTAGCAGAAACAGCTATTTTGTATACAAAAACAAACCCAGAACAACTTAATACATCATTTATTTTTTATTTTAAGATTTTTTTTTTTTTTAATGGGCCGCAAAAGAGCTAAATGCCTTTTTAAGGGCAGTGTCCAGCCAAACACACTTTTCAGGGCAATTTCTAGAGTAGTTTTATTTTAGATAACATTTCTTTTGGTGGTAGTGGTGGTGGTGGTGGTGGGGGGGGGGGGGGTAATTGTAGAGTTATGTAGATTTATTTTTTAAAGAAAAAGAGCTGACACTTTAGGACAATGCCCTACAAAAGGCCCTTTTAAGGGCAATTTCTGTAGTTTAGTGTTTGTTTTTTTAGGTAATTTTTTTTTTTTTTTAAAGATACAGATTTTTATTTATATACAGTATGTAAGGTTAGTCTCTTTGTGGGTGTTAGGTTAGGGGGTTTAAATGTTAGTGGGTTACTTTGCAATGGGGTGTGTGGCAGTTTAGGCGTTAATAGTGTAGTGGGTTACTTTGCAATGGGGTGTGTGGAGCTTTTGAAGTTAGTAGTGTACTGGGTTACTTTGCTATGGGGTTGTGACGGTTTAGGGATAAATAGTGTAGTGGGTTACTTTGCGATAGGGTTGTGTGGCGGTTTAGGGGTAAATAGAATAGTTTAGTGCAACTGTTTCCTCCCGCCAAACTCTTTACGCAACCTTTCAGGCGTAAAAAGTTTGAGCATTAAATGCGATTGGGTTAGAGTGATCGCATTTACTTTCAACTTGTAATACGAGCAGACCTGTAAATTACATAAAGAATTACATAAAGAACACTGCAATCTTGCGATCTTGCTTACGTTCTTTGCGCTAACGATAGCAATCCCTTTGTAAACTGGCTCTATGTCAGCAATTGCTTTTAAAATATTAGCTGCCACTCTGGCAGACAAGAAGTTAACAGAGCAATATTTAAAATCAACACATATCAACACCTCATTATTGCAAGTCCCCTTTTCTACTTGATTTTCATAACCACATAATGAACTACATCTGGGTTCTTTTTTTAATATAAATTAATTTATAACTCAGAGATGTTACTCTGTGTTTATATTCTCAGATGTAGGATTCAATACACATGCAGAGTTTCCAGATGTTTTAGAATGTTTTTCGAAGCTCTTAAATTGTATGGTTTTTCAACTATACTGCAAATTTAGGGATGCAAACCACATTTTTGGAAATATTTGTCTTCTATTTAAGGAAGTTTGGTTTATTTTTCCTGCCAAGTTGTCTCAAACACATATATAGAAAATGTGCTGGAGAATGCATCATATTTATTGTTGAATCAATCTTTACTGTATCATTTTTTGGGGGAATTAAAAGAAATTATTCATACGAAAGGCCTCTCGGGACCACACATGCTTAGTTATTATTGCAATCCTTAAAAAGATATGAAAATCCCTAATTTTCAATCAGGTTTTAACATTTTCACAATAGCTAGGCTACAGAAAGGAAAGCTTACTACGTGCAATCCCCTTTAATGTCATTGGAGTTTAATAAATTGTTTACAGATTGCTCATTTACTTTAGTTTTTTGAAATAGCTGTTTGTATACCCACCTGTACTGAAAATGTCAAAACTTATACGATACCAAGAGAACAAAGCAAAGCTGATAATTTAAGTAAATTGGAAAGTTGTTTAAAATTAAATGCTCTATCTAAATCATGAAAGTTTAATTTTGAATGTACTGTCCCTTTAAATGATCGTTAAAGAAAAGTTATGTAAACAATAAGGCTTGGCAAAAAAAAAAAAATCACACTATCAGCAGGGATTTGGATAGAAAACTAAAATGTTAATTTTCCATTGCATTGATCTCACTGTCTATATTGAGATAAGGTAAGGAGAATTTTGTGTAAAAATTGAGATATAAGCTAATGAAGTCTGCTCTCCCTGCAAGCTCAGCTTATTTCATTGGGTTGTGGTTTCATTAAGCAGAAACAGCTATTTCACATAAATAAAATAAAGGAAAGATGTTCCATACATTTTATACTGTACAGCTGGTATAATTCATTTGAATCACATTAATTATAGTAAACGGTCTCCTTAGGAGGAACAATAAAGCCAAACATATTAATAAGATTAGTAGGCTTCCGATTTAATATTTTGGCAAATATCAAGTTTCTTTGTACTTTTATTGCATTTGTAATCTTAACTGGACTAAGATTCAGGTTCTCTAGAGCTCTCTTGTCTAGTCAGTATTATGAGGCTTATTTTAAAGGCAAATTTTACCTTTGTAACTGTGTATCTTATTACGAAGAACTCACTAATATAAATGTGGAGATAAAATAATTTTGAGATTCTGGCACTTAATTCTCTTTGAATGGAATTGAGCTCATAAACAATGTCATATGTGATGTCATTGATGGTGTCATGTAAAACTCCCTGGGGGAGCAATGTAATTCTTTGGAAGTTCCTTTCCTGCTTTTTTATATGTATATATATATATATATATATATATATATATATATATATATATATATATATATATAGTTATACATTGTAATTAAAGAATCAGTAGGAAAGCCAGGAAAAATAGTTAATGCGGAACATGTTAAGTGCAGGAGAGGAGCAAATGGGCAACATCTTAAACTTAAATAAAATAGTAGCTAGTGATACTGCTACAAGCCAGTAGCAGCACATAAAGACATTTTAAAGTGCCATAAAACATTATGAGTTATGATTAAGTGGGGTAAAACAGTGTTTGAAAAAAAGTGTAAAAAAAAGCTTATAAATATTTTAATAAAATTTCCAAAAATCTGCAAAATTACTTACACTTTAGTGTTGCTTACTCCCCCCCCCCCCATTATTGGAGTCCTTCTCCAATCCTTGTGAAATCATATAACAAAGTGTGCATGTGAGGATAATTACTTATGCAAGCAAGGGAGGATGAGGAGGGACAGCAGGTACTGCTATTGTTTGTTGCCAAGAGGCTTCACATGCTTTGTGAAAGCGTCAACATTATACTGTGCACTGCTTTAGTCAGATGTCATGTGACTCTGCCCCCTACCGTTCCATATATGGAAATGCCCAGGAGGGAGCTTGCTGCAAACAAAACTATGCCTGAATTAAAGGGGTTAATGGGGGTTAAAGCAGAAACCATTTTGCAGGTAATCTTTGGCTGCATTATATATTTAGAAACTTATGTGAGTTCAAACCATTTTATGTCACTTTAACCACATGATCAAAATGTTTGTGTTGCATTGATTTGTTTGTTAAATAAATGGGGTTCTCACTCAAGCAAATGCATGGGATAAAGCGAATTTGGTGATTATATATATATATATATATATATATATATATATATATATATATATATATATATATATATATATATATATATATATATATATATATATGACACAAATCAAATCAGGCACTCAAAATAAATTTTTATGATTCAGAGCTTGCAATTTATAAAATTCTGCCTCTTTCTATCTCCACTTTCAGAGGTACCAGCTACAACTGAACATGTGTAAATGCTCACAGTTTATACGTATATGAGTCTATGATTGGCTGATGGTTGTCACATGATACAAGGGGCCAGCAAATTTAAATACATTTTGAAATTTCTCAGAAAAAACTCTACTGCTCATTTATAATTCAGAGTAAGTGCTATTGTATTGTCTTTTTATTATGTAGTTCTTGGTTATATAAATCAGCTATATTTAAAGATCCTTTAAAAATAAATAAAACATTATTCATTATACATGAAAACCTAAAAATGTATGTGTCCAAATTATTGTGCTAGCAGCTTGATTTGTATTTTCTTTTATGTTTTTATGTTTCTGAATGTCTTCCTTAATTCATTGTTTTCTTTATATACTGATACATATGCAAGTTTAGATATACAGCACACAGAGGTGACCACAATACATTACAATACAGAGAGTACTGTCTCATGTCAAATGATTTTCAGCACTGTGGGTTATGTACTGTTTTCATCCTAACAGATAAATCTGAAGGTAAAACATAATCTATGCAGACATAGTAATGTACACCGTACTTGGAAAGTTAATGAATAATGAACTTTATTGCTGGCCCCAATTCACAGAAGACTTAACAGTGAATGTTACTTTATGCTCATAAAATGAGTAAAATTTATAACATCTCTGTTATAGTCAATTTCCAAAGTGAAACAGTATAGACGTTCACTGAGACATATGGGTATTAACCTCATTTGTGCTGCAGGACATGCACTGGTCTCTGAACAGACTTCACAATGGAATACATGACACCACATGTTACATAACACATGACACAGTGACTCAATCTCATTATTATTATAATTATTTTTAGCAGTTATTTATAGAGCGCCAACAGATTCTGAAGTGCTATAATCATTGGTATAATATGCAAAGGTAGCATTTATAGGCGACAAATATGTAGAGGGCCCTGCCACAAATTTTTATTTTGTAAATCACCTTACATAAGAGTGATATACAAAACAACTGGACTTACATGTTAAGGGGGTTTAAGGGAATGAGAGGCGAGGAACTGAGGTAAGAAAAAGATTAGTATACATTATATGCATCCCTAAACAGTAGAGTGTTTAAGGAGCACTTTAAACTATGAAAACTAGGAGGAGTCTTGTGGAGTGAGGCAGAGGGTTCCACAAAATATGGGCCATTTTAGAGATGTCCTGTACATTGGAGGAGGTAACAAGAGAGGAGGAGATAAAGGGGGTAGCAGTGTTATTGAGAGCCATGAATGTTATGGTCAGGATTTTGTGTTTTATTCTCGAGGCTAGAGGATGCCAGTGAAGGGATTGGCAGAGGAGTGCAGAAGAGGAAGCATGTATTTAAGATCAGCCTGGCAGAGGCATTCATTATAGGTTGTAAAGGAAATAGATGGCAGCCAGAGAGACCAGAGAGGATGGAGTTGCAATAATTCATTCAAGAAATTATGAGAGTGGATTAAAATATTAGTTGTGTGTTGCCTGAGGTGCTTTTAAGGTGGAAACAGTACAAATTTGCCAAAGACTGAATGACAAGAAAAATCCAATTTGGCTGCACCAAATTTCAAGGAAGTGAAATACTACTGTTCTGTTTCTTGGGTGAAAAACACACTTCCTTAAGAAATAAAAAACAGAAAAATGAATAAAACCTCCCCCCCAATGGGATTGTTGGCCATCCCATGACCAGTATAGGAGACCTTCAAGCCACAAACAAACAGTATGACCCCTTGAAATATATTACCCACCAAGAGCATGCAGTCGGGGGGCCTATTGCAGTCCATCAGATCCCTTTAACCAGTGCTGTTATGCTCAGGGCTGGACTGGCCTACCAGGAAATTTCCCAGCCGGTAGCAGCATCTGGGGCTGAAGCACCATGTCCACTAATTTAAAAAAAAGTGTCACTTGGGGCACTGTCTGGGGTCAGTGTGTGTAACTGGATGCAGTTGCTTCGGGCTTCTGATGTCAGGGGGAATATCCAGGGAAGTGTAGTTTTAGCTCAAAAGAGAAGGAGTTGCAGGCCACTTACATGGAGGGCAGCAATAGGGTAAGTGCAGCCCGGATCTATCTGGAGTCAGAGAAATACCCCTAAAACTTACCTAAATGTCAGGGAGGTACACAATTCAGTCAGCAGCATATAGTGAAGCAGATTGATATTGAGGGATTGGGTACCTACCCAGTTAATAACAGATCCTGTATGAACTGGAAAATTTTTGTGAAAATATATATATAATTAATGGATAGTCAGACAAGACAGAGAGGGGCCCTGGCACACCAACCCTGAAGAACAATATCAAGTTGTGCCCCTGTATTCATTATAAAGTGCTTCAGCCTTAGAACTGGGTCACTTTTCATACATTTGTGAGTGTTTTTCTCTGTAGGATGTGGGTGGATATGTAAATAAACACTTCACTATTTCATACACTTTAGTTTTCTTGAGGTTGCATCTTTGAAGCATCAACGGGAGAGGACTTGCCTTTTCACAAATATGTTTGCTTGTAGGGGCGGACTGACACGAATCAGGGCCTGGGCAAACATTGTGGACATGTGGACATTATAAAAATGGCTACTTCATATTCATACTTATCTACTGGCACTGACGTATCACAGGACCATCTTTCAGAGCATACATAAGAAGATAATGAACCTATACATGGCTTACCATTGTGGTGCAGTGGGTTGCAAAATTATAGTGTTGTCTGTATGTTAAGGGTCTCTAAAACTCCCAGTTTGCTGAGGACCACCTAGCAATGCCATTGATATTCCCATGCCCTGGCCAGTCCTGCCCAATATGCCAACCACTTCCACCCTCCACCACCATCCCTGACATTATTCCACTCTGCTCCAGTTTGTAGCTACTTTACCCAGATCGACCAGATCACCCTGACTTACTCATGAATCATTAGGAAATATTTGCAAAAATGTTGGGATATATGCCACTTAAGAATGAGAATTATGCCAATCTTTGTTGACAACCCTAATTTTTAAAGCACCATTAAATACAATAATGTTACATAATCAAAAATGCATAATAAAAATACAATATAATAACAATTACGGCCTTATATTTAAAACCTCACCGCTCAGGTGAGATATTCTAAGAAGTCTCATCAGTACGGCGAGGCCCTTAAAAAAATTTAGAAACACAAATTTTATCTTGAGAGATGTTTATGTTGCTATGTAGTGTTCTTTATGTGACACAGAGACTCCTACACTACAATATAAGGTCTTTAAAAATCCCAAAGGTTTTGTGTAATTTCTCTCCATGCCCGCAAGGTTTTGAATATCAGGCCATTAGTCTGAATTTTAAATTAGCAGTTTACTTTTTCTAAATTGCTTTGTTCCTGTCTCCTTGGTTAGAAGGTGCTTATATCTACCAATATTTCTACAAAGATACATTCTTGTTAATTACTTGAGCTTTCCACACTTCACTTTCAAATCATAAGCTCTTCTTATATGATTCATATTATTGTAGAAAAATATATCCATAATGAAGCTTATTAAATTCTTTAATATATATGTACATTACACTATTCTCCAATCGTTCCTTTAAAGAGTACATATTAAGGTCATGGTTACTTTCTTTATTATTTCAACCATGGATCATTTTAATAGCTATCTTTTGAATTTCCTCTAATTGCGCTGTTCCAGAAATAATCCATCTTTTTTTTTTTTTCTATCCAGTTCTATAAACTCATGGCAAGATAAAATCTCTGAAGATTTGACCTATTCCTTATTTATTGCAATATGTTAAGAGTATTGACTGTCACAGAAACTTATGTTATAAAGAAGGTACAAGAAAGATCCATACTGGAAATGTCAGGTTTTGTGCCAGCCACGTTCTTAGATGTGATACTATGCCTCAGGTTCCCTGCCCTACCACGACCTTTTAGCAGATGTACAACCGCAGTTTTTGCCTGGAGGGATGACAAAACCGAAAGATCAGCAAGACAAGTAGATGAAAGTTAATTGAGGTGAGCTTCAGGGAAACTATGTATTCAATTGACTTTCTACACTGCAGAAAACTAGGGAATTACTAGTTGACTAATTAGCACCTGTAATATATTTAACACACTGGTGTATTCAATTTAAAAGATTTTAATATCGTTTTTACTCATTGAGAGATATTGTAAAAAATTTAAGACAATAGAAATGACATCTGTTACATGAACGCCAATAGCAACTTTGCTCTCAGATTTTATCATGTCAAAAACTTTATTGCTAGGTTAGTCAGAACAAAAAGTGAACATTACAATGATGTTATGACTTTGACGTTTTTTTTTTTTTTCCCACCATTTGTTTTTGTTAAAAGACATTAAACGTCTCTTTCTTTTACGTAAAAATTTTATTTGTTTCAAAAACTGGGTTCGTCCTGTGCTACCTAAGGCCTAGATTACGAGTGGAGCGTAAAATTGCGCTTTCTCGAGTTTGATATTTGCTCTCTACTTAGTAATACCAGCACACGCTAGTGTGCACTGGAATTACAAGTTAAGCGCAAAGCATTTTTATTATTATTAATTAAACATTTTGTGTGGAGTTAAAGGGACATGAAATGCATTTTTTATTTAATGATTCATTTAGAGCATAAGATTTTTTAAACAACTTTGCATTTTACTTCCATTATCAAATTTCCTTAATTCTCTTAGTATCCTTTGTTGAAGAAGCAGCAATCCACTACTGGGCAGTAGCTAAACACATCAGGTGAGCCAATTAAAAGAGGTATATATGTGCAGCCACCAATAATCACCTAGATCCCAGTAGTGCTTTGCTGCTAGGTACCTATGTATGTTTTTCAACAAAGGATATTAAAAGAACTAAGCAAATTAGATGCTAGATGTAAAACGGAAAGTTGTTTAAAATGACATACGCTGTTTGAAATGACATACATCTCTTAAAAAATAATTCATGTGTGCAATTGTGAGTAATTTTATAAATAATATATTTTAATCACTCAACCCCTTAATTGAAATTATAAATTCATTTTCTAAAAGTGTACTTTAGTTGCAAATAGCAATAAAGTAATGGGAACCAGCAGGTTGGTGCAGAAATGGGCAGATGTCATGGGGAAGGTACTAAGTACAGTGGGTTGTGTTGCAGATGTTGTGGGCATTTGCCACCATGTGTGAAATGCTAGGTGGGTGGTAAGAAAGTGGGCATTAGAGGGATAGTCTAGTAAAATTGTAAGCAACTTTCCAATTTACTCATATTATCAATTTCTCTTCTTTCTCTTGGTATCTTTATTTGAATGTAAGCTTAAAAGCCAGCCCATTTTTGGCTCAGCAGCTGGGTAGCGTTTGCTGATTGGTGGCTACATTTAGACACCAATCAGAAAGCGCTACCCAGGTGCTGAACTAAAAATGGGCCAACTCCTATGCTTACATTCTTGCTTTTTCAAATAAAGATAAAAAGAGAAAAAAGAAAAAATGATAATAGGAGTAAATTAGTTGCTTAAAATTGCATGCTCTATCTGAATCATGAAAGTTTAATTTTAACTAGACTATTCCTTTAAAGATACTTTCTTCATCAAAATGGTATAATATTCTACAATTTTATTTAAACAAATACTATTTTACTGTCTGCTAAACTTCTTCAAAAGGATTAAAAACATGCAATTAAATTTGGACTCCTAGAACACTCTATTCTGCTCCTGATAAAGATACGTCCAGTTGCAGGAAACACATATGTATGTCTGTTCCTGATTGGCTAGCTAGCTGTATCCACCTATGACATGGCAAAGAACCAATACATTTGTTTAAAACATAATTCCTTAAAGAAATACATTTTATGTTTACACTAGATTTTCCCATTAAATGTAACCACTAACATTCTATAATAATGCAAGAAGAATCATGTTTTATTCATAAGGGATGCACTTTTAATGTAGAATGTATTACATTTGACATTAAATATATTTTTCCTAAGCCAAAAAGTGTCTATCAATATAGGATAAGAGGCAGACTGAAAACTAATTTTATGTATCAACTGCAATATGAATTCTTGTGTACGTGCAGAAACTTGCACTAATAAAAACTTCTAAAATAAACAAAAACCATTGTAAATTGTTTGTATTTTTTGTAAGCTGCCTTAACTTTGTGTTTAATTGCAACCATAAGATGTTATTTGGTTAATAAAAGTATTTTAAATTGGCTTAATCCCTTTCAATAGAAAAAGAGAGTTTTTCTAGTATTGTGTAGAAAGACAAAAATAATAGTCTCTTTAAATCCATTTAGCTGTTTTGTAATGTGAGTTGTCCAAATGTTCTCATTGCAAATGTCAAAAATCCACATACTCTAAAAGTCAGAAAACAATTACAATACAAACTAACCAAAAAATACACCTCTTCATAAAGTAAAAAGTTGTTTTTGCAGCAGACAAATTAATGTATTAAGGAAGGCTAAAGAAAAACCGCAGAATTTGAGCAGTTGGTACAGAGGAAAACTGTGAGAGTCAAGGGAAGGGCAATGGATTCAGGCCTAACTGGGTAATAAATAAAAGTGTTTAGGGAGACATGTAGGAAAAAAAATTGACAAAAAACAAAATGTTCTTTCATTTCATCCAAGATTAGTTCATGAGGTCTTTTAGTTTATGTGGATTTTAACAATATTATTTGTTTCTTAACAGAAATTAATCAACCTTTTCTTTTCTATGGGGAATGTATTTAGGTCCAGGGAGGAACAGTTGTCCAGCAGGTTAAATGTAAATAAATTCAAAGTAGTAGGTAGTGCTACCGCTACAAGTCAGCAGTAGCTGAATATGAATATATATATATATATATATATATATATATATTTTTTTTTTATTTTTTTTAAATGTATTTAAAGGGACATGAAACCCAACATTTTTCTTTCATGATTCAGATTGAGAATACAATTTTAAACAACTTTCTAATTTACTTCTGTTATCTAATCTGTTTCATTCTCTTGGTATCATTTGTTGAAGGAGCAGCAATGCACTAATGGTTTCTAACTGAACACATGGGTGAGCCAATCACAATATATATATATATATATATATATATATATATATATATATATATACAGGGAGTGCAGAATTATTAGGCAAATTAGTATTTTGACCACATCATCCTCTTTATGCATGTTGTCTTACTCCAAGCTGTATAGGCTCGAAAGCCTACTACCAATTAAGCATATTAGGTGATGTGCATCTCTGTAATGAGAAGGGGTGTGGTCTAATGACATCAACACCCTATATCAGGTGTGCATAATTATTAGGCAACTTCCTTTCCTTTGGCAAAATGGGTCAAAAGAAGGACTTGACAGGCTCAGAAAAGTCAAAAATAGTGAGATATCTTGCAGAGGGATGTAGCACTCTTAAAATTGCAAAGCTTCTGAAGCGTGATCATCGAACAATCAAGCGTTTCATTCAAAATAGTCAACAGGGTCGCAAGAAGCATGTGGAAAAACCAAGGCGCAAAATAACTTCCCATGAACTGAGAAAAGTCAAGCGTGCAGCTGCCAAGATGCCACTTGCCACTAGTTTGGCCATATTTCAGAGCTGCAACATCACTGGAGTGCCCAAAAGCACAAGGTGTGCAATACTCAGAGACATGGCCAAGGTAAGAAAGGCTGAAAGACGACCACCACTGAACAAAACACACAAGCTGAAACGTCAAGACTGGGCCAAGAAATATCTCAAGACTGATTTTTCTAAGGTTTTATGGACTGATGAAATGAGAGTGAGTCTTGATGGGCCAGATGGATGGGCCCGTGGCTGAATTGGTAAAGGGCAGAGAGCTCCAGTCCGACTCAGACGCCAGCAAGGTGGAGGTGGAGTACTGGTTTGGGCTGGTATCATCAAAGATGAGCTTGTGGGGCCTTTTCGGGTTGAGGATGGAGTCAAGCTCAACTCCCAGTCCTACTGCCAGTTTCTGGAAGACACCTTCTTCAAGCAGTGGTACAGGAAGAAGTCTGCATCCTTCAAGAAAAACATGATTTTCATGCAGGACAATGCTCCATCACACGCGTCCAAGTACTCCACAGCATGGCTGGCAAGAAAGGGTATAAAAGAAGAAAATCTAATGACATGGCCTCCTTGTTCACCTGATCTGAACCCCATTGAGAACCTGTGGTCCATCATCAAATGTGAGATTTACAAGGAGGGAAAACAGTACACCTCTCTGAACAGTGTCTGGGAGGCTGTGGCTGCTGCTGCACGCAATGTTGATGGTGAACAGATCAAAACACTGACAGAATCCATGGATGGCAGGCTTTTGAGTGTCCTTGCAAAGAAAGGTGGCTATATTGGTCACTGATTTGTTTTTGTTTTGTTTTTGAATGTCAGAAATGTATATTTGTGAATGTTGAGATGTTATATTGGTTTCACTGGTAAAAATAAATAATTGAAATGGGTATATATTTGTTTTTTGTTAAGTTGCCTAATAAATATGCACAGTAATGGTCACCTGCACACACAGATATCCCCCTAAAATAGCTATAACTAAAAACAAACTAAAAACTACTTCCAAAACTATTCAGCTTTGATATTAATGAGTTTTTTGGGTTCATTGAGAACATGGTTGTTGTTCAATAATAAAATTAATCCTCAAAAATACAACTTGCCTAATAATTCTGCACTCCCTGTATATATATATATATATATATATATATATATATATATATATATATATATATATATATATATATATATATATATATATATATATATATATATATATATATATATATATATATATATATATATATATATATATATATACTGTATATATGTGCAGCCACTAATCAACAGCTAGAACCTAGGTTCTCTGCTGCCCCTGAGTTTGCCTAGAAAAACCTTTCCAAAGGATAACAAGAGAATGAAGTAAATTAAATAATAGAAGTAAATTGGTAAGTTGTTTAAAATTGTATTCTCTATCTGAATCATGAAAGAAAATGTATGGGTTTCATGTCCCTTTAATTATGTTTTAATCAGATCAGGATTGCCAAAAACAAAAGAGAAGTTTATATACGTATTGGCTGACACAGGAATCAATCACCTGACAAAGATAATACTGGATAGATAGAGATTCAATAGTGTGAAAATGTGAATCCACCTGCAGTAAATCATTTCTTGCTTTTTTATTTTAAATCATGATTTTAGCTATGATAATACATGGCACTGTGCACTACAGCATGAGTAGTCATTGGGCATGGAAGCTTTATGTAGCAGGAATATCAAAAGCCAAAATATTGATTTCATGAATCAGATAAACAATACAATTTTAAACAACTTTCCAGTTTACTTCTATTATTTAATTTGCTTCCTTCTCTTGTTATCCTTTGCTGAAAGGTTTATCTAGGTAAGCTCAGGAGCAGCAAAAAACCTAGGTTCTAGCTGCTGATTGGTGGCCGCATATATATACCGATTGTCATTGGCTCACCCATCTGTTCATTCAGCAACCAGTAGTGCATTGCTGCTGGGCCTCATCTTGAGTATTGTGTACAGTTCTGGAGGCCATGGGGCATATTTATCAAGCTCCGTATGGAACTTGATGCCCTGTTTTTCTGCTCCATAACCTGTCCGCCTGCTCTGAAGTGGCAGACAGACATCGCCAGAAATCAACCCGAACGGATATGATCGGGTTGATTGACACCCCCTGCTAGCTGCCAATTGGCTGTGAATCTGCAGGGGGGGCATTGATAAATGCAGACAGCGTATGCTGTCTGCCTTTATTGATGTGCAACGGACATGATCCGCAATATCGGATCATGTCCGCTCACACAATGATAATTTGGCTCCTATATCTTCTCTAGTGGGTTATAAATAAACTAGAATTTGTTCAAAGGAAGGCTACCAAAATGACTCAATAACCTAAATATGCATACATTAGAGCAGAGAAGCAAGAGTTTATATAATATAAACTTTCAGGTATATAAAGGAATGTGATAAAGTTAAGGCTGACAATATTTTTCACATATAGAGCATCACCAGAACAAGGGGTCATCACCTCAATCTTAATGGTAGTAGACTCAGAAGTAATCTGTGGAAGATTCATGGAATAAACTTTCATTAGAGGTGGTAACCGTGAGAGACTTCAGGTATTCCTGGGATATTCCTAAAGCTATACTATGTACTAATTAAAGGTCCAGTCAACACAGTAGATTTTCATAATCAGCAAATGCAAGATAACAAGACAATGCAATAGCACTTAGTCTGAACTTCAAATGAATAGTACATTTTTCTTCTGACAATTTTAAAAGTGATGTCTATTTCCACTCCCCCTGTACCATGTGACAGCCATCAGTCAATCACCAATGCATACACGTACCATGTGACAGCCATCAACCAATCACAAATGCATATACACTTATTCTCTGTGAATTCTTGCACATGCTCAGTAGGAGCTGGTGACTTCAAAAGTTTAAATATTAAAAATATTGTGCACTTTTTTTAATGAAAGTAAATTGGAAAGTTGTTTAAAATTGCATGCTCTATCTGAATTATTAAAGTTTAATTTTGAATTGAGTGTCCCTTTAAGCTTATATTTTATAGGAAATATGGGCAGACTTGTTGGGCCTAATATTCTTATCTCCTATTAAAAAAAGATCTATGGTCCTCTTTGTGAACCAACCAGTAATCATTAAAAGTAATCTCATATTTACCATATTGACATCTCACTTAGTGGTGTTACATAGAATGACTATATTAGCTTCTCATATCAAATCAACTTTATATTATGAAATTGGAGTTTTTCCTACATTTTCTATAGGACCCTATAACATTTTTATTTTTTAATATTTCATGGAATTTTTTAGTTAATATGTACATTGAAATATGTATCTGTTCTTTTTAATGTTGCTGAAAAAACACTAGAATTAAGTTTAATGACATGAATTAAACAGATTTTTATGAGGAGAAAGCTCTCAGCTTAGTAAATATAGCCTGATATCTCATCAGTTACTTATTGCAATCCCTCATGGAATGTTTGTTAAGTATGCATAATTTACTGACCAGTCACATTGGAAGAGGAATGAACAGAATTGGATCATTGTCTGACAAAAGTGAAATTCCTTGAATATTTTTAAAGTGAAAAAAATTAGATATGAAAACTCCCACAGATCATATGCTTATATTGAAAAGAACAAATACACATCACAATTCATCTTTCATAAAGTAAAGCTCAATATTGATAGATAGACAGATGATAGATAGATAGATAGATAGATAGATAGATAGATAGATAGATAGATAGATAGATAGATAGATAGATGCATGATAGATAGATATATGATAGATAGATAGATAGATAGATAGATAGATAGATAGATAGATATATGCAAGATAGATAGATAGATAGATGTGTGCATTAAATATTCTACAATACATATTTTAGAGTGTAGACCAATAACAATTAAAATGAAGGAAAAACCTAGTGATAGAACGGTGGTTCTCTTGCCCAGGAGTGTCAGAGTCTATTATAGGAATTATTTAATTGCATTTGCTGTATGTGTGATATGAAGAGGTCATTAAAGTTATTATTGTGAGCAACTGCAGATTCCCCCCCCCCCCTAACATAATACATTATAATTTCTGTGGCAACATGTTGCGGCCGTAGAGAGTTTCCTGATGTACAAAGGAACTACACATAAAAACGGTGGCTCGCTGACATCACCAGGTTTGGGGCTTATGCGTAGATAGGAAGAGCAAAATCTGAGGGGGAAGATTTGACCTACCTTGTAGCCCACCAACAAAGCTGTTATCTGAGCATTGAAATGAAAAAATACCAGCTACTTCAAAGTAAACTTGGTTAGTCTCCCAGCAAGTATTAGCACATTAATTAGTTTTGATCTTTAGTGCATAGCATATATCATGTACTTACTCAAAAAAATCTGCATATAAAATAAATGTTTTTTTTCTTCAAATCTTATTTTTTTTTTATTAAACATGCATGTTTAAAAAAATAAATACAAAATATTATATTTTTTATATCATAAGGAATTAAGTGCCTAGTACAGTTGTTACCAGCTAGTCCATACCACACCTTAACCAATCAGATTACTAAGTAACACAAATAAACACATAAAGAAAGGTTGCAGAAGATGATCTCTGATCACATTTATTAAATAATTTCAATATATATATATATATATATATATATATATATATATATATATATATATATATATATATATATATATACATATATATATATATATATATATACAATCTGACTAAACATGTTAAAAAACAATGGTGGCAAGTGAGGCCCTACCCTCCTGAAACCACAAGAGGTCATCGACCTCACCAGAGTCTACAACAGATGTAGACTTTGCCACCACAACAGTACTAAAGGATTAAAAAGCTGTTCTGGCCTTCCTCCCCATGGAGAAGCACCCCAGGCTATCACCTGAAATATTTACTCCTATCCCTCAGTCATCACTCCACTCCTTCCCCAGATAGTGCCCTTGAGGCCTCTGCCTCCCCAGCCGCTGGAGAGGGAACAAACTCCATGCTGTAAACTCACATTTCCATAATAAAATATTCATGGAGGGTGGGTGGGAAACATGGTTTTCTCTTGAAGCAATAAAGGCCATGGGACCATTAAAACTTAATTATAAGACTGGTAAGTAAGACCAATCCAATAACAGTCACACTGTTGCAAATATCCAACCTCCTTACTACCTATATGCATTAACCCTTATTTCATTCCTAGCTTAATGTGCTCTCCAATATAATTTCAGTCATTTTATCAATGATTTTCAAAAATCATGGTCAATAGTAGTGTAGTATGTAGCTTGTTTGAGGCATTTTGCAGTATACATAGCTTGCAGAATTGGATTTCCAGCCTGTCTAAGTTGTGTTGGAACAAGCAAATACAAAAATATGGAATTCATTTAGCAAACAAAATTAGTTTTTAAATAAACGAATATATTGGGAATTATAGAAAAGCAGGTTGGCATGAAGAATACATCTTTTCTTTTTAATCACGTTGTAGAGGTTTGTCTCTTGCCAGCGCCCAAAGGATATTTCAGCTTCAGTTGTGCACAAAAACACATTTCTGTTAGTTTTGATTTAAACAACTGTTACTTAACCTTTCTTATTCAAAATATTACCATACTTAATAGCTGTTGTTTTATATGAACCTAGAAATATTTTGATTACAATGGTCTAAATACACAGACACTTGTAAAGTTGCTGAGTTTGAAGGCAAGATAATGTTCGAACAACATTGAGCATCAACTACATTTTTCACAGTTTTGTTAGTGGATGTTCATTCCCTTAAAAATGTATAGTTGCAAGAGGTGACAAACTATTAAAATGATAATTAAAAAACAACTATTAGGAAGTAGGAAGTGCACTTGTTTGTAATTTTAAAATATGTCTGTTTTCTTATGGTAAGGACAGTTCTGAACTGGGAATAACAATTTGAAGAGCAGCCCTATTTTGGGCTTGTTTTACCAAGCCTTCTCCTGCTCTTTGACTGCAGGTTCTCATAAGAGGGGCGGCATTGCACAAGAGCGCAAAATAGCACTCTTGTGCACCACTGAATTCCACCAATGGAATCTGTCCACCGGAGGCGAGCTGCAGTGGACAGGTGCACATATGTACGCCCCTGTCTGTCGTAGCTTGATAAATCGAGCCCTTTAAGTTCAGTCCATAGAATGCACATGCCCCAATTTTCTCAGAATTAAATTGTATTAGTTTGTATTACAAAATGCGAGATTGATGTTAAATAGGCACCCTACAATCCAATTGAATCCATGATTAGTCAGTGTGATCTGAAAAAGACACTCAAAACACTGTGCCCCTGTGTTTCACAGTGTGACTAGACACTAGAAACCATTCAAATGACAGCTACTAAATAGTACATGGTATACAAGATGATCCTAGCAGACCAACCCCAGCTGCTGCAGCCCACCGGGAAATCTCCTGGTGTCCTGGTAAGTCAAGCTTGGGTAAGGAATTCATACTGTAGCAAATGAAACATGATTTGCAGATCTCACAGACGTGAGAAGTCAATAGAATGCGAGCTCAATCCTATTGGCTGATTGGATCAGTCAATAGGATTTTCCCCTTTAATACCTATTGGCTGATAGAATTCTATCAGCCAATCGGAATGTAAGGGACGCCATCTTGGATGACATCACTTAAAGTGCACTTCATTTTCCAGCTACGATCGGAAGAAGAGGATGCTCCGTGCCGGATGTCTTGAAGATGGACCTGCTCCACGCCGGATGGATGAAGATAGAAGATGCCGTCTGGATGAAGACTTCTGCCCGCTTGGATGAAGACTTCTAGCCTCTTCGATGAAGACTTCTGCTCGCTTGGATGAAGCCTTCTGCTGGCTTCGATGAAGACTTCTGCCCGCTTGGATGAGGACTTCGCCGGGCAGATAAGGATGGGTGTCCGGTCTTTGAAAACTGTAAGTGGATCGTCGGGGGTTTGTGTTAGGTTTTTTTAAGGGTTTATTGGGTGGGTTTTATTTTTAGCTTAGGGTTTGGGCACCGTAAAAGAGATAAATGCCCTTTTAAGGATAATGCCCATCCAAATGCCCTTTTCATGGCAATGGTTAGCTTAGGTTTATTTAGATAGAGTTTTATTTGGGGGGTTTGGTTGGGTGGGTGGTGAGTTTTACTGTTGTGGGGGTGTTTTTAATTTTTATTGCCAGGTAAAAAAGCTGATTTCTTTGGGACAATGCCCCGCAAAAGGCCCCTTTAAGGGCTATTGGCAGGTTAGTGTAGACTAGGGGTTTTATTATTTTGGGGGGCTTTTTTGTTTTGATAGGAGCAATTGTTTTTTTTTGTTTGATAATTTCATTTTTTATTTTGTATAATTTAGTGGGGTTTTTTTTGTAATTTAGATAATTGCATTTGATTAATTTAATTTATTTGATTTGATTGTAATGTTAAGCTTTATTGTAAAGCAGATTAGGTTTTATTTTACAGGTAACTTTGTATTTATTTTAACTAGGTAGTTTGTAAATAGTTAATATCTATTTACTAACTACAGGGAGTGCAGAATTATTAGGCAAATGAGTATTTTGACCACATCATCCACTTTATGCATGTTGTCTTACTCCAAGGTATATAGGCTCGAAAGCCTACTACCAATTAAGCATATTAGGTGATGTGCATCTCTGTAATGAGAAGGGGTGTGGTCTAATGACATCAACACCCTGTATCAGGTGTGCATAATTATTAGGCAACTTCCTTTCCTTTGGCAAAATGGGTCAAAAGAAGGACTTCCACCAAAAATCATTCACCAAAAAGAAACACACCAACAAGAACTGAATATTATTAATCTTTCAGACAAAGTTCTAACTGAAACACAAATTTCAATATTAAAAAAGGCATGTCATTTGTTCCAACAGCCACACTTGACAAGTTTGAAACCATAAAAGATGTACACCTTTTTACACGTAAATTACTGCTCAAGAAATTCTTTGCACCGAATAGAGAAATAGAAGGTTTAAATCCTGATGATGCTACGGCTATCAGAAACCTAATCTCTTTATTAGAGGATTCAGAAACCAATCCAAATGAGATAACAGAAAAGGATAATAAATGGTGTGAAATTTTAAAGACTAAATCTAGCTTCATACCACCAACAAGTACCTCTCACAATACCATTACATTCCTAGATTTAGTATGCAAGGATATATTAGCTATTTCTTCAGATATTGACAAATCACTAAATAATCTATCTGAACAAGAAAAACTTGCACTAAAATCAATAAACCAATGGACTGATGTCCAAATCAAACAGAGTGACAAGGGTGGGAATATTGTTTTATGGCCTACCGAAATGTATATAGCTGAGGTCAAGAAACAACTCCATAATCCTAAAAACTACAAAAATCTCTTTGGGAATCCAACAGAAGATTTTCTTAAACAGTATAATAGACTAATTAAACAGGCAGCAGCTGAAGGCATAATTGATAAAAAGGAATTTCAATACTTAGATGTAACAAACCCCAAGGTAGCAACACTCTATCTATTACCTAAAATCCACAAAAATCAGAAATGTCCCCCAGGGAGACCCATTGTCTCTGGCATTGGGTCTTTAACGGAGAAGGCCTCTAAATATGTGGACGCAAGACTCAGGTACATTGTAGACTCATTGCCCTCCTACACGAAGGATACGATGCACATTCTCAATAAAATGAACACACTGACTATAACCCCTCAATCGATTCTCGTCACTTGTGACGTGTAATCACTGTATACAAGCATTGATAAACAATGGGGATGTAGAGCTGTTTCCCACTTTTTAACAAAGAATCAAGCTTTATCCAATGAATCCAAACAATTCATTATGGATTTACTAGAATTCACTTTGGATCATAACTACTTTGTTTTTGATGGGAGATTTTATTTGCAGTTGTGTGGAACAGCAATGGGGACCTCTTGTGCCCCCACTTACGCGAATATATACCTGGGCTGGTGGGAGGAAACTGTAGTATTTAACAGCAATTTTCAACAGTATACCAAATACATCACCCACTGGTCCAGGTATATAGACGATATTTTCTTTGTGTGGGAGGGATCAACAGAAACACTCAATGAGTTCATTTTGCTCCTTAACAATAATTCTTTTGGTCTATTTCTAACCATGACACAGGATGACCACAAGGTGGAGTTCCTGGATTTAGTCATTAAGAAAGTGAATGACCACTTAGAAACAGATTCCTTTAGGAAACCTACTGCAACAAATAATATTTTGCATGCGCAGAGCTTTCACCATCCGAACACAATAAAAAGCCTGCCAATAGGTGAATACCTAAGGATTCGTAGGAATAGTTCATCCATTGAATCATTCCAGAAAGCAGCCAATGAACTCAGAGATAGATTGCTACAACGAGGGTATTCAAGGAAATCCTTAAAGAGAGCCTATCAGCGAGCAATGAACAAGAATAGACAGGAACTATTAGAACCTAAAAAGCCAGAGGATAATCTCAATTCCTTGAGATTTATCTCTACATATTCCAGTCAAAGCAATCAAGTATCCAATATACTACTCAAACACTGGCATATTTTACAATCTGATGACCAGTTAAATTCTATAATCCCTACAAAACCCCAATTCACGTGCAGAAGAGCAGGCAACCTGAATGATCAGCTAACCCAAAGCCATTTTGATAGAAATGCTAAAAAGCCCCCTCTTTATAAAGGTTCGATAGCATGTGGAAATTGTAAAATATGTACACACATGGTAAAAAAGAAAGTAATGATGGATAGATTCAATAAACAGTGGATCATACAGAGCCATATAACTTGTAAGACTGCTAATGTCATATACTGTTTAACCTGCAGCTGTAATTTACTATATGTAGGAATGACCACAAGACCTATGGGAAAGAGGATGACTGAACATCTTAGTAATATTCGAAATGCTGCAAAAGATATTGAAAATGGAAAACAAATAACAAGTGTTGCGAGACATTTTCTGTACCATCATAAGGTTAAAACTAGTACATTCAGATGCTGGGGATTAGAAAGCCTACGCTTAGGCATTCGTGGAGGAGATATAGAAAAAGTCTTGCTCCAAAAAGAAGCAAAATGGATATTTAATTTGAATTGTGTGATGCCACAGGGCATGAATGAGAATAATAATTTTTGGGTCTTCCTGTGAAATTCAACAGAAACTGTAAATAATATTGTAAATAGTAGTGTAGAAGTGTAAGAGTTTCAGTAAACTATAGCTATCCAGACGTGCACCCAGAATTCCTAAGTAAATGCAATTTTTTGGATCACATTAGCATATGTTGAAAATTTGTGAGATAAGAATTACATACTAATTAGTACAACACGCACTATGACATGTTTTAGTTTCAAATTTTAAATTAACCACAAAACATGAATATATGCGAGATAGGTTTAAGTCTTAAAAGAATTGACCCTAGTACATTTAAGATGGTTTCAAAATACTGTGGATATGCGCTGTGGCAAACACATAGTGTATGTACACTATAGCAAACACACAATGTGTATTTAGGTGGCGTTTCTTAATCATAAGACAATACTAACATTTTTTGATTAACATCAAAATACTATTAGGTAAATCATGTTTTCAGTTTGAACGATGGAAATCCATAATTTGAATCTTGTCCAACACGAGCAGTATATTAAAAATCTAGCCCCGTGATTTATGTACATAGCAGAAGTCATAGTACACATTTAGTTTATGTAAATAATACTCTGAATCACATTTTGTAATATTATGTTTGATCCAAAACAACGATCTTTTAATACATGGTCTCCATAATGCAATTTACTAACAGGGATTATAAGAGGGTGTTGAGTAGAACGGACAGAGAGTAGAACGGGTTAACAGAGCCCGTCTCATATAATTGCTGCCGTTTTGTACTCGATACCGGTATAAGTAGATAATTTCTTTAAAGGTGCACGCAAGTATAGTGGATATAGATGAGTGATGTAAGCAAATCGCAATATTACCAGTTTATTCTGAAGTACAGTGCAACGTAGAACAACATATGGAACATAGGTAAATCCAGATTGGATATGGATAACGTATTCACAGCCAATCCGGAATAACCTACCAACATAATGGGCCTGACTAGTACAGCACTGGTGATTGGCCTGAAGATGGGCGTGCACAATAACCGCGTTCCTATTGGCCACAGAGACACAGAACTGGGATATTTAAAGCGTGTTTAGCTCCACACTCGGCTTGTCATTTCTAAGAATACACATTGAAAAAGGCCGCTACACGGCCGAAACGCGTTTGTGTGCAAATTTGTGTGCAAATATTAGCTTAACTACTACAAGTTTGGCTCTTTGTTTTTAATATAGAATAGTATACCGCTCCTACGCTTATACTTAGACTGCACAAGATTTAACAGGATCACTCAGCCATCCCTGTCACCTGAAGCCGGCGTATCCTGTTACCGGCCAGGAATACAGGGGGGTGGTTTGAGCTGTATTCTATCTCTGGTTGTTGCAGTCTATCTTTCAAAAGCGATTTGTCAGGGGCCTTTTTGTATTATTTATTTAGGTTTAAATAGTGATTAATAAAGTTAAGTTTTTAACTGATTTAAAGATACAGTAGTTGAATGGTTTTCAACACTATAAACCATACTTATAGGGAATGAGTGCTACAAAACCCCTTCTTGTCCCATTTCCCCTTCCCACACTTTTTAAGTCAAAAGAAGGACTTGACAGGCTCAGAAAAGTCAAAAATAGTGAGATATCTTGCAGAGGGATGCAGCACTCTTAAAATTGCAAAGCTTCTGAAGCGTGATCATCGAACAATCAAGCGTTTCATTCAAAATAGTCAACAGGGTTGCAAGAAGCGTGTGGAAAAACCAAGGCGCAAAATAACTGCCCATGAACTGAGAAAAGTCAAGCTTGCAGCTGCCAAGATGCCACTTGCCACCAGTTTGGCCATATTTCAGAGCTGCAACATCACTGGAGTGCCCAAAAGCACAAGGTGTGCAATAATCAGAGACATGGCCAAGGTAAGAAAGGCTGAAAGACGACCACCACTGAACAAGACACACAAGCTGAAACGTCAAGACTGGGCCAAGAAATATCTCAAGACTGATTTTTCTAAGGTTGTATGGACTGATGAAATGAGAGTGAGTCTTGATGGGCCAGATGGATGGGCCCGTGGCTGGATTGGTAAAGGGCAGAGAGCTCCAGTCCGACTCAGACGCCAGCAAGGTGGAGGTGGAGTACTGGTTTGGGCTGGTATCATCAAAGATGAGCTTGTGGGGCCTTTTCGGGTTGAGGATGGAGTCAAGCTCAACTCCCAGTCCTACTGCCAGTTTCTGGAAGACACCTTCTTCAAGCAGTGGTACAGGAAGAAGTCTGCATCCTTCAAGAAAAACATGATTTTCATGCAGGACAATGCTCCATCACACGCGTCCAAGTACTCCACAGCGTGGCTGGCAAGAAAGGGTATAAAAGAAGAAAATCTAATGACATGGCCTCCTTGTTCACCTGATCTGAACCCCATTGAGAACCTGTGGTCCATCATCAAATGTGAGATTTACAAGGAGGGAAAACAGTACACCTCTCTGAACAGTGTCTGGGAGGCTGTGGTTGCTGCTGCACGCAATGTTGATGGTGAACAGATCAAAACACTGACAGAATCCATGGATGGCAGGCTTTTGAGTGTCCTTGCAAAGAAAGGTGGCTATATTGGTCACTGATTTGTTTTTGTTTTGTTTTTGAATGTCAGAAATGTATATTTGTGAATGTTGAGATGTTATATTGGTTTCACTGGTAAAAATAAATAATTGAAATGGGTATATATTTGTTTTTTGTTAAGTTGCCTAATAATTATGCACAGTAATAGTCACCTGCACACACAGATATCCCCCTAAAATAGCTATAACTAAAAACAAACTAAAAACGACTTCCAAAACTATTCAGCTTTGATATTAATGAGTTTTTTGGGTTCATTGAGAACATGGTTGTTGTTCAATAATAAAATTAATCCTCAAAAATACAACTTGCCTAATAATTCTGCACTCCCTGTAGTCTACCTAGTTAAAATAAATACAAACTTACCTGTGAAATAAAAATAAAACCTAAGCTGTTTTTTTTTTGGTTATATTGTAGCTCGCTTAGGTTTTTTTTACATGTAAGTATGTATTTAGTTTTAAATAGGAATTTTTTAGGTAATAATTGTAAGGTTTATTTAGATTTATTTTAATTATATTTAAGTTAGGGGGTGTTAGGGTTAGACTTATTCTTAGGGTTACGTTAGGGTTAGGGTTAGGTTTAGGGGTTAATATATTTATGTAGTGATGTGGGAGGTCAGAGGTTTAGTGGTTAACAATTTATTTTAGTATATTCCGTTGTGGGGGACTTTTGTTTTAGTGGTAAATAGGTTTATTATAGTGGCGGAGTGGGCGGACGGCAGATTAGGGGTTAATAATATTTAAGTAGTGTTTGCGATGTGGGAGTGTGGCGGTTTAGGGGTTAATATGTTTATTATAGTGGCGATGATGTCATAGAGCAGGATAATAGGGGTTAATAATTTTATTTAGTGGCGGCGATATTCGGAGCGGCAAATTAGGGGTTCATAATTTTATTTTAGTGTTTGCGATGCGGGAGTAGATTATGGGTACTTTTTTTTGTACTTTTTAACACTTTAGTTATCAGTTTTATGCTACAGCTTTGTAACGTAAACCTCATAACTACTGACTTTAGATGGCGGTACAGATCTTGTTGGTTATAGGGTGTACCGCTCACTTTTTGGCCTCCCAGGCAAACTCATAATACCGGCGCTATGGAAGTCCTTTTTAAAAAGTGCGGTACTGACGTTGCGTGACGGCCAAAAAGGTGTGCGGTACACCTATACCTACAAGACTTGTAATAGCAGTGTTAGGGAAAAAGCAGCGTTATGAAGCATAACAATGCTTTTACACTCATAACGCCAAACTCGTAATCTAGCTGATGGTTATTTACCTGCTCTCATCCAAGGTAATCCAGAAAACCTGGCCTGTTGGGGAGGCCTGAGGACAGGTTTGAACACCAGTGCTTTATCTGAATCGTGAATGTTTAATTTTGACTTTACTGTCCCTTTAACTATCACCATTATTAATACTTCAGTTCCATGTTTGATTGCACAAAAACAACAGCAACAATTCTCACTAGTTGTACCTAGCTTGTGTATTTGTGATATATATTTTTTTATATAAATAAATTATGATTTTCTTTCAGCTGTTCTGTTCATAGCTATCCTTATGCAAAATAAAACTATGCCATTGACATTCTTTGAATCCATAATGGTACCTTAAAGGACTAGTGATAAAGACAATTTCAACAATCATATCAGCCCACCAGCAGGACATTGGGCAATCCACTGGGGGTCTGTAATTGCAAAAAAGGTTAAGAACCCCTGCTATAGTTTTTACTTTATATGAAAATGTTCCATGTATTCTCTTTAGAGAAAATGCCCCTGTTTGTATCTTACTTCCTCCTAATGTATTATCCTGCGTTTTGTAACACAATATCCTAATAATACAGCGCACAGAAGGCGTTGGCAATTTATAAATAAATAAATAATAATATTAATAAATACGTCTTTATTGGCTGTCAACACCTGTGCTTCTATGTTTCACATGAGATTAAAAGCTTAACCTGCTATAAAATAACAATAATCATTATATGTCAGATTTGCACTTTTCCAGTGCAGACATTGAATAGACAGTTTGTTTTCATTATTATTTTTTTTATTTTTACTGCATCTGAAACCTGTTCCAAAAAGCTGTTTAGCCAACTAATTGATTCCCCCTTATGTTTGTTATTAACAAACTGCAGACTGATAGGATAATAAGTGATGTTTGATACTTGAAAGGCATTCCTGAGAGCAGGATTATAATGCAGATAAAAGACATGCTTTATGGTTCTCTCTCATGCTGGTAGCTGCGTATTGTTATCCATATTTTTTTGCTTGTTATCTTGAGTGGAAGAGCTAACAAAGATTAGTAACTGTATTATAATTCAGATAAAAAACTGTCTGGATATTCTCTTGCTTCAGCAGTATATGAATTGTTTCAGAAGACCTCCTACTCATCTGTAAAGTGTTATTTAAACCCTATATTTAAAGGAGCGGTTATGCCATGTTTTTTTTTTTTTTTTTTTTTTTCTATTGTGGTATCTAAAAGAGTGTTACAAGTTTTATTTATTTTAAATGATATACCCTGCTTTTACTTAAAGGGACACAAAAGTGGAAAAAAAAGATAATGCTCTAATGAGAAATAACATTTTTTATTGCACTTAACTAAAAAACAAAAAACTATGGGCAAGATTACAAGTGGTGTGCTATTACACTCATATATGCACATTTTAAATAAAAAATAGAAATAACATTTATATTGATAAATGTTTTAAAAGGAGTAAAAGTGATAGTGGATATGACAAGGTGTTTGGAAATGGCTCAAATGTGTATATAATTATGTTTATGTGTGTATATTTGTGTTTACATGTGTATTTTTGTGGTTATATAGGGAAATATGCATGTGCACACATACATAAATATATACACATGTATACATATATATTTACAAGCCCTTTCCAATCTAATACCTTAAAACATGCAATATAATTTGAAATCTATTTTATTATGTTTTAACTTGTAAAATGAGTTCTAAGTCGAGAGCGATAGTTTTTATAAACACTTGTGAGCGATAAAAAATTATCGCTACACTTGTAATCTAGTCCTATGTGTTTAACACCTGCAAACCAATAGTTTGTTATCTCCAGAACAGCAATGTACTACTGAGAGCTAGCTGAGGACATAAGATGAGCAAATGACAAGAGGAATATGTGTGTACCCACAAATCCCCAGCTAGATCCTAGTAGTGTAGTGAGCCTATCTAGGTATGTTTCTCTATCTATTAAGGATATCTAGGATATCACTTAATATTGCATGCACTTGAATCATAAAAGTGTAATTTTGGCATTCATCTCCCTTTACAAAAAATGTTATGTTTGTAGAGGTTTGTCTCTGTCTTCCAACAGAGCTGTGAGATTTATCTTTATAAGCCAGAGAAACAAATATAAATTTCCTATTTGTTTAAAGGGACACTCGAGTCAAAATTAAAGGGACACTCAATCAAAATTAAACTTTCATTATTCAGATAGAGCATGCCATTTTAAACAACTTTCCAATTTACTTCCATTAACTAAATGTGCACAGTCTTTTTATATTTAAACTTTTTGAGTCACCAGCTCCTACTGAGCATGTGCAAGAATAAGTGTGTATGCATTTGTGAATGGCTGATAGCTGTCACATGGTACGTGTATGTATTTGTGATTGGTTGATGGCTGTCACATGGTACAGGGGGTGTGGAAAAAGACAAAACTTTTAAAATTGTAGGAAGCAAAATCTACTACTCATTTGAAGTTCAGACTAAGTGCTATTGCATTGTCTTGTTATCTTGCATTTGTTGATTATGCAAATCTACTGTGTTGACTGGTCCTTTAAACTTTCATGATTCAGATAGAACAGCAATTTTAAACAACTCTCCAATTTACTTCCATTAACAAAATGTTCACAGTCTTTTTATATTTACACTTTTTGAGGCTCCAGCACCTACTGAACATGTGCAAGAATAAACAGAATATACGCATATGCATTTGTGATTGGCTGATGGCTGTCACATGATACAAAGACTAGGTGTTATTGCATTGTCTTCTATTGTGAATTTGTTGATTATGCAAATCTACTGTATTTACTGGTCCTTTAAATATAAATTCAGCTATCACTGACCTCAAATTTAATAGGGACCTTTGCTACTGTAGATCTACTCCCTCAGGTTGTGCTAGATCTAAAGATCTGTCACATGGTGATCTGAAATTGCATATTGCATATCAAATTGGGGAATGAAAGGTAGCAGAGTCTCCTGTAATGGAGTTAAGGGATGAGCTGACAGGCTAGTGAAAAATCCCAGTGCAGTGTAGTAGCAACAATGTTGCAAAGTAAGGGGAGGTCTTAGGCTTACCTCATATAAGGCAAGTTCTGGAACAATCTGGCCTCTTCCACCTGGGATTTTGCAAGGAGAAAGTTTTGCCATTCTTCAAGTGAAAATGTCTAGATCAAAGAGAAGTGCTGCGGTGCCCATTCGCTTCAGGGAGTCCCCTGGGAGATCCTTGAGGAGTGCACCTGTAATTGAAGAGGAGGATGAGGATGTGGTGCCACCAACTCCGGAGAAAACAAGGCCAGTATCATCTGCTTTAACTCCTAATGTTGTGGTCATTAACCCCCCAGCCCCTGAACTTGCACCCGCCGGGCCCGGTACTGTTATGGTTGCGGGACAGGCGGGTGCAGTGAGCGCTGGCCCATCCGGCCTAGACACGGCTTTGGAGGCAGGCCTGGGGGCCCTTACGGCGGCGGCCATAGTGGGCATGTTTAAGGCCCTCACGGCCGCCGTTCTGCCTCCGGTGGCAAGCCGGGTGGAACCGGGGCCTACTGCCCCTCATCATCCCCCTCAGGTGGGCCAGGGGCCTAGCGACCCTCATCAGGCAGGGCCCAGTATTGAAGCGCATCCAGCCGGGTCCCTAGGGCCCGGCCCGGATGCCTCATTGGTGGCTCAGTCGGCGGCGGGAGCGGGGCCTGCAGGCCCTCGCCCAGTCGCTGGACCGCCGCTTTCATTGGTGGCTCAGTCGGAGCCTGCAACTTCCAGTGCAGGCTCCGGTTGCGGCCTTGCGTCCACCAGCACGCAATTATGTACCCCAAACCAGGGATAATGCGCCCGCTGATGGGTCACAGGGCAATTCGCTATACACCATAACTGCAGGGGTCCAGGGAGGCCAAGGGCCAGTAGCTGCAGGTGCTCAGAGCGTTCACTCAGCCAGGGAGCGCGTGGTCAGAGAATCCCCCTATGTGGCAGGGCCAGTGATTGAATGGAGTGGTGATACGAATGATGTGAGGGCTAGAGGGGTCCCTGATAGGGCCGGGGGCAGTACCTCTACCCCGATTGGGGGCGGCAGGCAAGGGGGGCACATGGCTGGCCTGGATACTCCCCTCTTGTTTGTTTCTCCCCCACAGGACATGATGCCTGCACCACCGAGGACAGAGGGCTCGGGTACAACGGGAGTTGGACTATCTGTACAGCCGTCGGGCGGATCGGTGGCAGCAGCACCAGGAATATCTACACCTTCCACATCGGCAGTTGGTGAGAGAAATTGATTTAATTTGTCACGCATCACTGACACCGACTATAGCACTGATTCGGACTCAGATGGTGGGAAGAAATTAGGGCTTAACAGTAAGGGGCAGCGCCGCATGTTCAAAATGTTAAAACTACTGGTGGCTGAGCGTAATCAGGCTAAAGGTTTAGGTAACATGGAGCAGCCTGCGCTGATAGTGGGGCAAAGCACAATAGCAATATCCTCGGGCAATGCCCAGGGAGGCGAGAGCGCTGCGCAGCTGCAGGACATGTCAGGCAGTGCCAGGAGGGTGGCTTGGCAAGGGGACTCTTACCCCTGCAAGATCCACTGCCTGCATGCACATCTCAAGCCCAAGACGGTACAGAAAATTTGCGATCATAAATACGTCAATATGTTCGAGCTGTCCCTAGAGGCGCAGCGCGACAAAGAGCGTAGTGAGGATGGGACTGGGCCAAAGAAGATCCAGCGCCCAGATACATTTGAGGAGTGGAGGAAGTGCTTTAGGGTATTTTCCTCTTGCTACATCGAACAGAGGCCGGAGGCCGCGGTAGATGTAATTAAGTACGCGGAAATAATAGAATGTATCTATAATAGATACGGGGAAGGCATGTGGCGTGCTTACGATAGCGAATTCAGGCGGAAGATGGTCGGTAACCCGGTTTTGAACTTTGGGGTAAAAGACTTGGACCTGTGGTCCCTGCTCATACCGGAAAAGGGGGCGGCAGGAGTTCCTTTGCTGCGAACAGGGCTCCAGAGGCCAAGAGGCCCCATCAAGCGGTGAGGCAGGGAGTGCTGGAAGTACAATGAGAAGCAGTGTGACAAAGGAGCCTCCTGTTCATTTCGGCACGCCTGCATGTACTGTAGCGGTCAACACCCAGGTGTTGAATGCCCGAAGCGGAGGGACGGAGGAGCTTTCCGTGGGGCAAAATCGGGGGGGGTCTGGACAAAAGAGCTCCAACACCCCTGAAGCTGGACGCCATTAGACCTTGGCTGACGGCCTACCCAGACAGGGTGTCGGCTGCCAACCTACTAGTGGGGATTGGGGAGGGCTTCAAGATACCAACATCGGGGTTGGTAATGGGGTCCTCGTCTCACAAGAATTTAAAATCGGCTTACGAAATGCCGGGCGAAGTTAGGGCGAAATTGAGCAAAGAAATTGCTCTGGGAAGATTTGCTGGTCCATTTGAACAATCTCCCATCCCTGACCTGGTTATTTCCCCTTTAGGGGTGGTCCCCAAAAAGGAACCAGGGAAGTTCCGCCTGATTCAGCATTTGTCCTATCCGAAAGGGGGTTCCGTCAACGTCGCAATAGACCCCCTGATAAGCTCGGTGTCTTACCAATCGTTTGACCAGGCGTTGGAATTGGTAGTGGCGGCGGGTCCGGGCGCGCTGCTAGCCAAACTGGACATCGAGTTTGCTTTTTGGTTACTCCCCATACACCCAGCATCTTTCAGACTGATGGGGTGTAAATTCGAGGGGAATTATTTTATCGACAAATGCTTGCCCATGGGTTGCTTGCTATCGTGTGCTTACTTTGAAGAGTTTAGCTCATTCTTGCACTGGGCTATCATCACGGCGGCCGGCGGGGGAATAGTCGCTCATTACCTGGACGACTTCCTGCTGGTTGGCGCCGTGAACACACGCGAATGCGAACGGCTGATCGCAGTAATGCGAATGCTAATGTCGAAATTTGGGGTGCCACTAGCTGAGGAGAAAACACAGGGCCCATGTACAAGACTCACGTACTTGGGGATCGAAATTGACACTGCTGCAAGGCTATGTCGTCTTCCAGCCGATAAGGACGAAGCAATGCTCTCGGTGGTGCGCAAAGCCGGGGCAGCAAAGAGCATGCCCCTGAGGGAGCTACAGTCTGTACTAGGCTTACTCAATTTTGCGTGCAAAATTATACCCATGGGTCGCGTGTTTAACAGGAGGATGGAAGCTTTACTTTCCACTCCGCACGGTGCACGTAAAGTGTCGGTTTCGGAAGACATGCGGGAAGACTTGAAGGTCTGGGAACACTTCCTGCAAGGCTTCAATGGAACACTGCTTTGGCGCGCTCCTAGGGTTTCCAGTCAGACAGTGCACCTGCTGACGGATGCAGCTGGAGCAGCAGGTTATGGCGCCTATTTGGATGGGCAATGGAGCGCCGAGCCATGGCCCCTGTCATGGGTCCAAGTCGGTCTGACAAGGAACCTGACACTTCTGGAGCTCTTTCCCATAGTTGTGGCGATGGAGCTCTGGGGGCCGGCGTTAAAGGATCGTTACATCGTGTTTTGGACAGACAACGCTAGCCTTGTGTTCGCCATAAATAGGTTGTCTGCGTCGTCACCGGTAGTTGTTAGGTACTTGCGCCAGCTAGTGCTGAGGTGCCTGCAATTCAATATTCAGTTTTCCGCGAGGCACGTTCCAGGGGTCAACAACACCCTGGCAGACGCGCTCTCGAGGTTTCAATGGGAGCAGTTTCGCAGACTGGCCCCTAACGCAGCAGCAGTTGGCTTACCTTGTCCCCACTCTATTTGGCAGTTGGCGGGGCAGGGAGGTCCATAGGGCACCTAGTGAGAGCGTCCCTAGCACCGAATACATGGAGAGCTTATTCACAGCACTGGGGCGAGTGGGTAAGTTACTGTCATGAGCAGGGCGCAGCGCTGGAAAGAGTCTCGAGGGATCTGTTCTTGGAGATGCTGGCAGAGAAACACGGGCAAGGGATTTCGAAAGGCGCTATATCCAATAGAATAGCAGCAATCTCCTTCTTTTACAATATGTTGCAGTGGCCCAACATCACTAAAGGTTTTCTGGTGAGGCAAGTGATTAAGGGCTGGGGAAGGCTCGAGGGTAGAGCGAAAGATGCGCGTGAACCTGAGACATTCTGTAGGCTAGCCAAGCTATTGGAAGCCTTCGAGGGCATTTGCGTCGAACCCGGTGAAAGAGAACTGTTTCAGTGCGCATTCTCATTGGCGTTCTTTGTGGCACTTAGGCCAGGCGAGCTGGTCGCAACCTCAAAGAATGCGGTTAACGCGGGCATGCAGTCGGCTCATGTCAAACTTGCGTGCGATAATTTGTTATTGTTTATCCCGCACTCGAAGACTGACCAGGAGGGCAAAGGGGTGTGGATCACTCTGACACCCTCAGCGTCGGGCGTCTGCCCGGTTGAGAATACAAGGGCCTACATGGCGCAGCGACCGCGGGGCCCCGCCCAATTCTTAGTGCATTCCGACGGATCGAATCTCTCCCGGTACCAGTTCTCAGCGGTGCTCAGAAAGGTAGTGCTTGCAGCAGGTTTGGGGAACTGTAGAATCACCCCCCATTCCTTCCGAATAGGGGCTGCTACCAGCGCAGCGGCACTGGGTTGGAAGGGAGAACGCATACAGAAGTTGGGTAGATGGAGGTCCCAATGTTACAAGTCTTACGTGCGCCCCCCAGCTGAGGCGTAGGGGGTAATCGGGGTAGGAGTAAGGAAACAGGCGTTTTACAGTTGTTCTGGTTGTGTTGTTTAATTTTTGTCTTTGGTGATTGACTATGTAATCCGTTTTTCAGGTGTGGCTACAGGTCCTTCTCGCGTCTGGATAATAGGGCAATCCTACGTGCACTGGGCGGCACTGAAGGCCCATTCTCTTCCTGAGGGGCAGCAATTGGGGATTCCGACGTCTAAGGCATCAATACGGTGGTTGGGCCGTAGAGGCTTACAGTGGGATGGTTTGCCTGCCCTCCACCAGAATGCCAGACATAGATGGGGACAGCCCCACATCATCCTCCTTCACATGGGGGGAAATGATATAGGGAGTGCACCGGCTCTGGACCTCATCAATGCGATGAGGTCGGATGTCAAGTGGATCTGTACCACGTTCCCGGGGGTTAGGCTGGCTTGGTCCAACATAATCCCCCGGCTGCGTTGGAGATATTTTCCCACACCTAGGATAGCATATAGGGTTAGGAAAAAAGTTAATAGGGAGCTGGGTAGAGCAGTACTAGAGGTAGGGGGTTTTGTGGTCCGCCATGAACTGATCTCAGCGGACAAAAAAGGGCTGTATCGCCCGGATGGGGTGCACCTGTCCGATGAAGGGCTGGCGATCTTCCTGGCTGACCTCAAAACGGCTCTGGTTAGTAATATTTAGCGGGTGGCGGCAAGAGCCCGGTTTATGTGGGAGTGCCTGTCTCTTGTGGCAGGAGGTCGTAGCCATCAACAATTGAGGGCGGAGTCTGCAGAGGTGACAGTCGGGCTAATGGGCGGGGGTGATGTCTTCAGGTCGTGACCTGGGGGGCCCCGCCCCGCGGGTCTGCTGGCTGAAGATCCTTTAGGATGTCCGCGCCTATTAGACGGAATGGGGTGAGGCCACATTTGCGGCCCACCCTTGGCATTTGCAATTCCACAACATCTGGCTGCGACCTCTTGTCATATGGAGCTAATAGTATTATTTTACTAGGCCTTGAATGCCGCCACAGGTTAAATATTTGAATGACTTCCGTTGAAGTCAAGTTAATATTTGTTAATAAATATGACCATCGTTTTGGTCTTTAAATCCCAGATAAATGTGTTGTGTCTTTATTTATAGGTTAAGTAGTTATGTTAAGAGGTTTTGTAAGGGGTTGGAACTACCAGTTACAGCATCAGCCCTTAGGGGAATAAAAGGTAGCAGAGTCTCCTGTAATGGAGTTAAGGGATGAGCTGACAGGCTAGTGAAAAATCCCAGTGCAGTGTAGTAGCAACAATGTTGCAAAGTAAGGGGAGGTCTTAGGCTTACCTCATATAAGGCAAGTTCTGGAACAATCTGGCCTCTTCCACCTGGGATTTTGCAAGGAGAAATTTTCCCTCCCTCCCAACCCTATTGTTTTTTTTTTATATATATATTTATTTATAAATCCAGCAGTTTACAAAAATGCAAAAACAAATCTGACAAAACAAAATTTTATCAAAATTGCGCCACGCAGGGCCAAAACTCATCTGAGAAAACAATTAAAACAGTCATCCTGTGTATCTGCATGCTGACAATTTGCCTTAGCTTCAAAGGTATGCATACTGCTGGAGTTTTTTTTTTTTATGTTACTCAACCAATTCAGCAAAAAAAAAAAAAAAGAAACATAAACATAAATAAAACGAACATTTGAACTGACAACCGGTTCATAATACACATCGTGAAAAGAGGAGAAGAGAAAAAAAAAAAAAATTATATAATTATTTATATAAGACCCAAGAAACTACAACTATATATCGTTCTGGAGGTGGAGACTAGCCCACGAACAACCATGTTTGAGCACATTAAGCCTAGCTGCGTGGTTCTATCCAATACTATATCTCTCACGGGGGTATGAAACCTGTTTTATGCAAAGATTTCAAAATATCTGCTTGTATCACCGGTGGTTGTAATTTAATAATGTCTACCCATTTTATGTAAAAATCTCTAACTTGGGTTTCTTTGTTTGGCTCTAGGTTCAATAGTTCTATAATTACTTGGACAGTCATTTTTTGGACAAAGTCCGCTAGACTCGGGTATTTTTTAGCTTTCCAGTGCCGGAAAATTAAGTTCCTGGCAATTTGTATTGCCGATATTAATAAAGCATACTCTCCTTTTACATATTTATTATCAAGAATAAAGAAAATTATACTTATAGGTGTAAAAACCACCCTTTGGCTCAGGAACCTATTCAGCCAAAACTCTATTTTCTTCCAGAACTGATATATCCGCGGGCAACGCCATAAACAATGAACAATATCTGCCCTGGGCTCATAGCAGTGAAAGCAATTCCCTTTAAGATTCTTATCCCATTTGGCTAAACGTATGGGCGTGATATATGCCTGGTTAACCAAGTAACTATGAGATTCCTTCCAAGCTGTGTATCTAGAACCCACTGTCCCTATACTTCGTTTAATATCATGGGGTAGTAAATCAGGAAAGTAATTTTCCCATTTTTTAGTGAGAATTTCTAGGTGCATCTCACCCTTTTTTTTCAGTATCATCCTATACCAGAATGCTATTGAATGAAAACCTGCCCGGTATATCTGTAGTCCAGCTTCTATTGCCCCTAGACCCCCATCACCTTGGGAATTTTGTGTTATGTAATTATAAAATTGTCTAATCTGTAGAAAAGCGAAGAAATGCTGCCTCGGGATAGTATGTTCAAATTGTATCTGAGAAAATGATTTAATGACCCCCGTGTCTTTATCAACTAGTTGTTGTAAAAATTCTAATCCTTTTTTTTTCCATAGATGAAAAATACCAAAACTTAATCCTGGGCCAAATTCCGGATGTCCCACCATAGGGAGATACTTGGAAAACCTATAGTTTATTTTGAGATCTACACATAATTTCTGCCATACTTTGACTATGTTACTAACAATCTTATTCTTTAATATCATTGCTGGAATTTTAGATATGGGAGTATGTAAAATAGCTTTTAAGGAAAATGGTTTTATTATACTACCCTCTATATCTCTAAAAGAACAGTGTTATTTATCGGTAATCCAGTCAATTGCTATTTTTAACATTGCTACCTGATTATATGTTTTAATATTGGGGAGACCAAACCCTCCATAATCTTTATCTAGATACAGTGTATTTTTGGCAAGTCTCACACGCTTTCCACCCCATATGAAAACTTTACATTCTCTATCATATTTCATCACATCCTTATTTTTTAAAAAAATAGGGAGATTCTGCATTATATACAACAATTGTGGAAATAAAAATGTTTTCAACATCATAATCCTAGCAGAGACCGAGATAGGTAATGGTCTCCACTTCTCCAACACTGTAGAACATTCTAGAAAAAATTTGGAGTGGTTTAGTGAATACCACAATTCTGGATTTGAACTTAAGTATAGCCCTAAATATTTGATTTGATTGACCTCTCGAAAAGGGTGTTGGAAGCTATATTTGATAGGCCGCTTTATCCACAATAGTTCTGATTTTGGCTGGTTTACCTTGTACCCCGAAAAGGAGCCAAATTCATTAATTATTTCCAACAGTAAGGGGATACTTTGTGCAGTTCTTGATAAGAAAAGTATTAAATCATCTGCATATAAGGATAAAACAACATTGTGGTCCCCCATTTTAATTCCTTGCAGTACCTGCCTAAGTCTAACCGCTAGGGGTTCAATTGAAAGGTTAAAAAGCAGGGGTGACAATGGACAACCCTGTCTAGTCCCTTTCATCAATGTTATTTTTGGTGAAAAATATCCATTTACAAACAGTGTTGAGCAAGGTGCCTTATAGATCAGTTTAATAAATTTGAGGAAGTTACCTGTAATACCAAATTGAGATAATGACGTAAATAGATGTTCCCATACAATTGCATCGAAGGCTTTTTCTGCGTCTAGTGTTAAAAGTGCCAAATCTACTTCATTTACGTTATGTTTGATTTCAGTTTTATTCCAATAGTAGCTCAAGACTAGTAATGCTTTTCGTATGTTTTTTGTTATACTTCTTCCTGGCATAAATCCTGTTTGATCATTGTGGATCAACTTATTTATATACTTCTTCAACCTATCCGCCATAATTGCTGTGATAAATTTATAATCATTATTTAATAATGATATCGGTCTATAAGAATTAAGGTTTTCCGGGTCCTTATCTTTTTTGTGCAATAAGATAACTGTAGAAGCACAGAAAAGGCTAGATTCTATTTCATGTTTAGTAAAATATTGATTAAATAGATCTTGCAATGTACCCCCAATTTCAGTTTTAAGTATTCTGTAGAATTCTACAGGAACTTGGTCCGGGCCAGGAGCTTTGTTTAATTTAGCCTTATCTATTGCTATTAGAATTTCCTCTTCTGATATAGGTTTATTTAATTCTATAAGATCCTCTGCAGATATTTGAGGGAGAGGCACTTTCTTCCAAAAATGATCTTTGGCCGTTTCATTAACTGTCCCTGCTGAATAAATTTCACGATAGTAGTCATACATTACCTTATTTATCTCCTTTGGGGAGGTAATTCTACGATCTCCCATTTTAATACTGCTGATGTTTCTCTTCCCATCGTTTCCACTTTTATTTAATTTAGCTAAAAACTTAGCTGACCTTCCCTGATAACTAGAGAAAAAGGCATTCGACCTTCCTATCCTGTTTTGCTATTTTGAGTTTAAGAAAACCCTCTCTTTCTACTTTAGCTTTCCTGTATCTCACCCAAGTTTCGTCATTAGGATTATCAATATATGTTTTATAGTTATTTCTTAATTGATTTGCTAATTGTAAATCCCGGGCTCTCATTTTCTTTTCCCGTTTAATTACATAGCTTTTTATTTCACCGCGGAGGACCGCTTTTGCAGCCTCCCAGAAGACCTCTATTTTATGGTAGTAATTTATATTTTCTGTTTTGTATTGTTTCCATTTTTGTACTAAAAATCTATTGAAATCAATATCCTGTATCAAATATTTTGGGAAGAAAAAATTATTACTCCCTGACTTCCTAGATCTAATACCTTCTATATCAAGACCAATTATCGCGTGGTCCGATATAACTATATCATCTATCATTGGGTTTAAATCTAAAGATAACATGGACTCATTGACTAAGAAAAGATCTATGCGGGACATTACTTTGTGGGTCTTAGATACACAGGAGAAACATCTCATATCGGGAAACTTTGATCGCCATATGTCATGAAGATTTAGTTTGTGTCGAAAGGCTTTAAATCATTTTTCTTCCGCTTTTCTACCTATAGGACGATTACCAGCTCTTATTCTATCCACCATAGGAACTGGTGTCATGTTAAAATCTCCTGCAATAATAATATTCTTGTTAATATAGGGGAAAAGTTTAACATACAAATCATCCCAGAACCCTGGCTCTAATCTATTGGGGCCATATACATTACATATAAATAATGAGGCGTTACCATGTTCAATTCCAAATATAATGTATCTCCCCCCCGGATCCCTTTCCTGTACTATGATTTTATATTTAAACTTCTTAGAGAATAAAACCGCTACCCCTCTCTTCCGGTTAGGTCCAGGAGCAGCAATTACCTCTCCTACCCATTTACATTTAAGTTTCACCATTTCTGCCTCTTGCAAGTGTGTCTCTTGCAAGAGAGCTATATCTGGGGTTTTTTCTTTAATAGTTTTAAAATTATAGACCTTTTGGCTGGAGAGGTTATCCCCCCCACGTTCCATGATACTAAGTTAACCATTGCAGTTTCTGGGTCTTAAAACACAAAAAAAACAAAAAAACAAAACCAATCAAACATCCTAACATAATTTCCTATTATAGAACCTTCTAAGTCTTTACATAGCTGGGCCATACCACTATACCATTTACAGCATAATAAAAAAAACTAATATTGTAGAAGCCAACACTTTATGTTTCCTTATAAGGACTTAATATATTCTTTGGCTTCTTGCGGAGATTTTAATGTAATATTTTCATTATTATGTTTAAAACATATTTTGGCGGGGTACATGAGTCTGGCCTGTATGCCTTTTTGTATTAGCGTCGTGCAAAAGGGTGACATTTCTCTGCGTTTTATGGAAGTTTCATTAGAATAGTCCTGGAATAACAAGATTTTCTCTTGACCTATCATTAATGGGCTTTTTTGTCTGAACTGTCTCATGATTGAAATTTTATCTTGAAAATTAAGATATTTTACCATAATGGCCCTGGGTTTATTTGTGCCATTACTATCTACTCTAGGGGAGCCTAGTCTGTGGGCCCTTTCTACCAAAAAAGACGCATCTGAGGTTTGTAAACCCAATAACGTTGGTAAATCTTTGGCCGTAAATTTAATTAGATCTTGGTATTGAGGGATATCTGGGAGCCCTATTATTTTCACATTATTCCTACGTGCACGATCCTCTAGCTCTTCAACTTTAAATTGCATATTTTTGATTATATCCTGTTGTGTTTTATATAACTTATCCTGCGTGGCTACCTGATCTTCCAGGTCCGAGATTCTCATTTCTGCTTCCCCTAACCTGTTGGAAAAATGTCTAATCTCTTCAGTAAGACCAGATATCTCGGTTTTAATTGCATTAAGTTGGGGTACTATTAATTCAGAAATTTGCTGTAATAAATTTTGAGTATCAAAGTTACCCGCTTGTAGTACCTGACCCTCCATACTCTGTTCCATATCAATAAGTTTTGATTTTTTCTCACGTTGTTTAGGTGGCATTGCTGGCGATTTAACCTTTGCTGAAGTGATAAATCTCTCCATTAAAGGAAAGAAAATAAGGAACTAAAGTGAAACCTATTATTCTGTTTCTTAAAAAACATTAAGCCTAGATACCTAGGTTGTGAAATTTGTCAAAAACAAAACATCCTCAGAAAAAAATAAACACGTGTGAACTTAACTATAAAGAAAAACAAGTGAGTAATCTATATTGGAGTGAACAAGTGAGAGAAAAAAAAAAAAAAAAAATTCTTTCAAGAAAAACCTATTGTGACTTTATCTTTGTGCTTATGACGCCAAGCAAAATTCAGAATATTCTCGTGTAAATGCACTTGGGAGAAAAAAGAAAAAGAATAAGGAAGAAAAGTAGAGTAGGGGACATGTGATGCAAACAAAACACTATTGTTAGGACCTATACAGACCATCGGGCTACTATCTCTAAGTACACTATCTGTTCCTATCAGGAAACAGCAGAACAAATAGCTTTACTTATATGTTGTTATATCACATAGTCTGCTGTGTTGTAACCAATAAACCAACATTCCATCTTAACAATCTTGACAATAAAACAATTTTATAGCCCCAATACATGTATCTCAGGTGGTTATATACACATATAGACCAAAAAACAAAAAACAAGAAAAAACAATAAAAAAAAGGAGAATCATATATTAGCTGTTAACTGTCCTTATTCTGGACACGTCCATATAACAACTCAGTTATGCACGGGTATAGAGCCCCCTTTTTTTTTTTTTTTCTGGGCAGTCTATTCAAGATTCTCTGTCACTTGTAAGTTGCAGCGGGGGAATTTCTTTTCCTTTAATAGCTTAATATGTATATCCCCACTGCCGAGTCTTCCATATAGTCTATTAAGGCTGACCAGTGGCTATGAACCACTGAATACAATACAGATTTGCTGTCATGAAAACAACAGAGCGTGGAAATTTCTTGTATGTCTCTGCTCCAACCCTTTATTTTATTTGCCTCATTTCTTCTTTATCAGGTCCATGACTTATGGCTAGTGACTATCAGCCGGTTACTTCTAAAACCCAAGTCCCGGTTTTAAACACCCAGGTTTTATTGGACTTGTGCCTCCTGACGCAACCTGCTCAGATGTACTCAAAAAAGCTCCAAAATATCTCACACAGCTTTGTCTCCAAAGTTCCCCCTTTTTACTGTATAGTGGGTTTATATAAGAGGATTGATCTTTAAGCAATACTTATGCCAGGGTTTCTGAGAAATACACCTTATCTTATCTTATCTTTGACCTTTCTGGTGAATGTAGAATTTAGGACAGGCCTTACTTTCTGTGCTTGCTTCAACCCACTAAATGTCTTAGGTACTCGCACCAGCTATAACCACACACAGGTTACCAAAGTAAAGGTCTATGATTCACTTTTAAAAACGTTCCCAAACAAGCATACAGTGACACAGGTGGTGACAGATATTTTTATCAGATACTTGCGCTTTTCCTCCCAGATTTTCTGGTTCACCGCAGAGATGCTCCTTCTCACTTCACCGGCACCTCCCTATATCCAGCACCGAACGTGACGCCTCACGAGCGATCCCGGCAGGGGGGTGAAACCGGCCTTGTAAGACTGTCTCACTGGTTCCGTGGAACACTCTGCACCTTGCTTCGCGGTGTTGCGGTATCTCTCAGGTACCTCTAAGTCCGTTCCCGGACGTATTCCTGCGCACCAAAAAAAACTGCGTCACCACCCGGCTTGCCTTGGTCACTGAAAGATTTTTTTGCTGCTTGTGGCCGATGCCAGCCGGCCGCTGGTGGCAAATGTGGCTTCCGTGCAAACTCTCTTCAGTCCTTCCCTAGCCGGTATAGTGTTCCACGGCTATAGGGGTACTCTTTGCGGGGTAGATTGAAAAGTTTGCTCTTCTTACTCGAGCTGTAGAGCGCGCGCTCCTGCACTACACTCCTCCCACCGGAAGCTCCCAACATGATTGTGCTCCCCAACCCTATTGTTAATTGGTTAATAAGTAGTTGCTAAATGCAACATCCATGGGGTCATTCAGGCCAATGGCTTCCCGATGGGTTGCTGGTACTTTAGTTGCGAAAGGCAGGGATGTGGTTAGTTGACCTAGTCTTGGTAAGACCTTAGCTGTAATTTATTTGCTTCCTGGATGAGCTTTGCTGCAGGGCTTTGCCATACCAGTGCCTTAGAGGCTGAAGCGCATCATAACATCCATGTATCTCCTAATGGCGGGAGGTCGTAGCCATCAACAATTGAGGGCGGAGTCTGCAGAGGTGACAGTCGGGCTAATGGGCGGGGGTGATGTCCTCAGGTCGTGACCTGGGGGGCCCCCCCCGCGGGTCTGCTGGCTGAAGATCCTTTAGGATGTCCGCGCCTATTAGACGGAATGGGTTGAGGCCACATTTGCGGCCCACCCTTGGCATTTGCAATTCCACAACATCTGGCTGCGACCTCTTGTCATATGGAGCTAATAGTATTATTTTACTAGGCCTCGAATGCCGCCACAGGTTAAATATTTGAATGACTTCCGTTGAAGTCAAGTTAATATTTGTTAATAAATATGACCATCGTTATGGTCTTTAAATCCCAGCTAACTGTGTCGTGTCTTTATTTATATGATAAGTAGTTATGTTAAGAGGTTTTGTAAGGGGTTGGAACTACCAGTTACAGCATCAGCCCTTAATAATGACAGAACTAGTGGCTATTTTTTTTCTTTAAATGGACATTAAATTGTACTTTTTTTCCAATATTATTTTACTTACTATACTTAGTAGATACTCATAATCAATCCTACCAGGTTTTTAAAATAATATGAAACACAAAAAAATGTATTTTTTTATTCAGACAGAGCACTGATGATACTGAAAAGCTGGACAGCAGCTGAAGTATAACAGAGCACTTACTCTGGTGAGCTGAAGAAATTGTGAGGTAAAATATCTACCTTTTTACATAGAGATCTTCAGGTGATATTTTCATGTCAGCTTTTTACAGTTATGCTGGATCACTTTCAAGTGATTTAGCATATAAGTATTGTGTTCCTTTATGTCATGGGGCAGTACAGTCAATATGTCACTTGTCCATTGGCAATAAGCACCTCTGCCCTAAGTTATAGAAAGGGAGTTTCAGAAGAGAAAGAGCAGCTTTATGTTACAAACTTATGGTGTTATTATTGTGTGATGGATATTCAAGCGATATTCAGTATTTTGTGGCTCTTTGCGTGGAATAGAAATAGTGCGCACATTACGAATTGAAAGTAAATACGTTCGCTTGAGCGCAATTGAATTAAATGCACATAGGGTTAGTGTGACTTCATAGCTCTGATTAACTGTTAAGCGAGACAAAAAAAGTTGCACAAAACACATCAAAAATACATTTAAAAGTACAGTTACTCTCCATCACTGATACAAATTATTATAAAAAATGTAATAAAAGGTTAAGGGCTCAAAGATATGAGGTCTCAGGTGTTAGAAACATAGATATTGACGGCAGATAAAAGCCATAGGCCCAGCAAGTCTGCCCGATATTACCTAACAGTATAAACTTTTCTAGTTCGTAGGATAGCCTTATGCTTGTCCCAGGCATTTTTAAAGTCCCCCACAGTGTTTGTCATTACTACCTCTTGAGAAAGTTTATTCCATAAATAAATCACTCTTTCTGTAAGAAGTGCTTCCTGAAATTACTCCTGAATCTACTAGCCTTCAGCTTGAGATCATGACCCTTTGTTCTTGATTTTCCCATTTTATGTAAAATTCCCACAGCCTCAGTTTTACTAAGCCCTTTAACGTACTTGAATGTTGCTATCATATTACCTCTTCCCTTCTCTCCTCTAAGCTATACATATTTATGTAATTGAGCCTATCCTGGTAAGTTTAATTTTTAGACCATGTGCCATTTTGGTAGCCCTCCTTTGCACAGATTCAAGTTTAATATCCTTCTGAAGATATGGCCTCCAGAACTGCACACAATACTCAAGATGAGGCCTAACTAATGATCTATAAAGTGGCATAAGAACCTTAATATTTCTGCTGCAAATACCTCTACCAATACATCCAAGCATTATGCTAGCCTTACTCGCTGCATTACTACATTGTTTACTAAGTTTTAAATCATCTGAAATAATAATTCCCACATCCTGTTCCTCATCTGTAACAGTCAAATAAATGTCATTAAGTCTGTAATTAACATTTGGATTTTTCTTCCCTAAATGCATTATTTTACACTTTGCTGTGTTAAACTTTAGATCCCAGTCGTTTGTCCAATCCTCCAATTGTTGTATATCACTTTTCATTTTGTCTACCCCCCCCCCCCCCCGGAACATCCACTCTGTTAAAAAATGGTGTATCATCTGCAAACAGACATACTTTCCCCTGTAGCCCTTTGCTAATATCACAGATAGATATGTTAAACAAAACAGGCCCCAGAACTGACCCCTAAACACCACTAGTAACAGCCCCCTCTGCTGAATCAACTCCATTTACTAAGACACTTTCGGCTAGATTTAGAGTTCGGCGGTAGATGGGCTGTTAACGCCACGCGTGTTTTATGTCTAACGCACGTCATTGTTTGACTCCGGTATTTAGAGTTAATATAAGACCATCTAACGATGCTCCTAACGCGTGTATGTCACACGCGTAATCCTGCCCGCGTTAGACAGTCTCCCATAGAGATCAATGGGAAAGGCAAAAAATAGCTTTTTTTACCTAACACTCGATCTCGCGAGAATACGCACAGCTCGGTCATATGACGCATACCACATCATGCACAACAATAACACGCCGCAAATGTCACAACATCAATCAATCAACAAAGCACACAAGCATTACACATTCACAAGCGGGGGAAGTTTTAATACTATTTATACGGGGAATACGCATATACTTTAAGATGCGGAAAATCGCACAATAACAACAAGGATTAAAAAATATATACATACACTAAAAAAAAAATCGCATTCAATATCATTATATATTATGAAAAACATACATATACAACACTTCACGAAGAACACACCATCGCAAATTCACATTTAAAAAGAATACTATTGGACAATGTTAGAGAAAACGACCACTATGACATCATCGCATTCTACACATTCCACAAATACCAACTCAAAATGAGCATGCGCAAATTAACACACCTAATACACATTGCAATAATATTAATTGCTAATAAAGCACACCTGAACACTAATTACAATGGAAATTGGGACATCATTAAACATTTACACAGGGTATATAAGCACCACACAAGCAGGGCTTCTTTGACTGTGTTGCTGGTGGGTCTTTGGAGATTTAAGAATAGAGATTTTGCGAATTTTTGAGAGTGAGTTAGTGTTAGTGTGAGAGAGTCAGTTGGTAGTGTTAGCGTGAGAGAGTCAGTTGGTAGTGTTAGCGTGAGATAGTCAGTTGGTAGTGTTAGCGTGAGATAGTCAGTTGGTAGTGTTAGCGTGAGAGAGTGAGTGAGTTAGTGGGAGTTAGCGGGAGTGGGAGAGAGTCTGTTAGTGGGAGCGTGAGTGAGTTAGTGGGAGTTATTAGTGATAGTTGTTAGTGTGAGCGTCAGTTAGTGGTAGTTAGTGAGCGTTAGTGGGAGTGTTTGTTATTGAGAATTAGAAGTAGTGTTAGTTAGCGAGTGAGTGATTTATCTGTACACTTAACACATTTACACGCAAACACATTCAATACATACATACACTTATCAATAACACTACATACACTCCATACCCCCTACCCCCTCATACTACACTCCATACCCCATTCCTTGTAGTCCCATTCCCTTTCATCCCATTTACTCTTATCCCATACCCCATACCCATCCCATACCCATCCCCTAGTTACATTTAGTTTACATATCCTCCTTTTAGTCTTATTCTTTTCGTTTATTTAAATACTCCTTACCCTCTTTTTTTTTTTTACATCCCTCACACTTTAACCCCTTAATGACCGAGGACGTGCAGGGTACGTCCTCAAAAAAAAGGCAGTTAACGCCTGAGGACGTACCCTGCACGTCCTCGGTGTGGAAAGCAGCTGGAAGCGATCCTGCTCGCTTCCAGCTGCTTTCCGGTTATTGCAGTGATGCCTCGATATGGAGGCATCCTGCAATAACCTTTTACGGCCATCCGATGCAGAGAGAGCCACTCTGTGGCCCTCTCTGCACCGGACATCGATGGCCGGTTTCGTTGGTGGGTGGGAGCCGACTTGGGAGGCGGGTGGGCGGCCATCGGTGTGCCGCATGACGTCAAGGGGGGCGGGATCGGGGGCGCGATCGTCGGGGGCGCGCACGGGCGCGCGCGCGTGCACGGAGGGTGGCGGGCGGGCGCGTGCACGGGGCGGGAGCGGGTGGGAACCGCTACACTACGGAAAATGTATTAATAAATAAGACCCAAATCTAAGCACAAAAAGTGATCATGGAGGGGATCATGGAGGGGTGGGGGGTTGGTTTTGTGTGGGGGGAAGCTACACTACAGAAACTTTTAATAAATGTAAAAAAAACCCATTTTTTTCTTCTAAACTGGGTACTGGCAGACAGCTGCCAGTACCCAAGATGGCGCCCATTAAGTTAGAGTGGGAGGGTTATAGAGCTTTTTAGGGGGGATCAGTGAGGTTGGGGTCTAAGGGGGGATCGTACACATCAGCATATGTAAATATGCTTCTTTTTTTTTTTTAAAAAAAGGGCCAAATACCTTTTATTTTAGTACTGGCAGAGTTTCTGCCAGTACTTAAGATGGCGGGGACAATTGTGGGGTGGGGGAGGGAAGAGAGCTGTTTGGGAGGGATCAGGGGGTCTGATGTTTCAGGTGGGAGGCTGAGCTCTACACTAAATCTAATATTAACCCTGCAAGCTCCCTACAAGCTACCTAATTAACCCCTTCACTGCTAGCCATAATACACGTGTGATGCGCAGCGGCATTTAGCGGCCTTCTAAATACCAAAAAGCAATGCCAAAGCCATATATGTCTGCTATTTCTGAACAAAGGGGATCCCAGAGAAGCATTTACAACCATTTGTGCCATAACTGCACAAGCTGTTTGTAAATTATTTCAGTGAGAAACCTAAAATTGTGAAAAATGTAACTTTTTTTTTTATTTGATCGCATTTGGCGGTGAAATGGTGGCATGAAATATACCAAAATGGGCCTAGATCAATACTTGGGGTTGTCTACTACACTACACTAAAGCTAAAATTACCCCAAAAAGCTCCCTACATGCTCCCTAATTAACCCCTACACTGCTGGGCATAATACACGTGTGGTGCGCAGTGGCATTTAGTGGCATTCTAATTACCAAAAAGCAACACCAAAGCCATATAAGTCTGCTATTTATGAACAAAGGGGATCCCAGAGAAGAATTTACAACCATTTGTGCCATATTTGCACAAGCTGTTTGTAAATAATTTCAGTGAGAAACCTAAAGTTTGTGAAAAAATTTGTGAAAAAGTGAACGATTTTTTTTATTTGATCGCATTTGGCGGTGAAATGGTGGCATGAAATATACCAAAATGGGCCTAAATCAATACTTTGGGTTGTCTTCTAAAAAAAAATATATACATGTCAAGGGATATTCAGGGATTCCTGAAAGATATTAGTGTTCCAATGTAACTAGCGCTAATTTTGAAAAAAAGTGGTTTGGAAATAGCAAAGTGCTACTTGTATTTATGGCCCTATAACTTGCAAAAAAAGCAAAGAACATGTAAACATTGGGTATTTCTAAACTCAGGACAAAATTTAGAAACTATTTAGCATGGGTGTTTTTTGGTGGTCGTAGATGTTTAACAGGTTTTTGGGGTCAAAGTTAGAAAAAGTGTGTTTTTTTCCATTTTTTCCTCATATTTTATAATTTTTTTTATAGTAAATTATAAGATATGATGAAAATAATGGTATCTTTAGAAAGTCCATTTAATGGCGAGAAAAACGGTATATAATATGTGTGGGTACAGTAAATGAGCAAGAGGAAAATTACAGCTAAACACAAACACCGCAAAAATGTAAAAATAGCCTTGGTCCCAAACGGACAGAAAATGGAAAAGTGCTCTGGTCACTAAGGGGTTAAGCACCTTTTTTGTCTTTTTAGTTCTTTATTTTGACCCCCTTTCATTTCATCACACTCACTTTTTTTTGATTATTTGGGGTTTAGTTTAGGGAGGAGATGGAGGCCAGGCAGGGGACAGGTAGAGGGGGGAGTAGAGGGAGGGGGAGAGGAACAGGGCAGGAAGGGGGGCAGGAAGGGGGGCAGGAAGCGGGGGTGGAAGCGGTGGGTGGACCCAGCCACTTGGTTCAAGATGACCAAGTGGCTGGGCCCAGTGGCGGTCAGAGTAGGGCTTCACAGTCCGGGAAACAGAGGGCATCGTCACAGGGGAAGGCCAAGGCGACTAGGGAGGCGAGGTTTACGATGGAGGAGAAGGAGGCCCTCGTAGAGGCCTATATGGCCAGGTATAGGATGCTGCAGCACCAGAAGACTACCCCGACTGACAGGAGGAGGCTCTGGAACGAGATTCGGAATGCAGTCAATGCAGTGGGTGGCCGGAACCGGGATATGGATTCCATCAAACATCGGTACCGGGACTGTAAACTTGAACTTAAAAAAAAGTTAAGCCTGGAGGCCCGACATGCCGCAGGGACCGGTGGCGGCCCTGCCCTTGAAATGGAGTACTGCAGATGGGAGGAAATGTTGCGGCCCAGCATCTCCGAGGTGGAAGTAGTCGGTATCGGAGGAATCGATACCGGGAACCTGCCACTCTCATCTGACGGTAAGCTCATTGAACAATAATTTCACATACGAATGTATTTCAATGGACACTATACGCAAACATTTACTTTCATGATTGAGGTAGCGAATACAATTTGACAAAACATTCAAATGTACTTATATTACATAATTTGATTCATTCTTGAGATATATTTTAATGAAGAAATAGCCATGCACACGGTGAAACAATCACAGGAGGCAGCTATATTCAGCTAACAATCAGAATCTTATAAACATATTTAGATATGCTTTTCAGCAAAGAATATCCAGAGAATGAAGCTAATTAGATAACAAAAGTACATTCGAAAGTTGATACTAAATGTATGCTTATAAATCATGAAAGATAAAACATTGGGTTTCATGTGTTAAGGATCCGATTAATGCTATTACGCTGTTTACACGCATTCTATTACTTAGCGGTTACATCAGTATCTAGGCTATAGGTTAGGTGTGCATTTAAACAGACTGAAAACAAACGCAAAAACATTCACATTGACCAGATATCACAAACACTGTTTAGAAAAAGCGGAAATAGAATTGATTGTTTGTTAGATTTCAAAGTGGATTAATGATTCTGCATTTGTAATTGTATCGTAAGCTAAGTCATTTAAACCTTTATTTGCAAATATGCTAATATATACATTTCTTTTTTTCTTTTTTTTTTAATATACAGAGTCTGGGGACGAGGCAGCACAGCCTCCTGCATCTCCCCGGGATGAGAGTGGTGGTGAGGAATTCCCACTTCGGAGGGAAGAGGCCCCCCGTGACGAACAGCGCACGGGAGATGATCAAGAGGCCCCGGAAGCACAGGAGGATCCCGCTGAACCCGCGGAACCCGAGGTCCCTCAAAGACCCGCACTCCGCCGTGCACGGGCACCCCGCCGTGCACGGGTTCAACAGGCACAACAAGAAGAAATAGCGGAGGTGCGGGTTCTACTGGAGTACATAGACCAGATGCGTACCTCCCGGATAGAAAACATAGAAGGACGACGCAGAATACTTGATGGGCAGAATCAAATAATTCAAGGCCAAAACGAAATAATCAGTATACTGAATACAATACAAGAAGGACAAACAAGAATGTTCAATCTTCATCAGGAAATGTTCACATTTTTCCGGGAGGCGCATGCTGGTCTACCTCCTGTTGCTGGGCCTCTTGTTGCTGGGCCTCTTGCTGCTGGGCCATCTCCTCCTGCCGGCCCATCTCATCCTCCTCCTCAGCCATCTACTCCTCCTCCTCCTCAGCCATCTTCTCCTCCTCCTCCTCAGCCATCTTCTCCTCCTCCTCCTCAGCCATCTACTCCTCACCTTGGTCGTCCCAGTACTCTTCCTTCCACTCCTCCCACAACAGCTCCAAGGAGGACTCTTCGGAGTCGGCAGTTGCCTCTCCCAGAGCCTCAGCCCCGTGGGAAGAGGGGAAGGAAGAGGAAGTAAGTATTTTTTTCCATCTTAAATTTTTTTTTTTGGGTAATGGATAGGTATGTGATGATGTGGTTTTCATACACTTGTGGACCACACTCTGTATATAATCGACTTCTATGGGACCGGGTCCATGGAGGAAGATTCTTTGCAGAGTGTGGGTTATAAGTGTGTGAAAACCACATCATCACATACCTATCCTTGTTCATGATATTGATTGGTTTCTGTGATGTGATGTCCAAACTGTTTCCCGAATCGCTAACTAAATTACCATAACAATTATCCATGATGGCATATTACTGTTTGAATGCCAATAACACAGCTTAAAGGGACAGTCAGAAAATTATTGATTACAAAGAAAACACTGTATTACGCATTATAAAGTTTGAAACAACAAAACATGGAGAAATACATGTGTGACTTATGTGCTTACCCTTGTATCTATGACTATGAAAAATGACCACTTATTTGTTGTTCTGACATAACAACATTTTAGATATCAATGATCAATACATGGTCAATAATATGCTGTATGAGCACAAGATTTTACATATACAAATGCTATCCAAATGCCCTCTAGTGCTCAAATTGTATAATGATTACAAGCACTCTTCAAGATTTAAGAAATGAGCACACCAACCTCATAGGTTTAGATAGCAAATTTAGATAGCAAATGTTCAATTGTTGAGAAACATTTGATATCCTTGTTATTACAGAATTGACTTTTCGAATAATGTAAAAAAAATTTTTTTCGAAACTGTCCCTTTAACAACATTACATATGCTAACACATTTTAAGCTTGTTGCTATATCTACATGTACTTTGTCAAAAAAAATATTTGAAAATCACATTTATATTGACGTGTTAAATAAAGTCTATTTTCTTTAAGAGACATTATTGTGTTAATATTTTATTGTAACTATTTTTATTTTAACAATGAATATGGTTTAAAGTCCTTTTAGGAGTGGGGGGGTGAAATATGCTAACAAAAATATATTTGAAGATTAAACTATGTGGATCTCATACATGATACAAAAAAACAACATTTGCATTCAAGGGACAGTATCCTATATTTTTTACATAACTGTATGTAATAGACACTACTACAAACAACAAGATTAACATATACTGATAGCAATATTAAAAAGCTTCAAACACTTGCAAATAAAATAGGGTTAGCTATATTTTAAATATAGATGAACCACCATTACAACCGTAAAACACAATACCCCATCATTAACATATGAAAAGAACCTTTACACAAACTGGACAAAGCTGGAGATGGTACTCACATGAAACTCATTGGCTTTGCGAGGAGTAAGAAAATTACTTACATTTTCTTACAACACAAGACAAAATAAACCTATTGGTTAAACAATGGACTATCTAACTAGAGACAAAATCAAATATTTTTATTTATAATGTGAGTGTCTAATGAACCTTTCATAAAATATACAACGAAATTACATTTAGAAGAAGTCGGCATCATATATTTAGCATATGATAAATGCATATTGATTACTTTATTCAAACACAATAGCGCATATTTATTAATTAGATATGTTCAACATTAAACACAACATTAATTTTTAAGAAAAAGGAACATTGTTGACAAACATATTAAACATGGACTGTAGAGATTTGCACTTGCCTAGAAATATCCTATGCATGAAAACATTTTGCTTTCGTTCGTTGATTCAACCAGACATCCAGCAAAAGAGAATGTGTTGGTCTTTATCAGCTACGGGTCAACAATGTAACATGATGCAAATAATACATATTCGCAAGCTTTTTAAAATTGCATGCAGTCACAAACGTTTTTAACGTGCACAAATATTGCGGGACTACGCAATCCAATCACACGTTTTTTTAACTTTACATGTGCCGTCTTAACATGGCGCTTCCTTGATCACGTAAGAACGCCATCCAATGAAAGGCACATTATTGATCACGTAAGAACGCCCAAAAAAAAAAGGCGCATCCTTGATCGCGTCAAAACGCAATCCAATAAAAGGCATATTCCTGATCACGTAAGAACGTCAGTCAATACAAGGAATCATTGGACAGCCTGGCAGGTGACGTCTTAAGCAACATGGCGCATCCGAGATCGCTGAAAAACCGCAGACAATACAAGGACTCAGTGACATCTTGGCATATCATTAAGAAACGTATTTATATTTTAGGAACTAGTATGTGTGTAGATTGCTATCTAGGAATGTCACCAAATTATGAATCATCTTTTCGGACTTGACTGTCCCTTGAACTATAGCTATGGTGTATATCTTTAACATTTAAAAGATACACATGAGAAATACATATGCCATTGATGTTTTAAGATATCTTTGGATTGTTGTTGAATAACAATAGTTATACATGTATTGATTAAACGTGTCATTTATTCAAGTTTAATTATGGTCAGCCTACCTATAGCCATATATGGGAGGAGATGTATTTTGTTAACATATTAGTTAACTAATATTCATCATCTACATTATTTGTATTACACACAGAGATTGATTTGGTTACACTTTGACAATAATATAGATTTGAAAATGAAATACAGGTGCTGTCAACATTACAATAAGATTGTTTATTAATAAAACTATATGTCCTTGTTCTTGTAAAAAGGACAAAAACGCTTTACAAATGGAAATACATTCATTTACAATAGTGATCAACATCACTTAAAGGGACATTATTTTGTTTTTAAAAAGAGCATACACATAGTCAATACTATTTAAATAAAATGAACACTTTACAGGGATTATATCATTGTATCAATACTCAGATCATTTGGTAAAGGTGCATCAATTCATGCAGAGTTTATAAATACACACATGGATATGAACATTTAAATATACATATATACACAAATACAAAAATATATATACATATATAAAGAAATTACTCTGCTAATCATAATCAGGCAATGATAGAGCTAAGAGAAAATAATATAAACACAAATAATAAGATTACATTGGAGATGTTAATCTTAAAGTCATTTACTATTGTCTTACATATATGATTTCATTATAACAAATAGATTTGTTAGGTCCCTTTAAGGATAAACAACATAAACTAGAGCTTGCAAAAAATAACAGGAAGAATGAGGACAAAGATTTGTGAAATAAAATTTATTTTATTAGTATGTAAGAAAACATACACAACGTTTATAAATAATCTTGTAAAAATAAGGAATATATGAGCCATATGACAAGGTAACACAGTGCATCACAGTCCATGAAGAGAGTTGCCAAGGGCCAGCATAGCCCCATTGGAGACACATGACAAGGTAACACAGTGCATCACAGTCCATGAAGAGAGTTGCCAAGGGCCAGCATAGCCCCATTGGAGACACATGGCAAGGTAACACAGTGCATCACAGTCCATGAAGAGAGTTGCCAAGGGCCAGCATAGCCTCATTGGAGACACATGACAAGGTAACACAGTGCATCACAGTCCATGAAGAGAGTTGCCAAGGGCCAGCATAGCCCCATTGGAGACACATGGCAAGGTAACACAGTGCATCACAGTCCATGAAGAGAGTTGCCAAGGGCCAGCATAGCCCCATTGGAGACACATGGCAAGGTAACACAGTGCATCACAGTCCATGAAGAGAGTTGCCAAGGGCCAGCATAGCCTCATTGGAGACACATGACAAGGTAACACAGTGCATCACAGTCCATGAAGAGAGTTGCCAAGGGCCAGCATAGCCCCATTGGAGACACATGGCAAGGTAACACAGTGCATCACAGTCCATGAAGAGAGTTGCCAAGGGCCAGCATAGCCTCATTGGAGACACATGACAAGGTAACACAGTGCATCACAGTCCATGAAGAGAGTTGCCAAGGGCCAGCATAGCCCCATTGGAGACACATGGCAAGGTAACACAGTGCATCACAGTCCATGAAGAGAGTTGCCAAGGGCCAGCATAGCCTCATTGGAGACACATGACAAGGTAACACAGTGCATCACAGTCCATGAAGAGAGTTGCCAAGGGCCAGCATAGCCCCATTGGAGACACATGGCAAGGTAACACAGTGCATCACAGTCCATGAAGAGAGTTGCCAAGGGCCAGCATAGCCTCATTGGAGACACATGACAAGGTAAAAGAGTGCAACAGGCACAACAAAAAACTGATAAAAAGGCCAAATGGCAACAATATAAATACAAATTCAACATGTGGACAGAGGATTATTATCTGCCACCATGGAGCATATCCAGATCCTCCACTTACTGGTCATCCTCTTCATTGTCCTGTGCATGTCCAGCTCCAGATTCAGGCCTTGAACGTAATTGCATAATTTCACGCAGAGTCAAGTCCTGAACCCGGAGCTGGGCCTGCATGGTGTCGTTCATCCCTCTCAGGACAGCTGCGTTCCTCAACACGGCCTGCTCTACTCTTGCTATCCCTTCTAGCATGAGCCATGCTGAGTCACAGCCTAAAATAAAATAAAAATTAATATTAAGGATAATTACACAACAGAATAAAAGATTTTAATACATACATTGTCATCATAAAGACAAATAATTATTTACATCAATTATTTTTCATATATTCTTTACACATGAATTAGGTTATTCAGACAGACAGAAATCATTAAAGGCTCATGTTACTCAAACATGTTGAACCCTTTAATTGGTTTTAGATGATCCACTTATACAGCTTGAGTGTATCAAATCTTGTTAAAGGATTTACATTGTACTTACATCAGCAATTTAAAAATTCAATTTAGACTGTGGTAGGCACACCTATCCTTAAACATTTTGGCATTGAGGACAAGCTGTGTAAACATAGCAACCAGAAGAAATTACATTCCCACTGGGTTAGACAAGAGATAATGTATCCACATTTGGACATAAAATTTTGGATCCAAGTAGTGGTGTTTGGTATATGTAGTGATATCCAATTAAAGGGACACTGAACCTAAATATTTAATGGACTGATTCAGATAGAGCATGACATGACAAATCTTTAGAAATTACACATATTCATTATATGTTTTAATTGTCAAGCTATATTTTGAATGCAAGAATGTTGGTTTTTATGGAAGCCAATATTTGTTGATGAACCTTGTTTGTGCATGCTGGTTGATGGATACATTCATCCAACAATAAAGAAATGATGGCCACATTTATTTTATTGTTTAAACTAATTATAGGAATAAGTTGTTTTCAATAAATATATCAAGAGAATGACGAATAATTCATAAGAGTATTCTATTATACATTGGCTTAACATTGCATGCTGGATTTGAATCACAATTTAACCAATTTAACTTCACTGTACCTTTAAGTATCTTATAAAGTGTATTTAGAATGATACTTACAGCTGTGCCTGGGAAGGACAATCTGACACCCAGGACAATGAAGGTTTAAACAGGGGGGAGGGATGGGATTGGCTCGGGGAGGGATGGGAATGGCTTGGGGAGTGGTGAGCTGCTGCTCCAGGGTAGGCCGTACAGCTGGGGAGTGGGGAGTTTGGGTCTGGGCAGCTGTACGGGCCAGAATACGGGGAGAGCGGCGAAGGGGGGTGTATGGGCGTTTTTTGGGAGGGACAGGATATGAAATATGGGAAGGGCTGGCAGTGGTCGGGGCATGGTCATGGGTTTGGTGATGGGAAGGGCTCTGGGTGTGTGCAGAGGTGTGGCCATGGTCAGGGGTGTGTGCACGGGGAGGGGTCTGTGACTGGGCAGGGGCGGAATCCAGATGACCAGAAGTGGTGGATCCATCTGAAAATGTAAAAGAAATATATTAACATCTCATACATCCTGACATCAAATCAACGCATTTAAAATTGATTATGTTTTCAATATACCTCGAAGTGTGTTTGAATCTGTAAACTATTCTGAAATGAGGATATGGTATCTATATAGGCACTCAGATGAATCTCAATGACTGTCTGTACAATGTGAAACTTATTATTGTGTTTTGGCATGGAATATGCATGTGACATAATGATGGCATGAATTATATATTCTTAAAAAAATATATACAAGCAGATTTTCATGCTGCCTGATATAGAAAGGGGGCAGTAGTGTATTTGAACAGACAAATAATATTCCTTTTTAAAGGGAAAAAGCTGTAGACTTTGAATGTCTTCAATAAAATGATTTCAAAAAAAGAAACATGTTGGAAACATGATAGATATATTTCACATACCATCAGACTCCAAGGCAGCCTCTTCCTCCTCCATCCCACATGTGACATCAATCTCTGTAAAACATAACATGTTGTGTACACCTTAAGATCAGATATTATAACATATGTTACTGTTGCTCAAATACGCACATCAATGTTGCATTAAAGATATACACACACAAAGTTATGATTTACATCATTTTGATGGAGCATACAAATGACAATAGATTTGTTATTGTCAATAAATCAGAATATTAATGTATTGTTTGTCTTAATGTTAAATTCATAAAAGCATAGTACATAGAACATTTAAGATTTCTCATGTGTGTATCACTTGATGACTGTTGTTAAAAAAAAAAAAATTTAAAAAAACATATGTTAGACATCTTATGAATAACAAATGTGTAGAATAATAAAGTAGAAATTATTAATCGCTCAATATAAAAAATAAATATATAATCAGAAGATAAATTCTATGATTTTTTATAATGTTATGCTTCATCGGAATCATGATCATAATATTGATTAGCAATACACCTTCAATTACATATAAATGAGTCAATGGACTTACCAGGAGACCGCAAAGGCGGCTCTATGTCACTGCTGGATTCCTGTGGGCTCCCCACACCAACTCTCTCTATGAATGATATAGATATATATTATTAAACACATTTTGGATATCACTAAATCACATCTGTCTAGAATTTTAACATTAATCAACTTTAAAATGTGAAGAATAGAGCAGTCATTACACCAGAAAATGCTTGATTGAATCAAGGGGATTCTGTAAACATATCTGTATTCAACATATGTTTAATGTCAGACTACATTAGACATCAAATTCATCTCAGATGCTGCTATTGCATATCTAAATATACCCAATGATCAATGTTCTTAACCCTTTAAGGACACAGCTTTCACTTAGCTCAATTGTTTTATGACGGAATAATTCCGTCATATGTCCTTAAGAAGTTACAAGAATACACACAAACCACATATTGAGGAGCATCTGTTGACAAATCTAAACAAACATGTGTCACATCGAGCCATTTTTTCAATGTACAGTAATCTTGTTTAGGACACAACACATATTTATCACAATACATAACAAACTTTATTATTACAAATATGTAATCATGGTGCTGTTAGAGTATGCAGATATATATAAAGTAACTCCAACAGATAATTAGATTTATATATCAATAGTTTTTAATAAAAATAATGTAATGATGAATGAATCTATTTTGTCTTAAAGGGACACTGACATGATTAATTTAAATAATTGATTTCTATGTTCAAACTGTAAAAAATGATTTAACATTGACTCCTATTATAATTCGAATGTTGTTCGATATTAATCTTAAAGGCAGATAAGGAATATTGGATTCAATAAATATTGTTTGTTGAAGGTATCCACCAATCATCAATATAAACCCAGGTTGGTCAACAAATATTTAGATGCACATAAACGTACTTTCTTTATTTTAAAATACATTTAGCAATAGAATATGTCACATATGATGATAGTATTATATTTTATGTTTATTAATATTGCATACTGTATGTGAAAGACAATATTAATAATTGTAGTTCAGTATCCCTTTAATCTAAAATTAAATAGATTCCACAATGTTGTTGTTTGTTAATGAATTATCTACTCCATATGTTGATGTAATGAATGGTATTGAGCATGCAATTAAAATCAAATATGTTATTTAAGTATATCCGAATAATTATATAATTTTCATCTATTAAATAGACATTACATATAAATATAGAACAATGTGTATTTAGTATGTAATGTTCATTCCATGTTTCTAAGACAAATGTCAATTAAAATGAGACATACCATACTGTGACAAGCCCTGGCTTGAGGATCCAGCAGCCACATCCATATCTGTAATATATTAAATGAGGATTGCATATCATTAATACTAATCATGCCATGTTTAAAATATTTACATTAATAACAAATCAATAGAAAAATATTAATCCTTTGGTAGTCCCATGAGTTAATAGTTTCCGCAATTAAATGAATGATAAATATATCCTGGACTCTTATTTTCAATCAGTTGTGTTGTTTACTGTATCTTTAAGAATATATGCTTGTTATTACATAATCATCAATTGATGGCCATATGTTATAATTTATTAGTATTATTCGTTTTTTATTAGATATAATATTTAAAATAAGAATACTGTATTCTTCACTAATCTAAGATTTTCCATTTAATTTTTAACAACATGTATAAAGCAATGCCACTTTCCGCAAACCCATGTTAACGTGGATGAGAAATGCCATTTTCGCGATCATTGCGCAATGATTCCAAGCGGAATTACGCATCCGTCATTTGACCAACATGTATAAAGCAATGCCACTTTCCGCAAACCCATGTTAACGTGGATGCGAAATTAGATTTCCGCTCTGTGACGCATATTCTGTAGAGCGCAAGAAACATCATTCCAATTTCATGTATCACTAATGTAAAATCAGATATCTAAACATCATATGTAGTGTATGTTGTGAGATCTGTATAGGTTTAGTATCTGACTAAATACACATTTTGGATTTTTAACATTATAAATATTATATGAAGTTGGATAATTACCTGGTTCAGATTCTCTATCGGGTCCTCCCAGGCCACCGGACGGAGAAGCATCTGCCCTGTCCCCCGCGTCAGGACTTTCAGATCCCGCAGCTGGGAGGGAAGAAGAGGAGGCCGAGGATGGCGAGGATCTAAATCTTTTGGGGACCCGGAGATTGAGGAGCTCACATAAAGTCACCTCATAAGGGAGTAGGTACAGTTTCCGCGGGGCCTTTCTTTGGCCCCCTCTTTTACGGGCTTGTACCCAGTCCCTTATGAGGTTGACTTTTTTCGATAAACGCAACCTCATATCTCCGAATCTCCTCATGATCTGATCCTGGGTCCTCTGGACGTCACACACCAATCTAACCGCATTGGTGATAGACTCCCAGAGGGCCTTCTTAACAGGCGCATCTGTCGAGCTCCTCTTGTTCCCAAACAGCTGGGGATAAAAGTCCTTGACGGCGTGGACCAGTGCAGCGCTCTCCTCCTTGGTGAACCTGGGAACTGACATGCCTGCTGGGTTGTCTTCTCAAATATATATATATATATAAAAATATATCTAGTACGCCTGCAGGCATTAGAGAACTGACAAAGATGGCAACGTGTAATGGACTTTTATATGGTGAAGTAAACATGAGATGCACCATGGGACAATTTATCTGTACATCTGATTTGATAAAAGTTTGAAATATTGTTATAATGTCTGTGAGACCATCCTGACTCAAGTTGTGTTTGTGTGATGAACTCTGATTGGCCGTTCCTTAATGTTTCATATCTTAGTAACTTCCTTACACATACCGCTTGGTGGTGCTGTAACTTCATTTTTCATGTAGACTTATTTGTAACTCATGGGCCTGTCATGCGGATATGTGTGACGCAGATTTAATATCCGTGATCCGTGAAATATTAATGATTAAATACTCTTTAAAATCTCATCCTGTCACATTATTAATGTTGTAGACATTTCTCGGTTTAATAACGGTCTGTTTCTTTAATACAAATACACATTTAATATTGTATGTCTTTATTGTTCTTTAAATAAATTGATTGTGAAGTATTGACATTGCTCTATTAAATGTATTTATAATGCACATTGATTGTGTGCTATTGCGTGACATTACACTAATGTTTAAATATGCTAATCTGGTGTTTGAAGATGCGTTTCCCACGCAATATTTATTAATGTTAAAATTCCGGGAAGAATGTCAGTAACTTTGATAATCTGTTTATAAATGTTAAACTACAGCTTTGTTATTCGCAAATAAACCTCGAGCTTGTATTTCTCTGAAGTGCTCATATATGTTATTGTGCAATGGCGTCTTTAGTTTTAAAGAGACATTACAAACAATTGTATCAAATGATCTGTAGAGATAGAAGATTGTTTAGACTTTAAAATGTAAATCATTTTCTCTTAGTATTTATATATCCTCAACATAAGAAATTTAAATGCACATGGTTGAGCCAATCACATAAGGCATCTCTGTGCATCCACCAATCTTCATCTACTGAGCCTATCTCGATATGCTTTTCAAGCAAAGTATGTCAAGATAGGAAGAGAAGTAAATACACTATTTCAAGCTCTTAAAGGGACACTGTCCAAACAAATTTACCATTGGTGATTGAGCATGAAATGTTAATCAACTTTATTATTTAATACGATTATCAAATGTTAAGTTATCTTGTTATGTTTCTTTGAAAATCAATAATGATATTTTATATTACGGACAATTGTTTAATAAAAACCTGGGTTGTCCTTGACGATTGTTGCATCAATTATTCCAAACAATCAAGTTCTGTCCAGAGTACTGAAGCAAATAAATTAGCTATTTACTGCCTTATTTCTAAAGTAATGATAGCAACATCACAATGAGCATTCATAATATGAGACAAGTTTTAAAGTTGATTAAAATAGAATACTCATTCAGAATGTATAAATCATTGTTTTTTTAAATGGCTACCTTTAAGTATATTTTGAGTTCATGTCCCTTTAAATAAACATTTCACAATAATGCTTAATATATCATAAACCTAGGCACCTTCCTTTTGCTAAATGAGTCTAACATATGAGTAAAGCAAATTTAGATTAACTTCTAGATTGTTTTACACACTGACTGAAATATATTTATTAAATGAGGTATTTTTTAGCCTTCAGCGTAGAGGGACATTAAGCTATATGTTATGTATGCATTTTGTATCATAATCTTATATTTGACCAACTTAATATGTTTTGTTATTCAATCATTATATTGTAATTATATATATTCGTGGATTAAATACATCTCTACATAGGCTATTTTGATGCTGATTGTTGTTTGCATATAGATGCCTTATATCATTGACTAAGATATGTGCATTTATTTTTATTTTAACAAGTATATTTAAAGACTGAATGTAATTCTATAGTACATTCTAAATATGTTTAAATTCTTGTATGATATTTGTAACAATGTATACAAAATATACATTTTGAATGACCCCTTTAAGGACCCAAACATATTGTATTTTTATTTAACATTGACAAAATAAACTAAAGGGGAAATTACATTCTATATAGATATTTGATGTCTAACCCAAGAGGTAAGATTGTAATAAATACATAATATTACTAAGTATAGTTAAATGACTCCACTAGAAAATTACATAGATTAACCTGGCATCCAATAACTAATTATTAAAAATTATAAAGTTAAATGACCTACCATTTATAAATGTAATAATTGTAAAATATTTTCTAATAATGTTTTGAGATACCTAAGGAAGATACATGATCTTATACAATTCTTTTTACATTCAACAACACTGTCACTTTCATGTAATTGAACCACTTCACCTTATTAAATGTTAAAACAATCATAATATTAATACATATCCTAAATATTTTTAATATATACTTTTTCAATATAAAAGCATTGAAGAATATGACTCCCCAATTAATGTTAAAATATATCTTTTAATATTCTCTGAAGAATTTTATTTTCTACTATTAATGCATTATTTTCTCTTATGCATGTGCTTGTCAAATAGCCAACTACCAGTCATGGGAGTCCAAGTTTTATTTATTTACAGATTATATTGATATATATTAGAATCTGCTAAAAAAAAATATATATTTAATAGAAAATAATTAAATATTCCATGAAGTCATCAGATGCCAATCTGAAATGACAAATAATAAAAATGGAACAAAGTTAATACACACGTTGTAAAATATTCATAAAATACATTTAAAATCATATGGTGTCTATGCTCTAACTTTGATCAACATTTTTTAAAGATAATCATTACATTCATTTTAAATTAATGAAATACATACACCATTATATTGTTGATTAAAAATAATATTTAAATTTCAAAAATTAAATTTATACATAATAATGTATATCACATGTAAACAATATATGTATGCTGAACATAAATGTAATATTTCATGTCCATTCAAATACCTCTATATCAACTATAATATGTATTCCTTTTTCTGATTGTGATCCCTAAATATCTAATTAAGAACTAAATATGACTAATGTATGTAAGCTACTAATATTCTACAGTCTTCACTAGCATGCATTGGTACACCAACCTGGACAATGCATGGTCTTTGAATGTCAATTCAGGGGTAAACAGTTGATCTTCAATAGGTGTCTTATTCATCAGTTCATTAAATAGAGGACTGGGAAATACCATCTAAAAAAGTAAAATCATCTAAGTGTCTGATTGTGATCCCTAAATATCTAATTAAGAACTAAATATGACTAATGTATGTAAGCTACTAATATTCTACAGTCTTCACTAGCATGCATTGGTACACCAACCTGGACAATGCATGGTCTTTGAATGTCAATTCAGGGGTAAACAGTTGATCTTCAATAGGTGTCTTATTCATCAGTTCATTAAATAGAGGACTGGGAAATACCATCTACAAAATAGAAAATCATCTAAGTGTCTCCAATAGGATGTCTCCACAGCCTTATTCTATCAAATAGTTTGCACTTACCATGTGAACATGTCTTTGTATGGTTTTCAAGGTCAGCAGAATTTAAATATGCCAGACATGATCCCATTGGTATACTTCAATTTCAATCTTGGCTTTTTCCCCACTGTCAGTCTTGGAAATCTTCACTGTCAGGCTTCAAATTGTTCCCTTTCAGTCTTTATATTAAGTCATCTCCCTAATGTAAGAAATTATATATAAAGATTTCATACAAGTGTGTGAATCAGTTCTGTACCCCTCTCCCACCCCCCATTTCATAATAAATATCTATCACTAGCTTACTAAGCCTGTGTATGAACCTGTGTTATTTTCTATCAAGTGTGAAGATGAGTCATATTGAGCAGAACAAACCTCTGTGTGACATTGAACCATAGTCATTCTAGAGTATCCCTTTCTGATTATGTACATAAGTAATGTGTAAACAAAGTTATATTTTTAAAAATTTATGCCATATTATGTATTTGTGTACAAATCATGCCAGCAACAGTCCATACATTTCTACTTACCATCTGATGTCCTCTATAAAAACCAGGTGGCAAAGACTCGCTATAGGACCCAATGCCCAGAGCATCACCTATATTATGAGAAATAAATATTATTATAACATTTTATCAATACTAACATGTTTGCACAATTCTCTACTTGTCATTTCCCTAGAGTTCACATCTATTGAAAATACTCCAGTGTAACTTCTATTATTTACCGTCTAAAGTGGCGGTTGATGACGTCTGCTCTGACATCAAGTCCCTCGTCCTGGAATTCCCCCTCTAGAACAGGATCATCCTCCTCATCTCTGAGGAGGTCTCTGTCCACCGGGACGGCCTGCAGCATCCCAGCCCGCTGTGCAATATTATGCAGGACGCTACAGGCTACAACGATCTTAGCCACCTTCTTTGGGTTGTACTGGAGTGCTCCTCCAGAACGGTCCAGGCACCTGAATCTCATCTTCAGGAGCCCGAACATCCTTTCAACCACCGCCCTGGTTCTCTTATGAGCCCTATTGTAGCGCTCCTCAGACACATCAGTTGGGCTACGCAAGGGGGTAATGAGCCAAGGCCGGCTCATGTACCCAGAATCACCTATAAATTTAGAACAGAACATAATTCAAACAGAATACTTAAACTAGTATATTGTTGTATAAATATATTTTTTAAAAACCATAATCCATATTAAAAGTTGTCAGAAACATAAAAAAAATAAAAAAAATTATATATAAATCTGTATCTAGCCATTTCATCGAAGACATGCTACATATGCGTATTTCTCCTAAACCAAACCTTGTGTAAAATGCTAACTACATGTTTACATTGCATTCTCTATATGAACACTTAAGGTAAGACATGCTACATATCTGCATTTCAATAAAACTAGACATTAGCAGAAATAGACAATGACAGGGTTAAATTGCATGAGATAATATCTTGCCATTTCATCTAAGACATGCTACATATGCGTATTTCTCCTAAACCAAACCTTGTGTAAAATGCTAACTACATGTTTACATTGCATTCTCTATATGAACACTTAAGGTAAGACATGCTACATATCTGCATTTCAATAAAAATAGACATTAGCAGAAAAAGACAATGACAGGGTTAAATTGCATGAGATAATATCTTGCCATTTCATCTAAGACATGCTACATATGCGTATTTCTCCTAAACCAAACCTTGTGTAAAATGCTAACTACATGTTTACATTGCATTCTCTATATGAACACTTAAGGTAAGACATGCTACATATCTGCATTTCAATAAAAATAGACATTAGCAGAAAAAGACAATGACAGGGTTAAATTGCATGAGATAATATCTAGCCATTTCATCGAAGACATGCTACATATGCGTATTTCTCCTAAACCAAACCTTGTGTAAAATGCTAACTACATGTTTACATTGCATTCTCTATATGAACACTTAAGGTAAGACATGCTACATATCTGCATTTCAATAAAACTAGACATTAGCAGAAATAGACAATGACAGGGTTAAATTGCATGAGATAATATCTTGCCATTTCATCTAAGACATGCTACATATGCGTATTTCTCCTAAACCAAACCTTGTGTAAAATGCTAACTACATGTTTACATTGCATTCTCTATATGAACACTTAAGGTAAGACATGCTACATATCTGCATTTCAATAAAAATAGACATTAGCAGAAAAAGACAATGACAGGGTTAAATTGCATGAGATAATATCTTGCCATTTCATCTAAGACATGCTACATATGCGTATTTCTCCTAAACCAAACCTTGTGTAAAATGCTAACTACATGTTTACATTGCATTCTCTATATGAACACTTAAGGTAAGACATGCTACATATCTGCATTTCAATAAAAATAGACATTAGCAGAAAAAGACAATGACAGGGTTAAATTGCATGAGATAATATCTTGCCATTTCATCTAAGACATGCTACATATGCGTATTTCTCCTAAAACAAACCTTGTGTAAAATGCTAACTACATGTTTACATTGCATTCTCTATCTGAACACTTAAGGTAAGACATGCTACATATCTGCATTTCAATAAAAATAGACATTAGCGTCGGTAAATAACAAATGGTTAAATTTAATCCTATAGCTGAACATGACGCTAACAGTTAAAAAATACAGGGGCAATTGTCAAAATAATTAACCATGTTGTGCACAAATACTCACCAACGAGATAACCAGGGGGCATTTGTCTTTCCTCAAACTGTCTCCACAGGGACGACAGAGAGAGGATGCGGGCATCATGACAAGCACCTCCAAAATTCGCATACACATGCATAATCCTCATCCGTGCGTCACAAACATACTGCACGTTGAGGCTATGAAAATGTTTGCGATTTCTGAAGGGCAAGTCATCAATTGGAGCACGCAGCGCAATGTGGGTACAATCAATGGCTCCCAAGACATTGGGCAATTGAGCAATATCAAAGAATTCCCGCTTCAGGCGCCTCCAATCACCATCATTCTGTGGGAATCCTATGTATTGCTTACTGATACGTACCATGGCGTTCAGAAAGTTATCAAACACCCCAGAGAATGTACCTTGAGCCAGGCCATGCATGTACAGTTCTCCGGATTGAAAACTCCCGGAGGCCAGGACGTATAGACAGCTTAGCATCTTACTCATGGGGGGAACAGCAGTCCTTATTTGTATACGTGGCTCCAAATGAGGTTTAAGAAGCTCGTAAAGGCCAATGAGCTGTTCGCGATCGAGCCGATACTTATCAAAAACCTCAAAGTCACTCATGTTTTCCAAGGTGGGTCTCACCCTGTAGACACGAGGACCTCGAACCAGACGACCCCTTCGTCTCGGTCTGAGCCGCCGAGGCTGCCTGATTCGACCAACAGCTAGTTCGCCAATAGCACCACCAGCAGCGTCTACCATGTCATCGTCATCCATCTTTCAAAACAGCGTAACAAGGTAAGCACTTGATCTGATGTGGATCACAAGTGATGCATTGGCCATGTTGTTTGGGGGATTTATAGTACAATTAGTCCAATGGTAGTGAGTTTGTAATGATTGCTGATTGTATTCACCTGTTTGTATGTGAGCGGCGCGAATGCTTTCACAGTGGGCGTTTATTTGTTGTTTGCTGAAATGTTAGTTTCAAACAATGATTCTCAATGTGAAAGTGTCAAATATCACACATACAGTGCATGTTTGTAATGTTTGATCATATGCGTAATCAATATTTCTTAAACGCGATCTTATAGTAACAAGCACACGTCCAGGCTAACATGAATGAAAGTGCATAGTTGTGTATAATGTGCATCGAATGTGATCGATCAATGTTGCTGCAATATTGTTTGTAAATGATAAAGGAACATCTGCCATCTGTAGGATTGTATATATAAGTGATTGCCGAGCTGTCAATATTGTATGCGTCCCTTTAAAATCGCAATAATAATTCAGAACTTCCCGTCTGTCATCTGTAGTATTATATATATAAGTGATTGCCGAGCTGTCAATATTGTACGCGTCCCTTTAAAATCGCAATAATAATTCCGAACTTCCCGTCTGCCATCTGTAGTATTGTATATATAAGTGATTGCCGAGCTGTCAATATTGTACGCGTCCCTTTCAAATCGCAATAATAATTCCGAAATTCCCGTCTGCCATCTGTAGTATTGTATATATAAGTGATTGCCGAGCTGTCAATATTGTATGCGTCCCTTTCAAATCGCACTAATACTGAATAACTTCCGGCTGTCATCTGTAGTATTGTATATATAAGTGATTGCCGAGCTGTCAATATTGTATGCGTCCCATTCAAATCTCAATAATACTGAATAACTTCTGGCTGTCATCTGTAGTATTGTATATATAAGTGATTGCCGAGATGTAAATATTGTACGCGTCCCTTTCAAATCGCACTAATACTGAATAACTTCCGGCTGTCATCTGTAGTATTGTATATATAAGTGATTGCCGAGATGTGAATATTGTACGCGTCCCTTTCAAATCGCACTAATACTGAATAACTTCCGGCTGTCATCTGTAGTATTGTATATATAAGTGATTGCCGAGATGTGAATATTGTACGCGTCCCTTTCAAATCGCACTAATACTGAATAACTTCCGGCTGTCATCTGTAGTATTGTATATATAAGTGATTGCCGAGATGTGAATATTGTACGCGTCCCTTTCAAATCGCACTAATACTGAATAACTTCCGGCTGTCATCTGTAGTATTGTATATATAAGTGATTGCCGAGATGTGAATATTGTACGCGTCCCTTTCAAATCGCACTAATACTGAATAACTTCCGGCTGTCATCTGTAGTATTATATATATAAGTGATTTTCGATCTGACGATATTGTATGCGTCCCATAAAAATTGCACGAATACTGAATAACTTCCGGCTGTCATCTGTAGTATTATATATATAATTGATGTGCGATCTGACAATATTTCTGAATTGTCCCATTGAAATCTCCATAATAATGCTGTTCAAAAGTGTGTTTTACGTATATGTTGTATTGTAGTATTGAGTGTTAAAGTTCCTAAAGGGGCGGTACAGTGGTGAATCTGTGATGTGTATGGTTGAATCTTCTAATGACGTCATGATATTATTAACCTGCCTATGTAGTTGTGAAATCCTCATTGTGTTGTTGTATTGTGCTACATTGTTATTGTGTGCTGAATAAAATCTAAATGTGTGCTTTGTGGTTGCGTGATGGGTGATGCGTGTTATGTACATGTACGTATATATTGTGATTGTGTCCCACATATGCTGACTTCTATATAGCGGTCTGGCATTGTTGTTCCTTCCCATAAAGTGACATCTGTAATCTGCTGTAATGATGTTCTTGTTGTACGTAATTCCTAATGGTTTCTGGTGATGGAATCATGATGTTAAAAGTACAGTAAAATCCATATGTTGTGTTTTGTGATTCCTCGAGAGAATGTAATGTGTTTTTCCCCCATCATTTGAATGCACATGTATGATTGAATGTTAAAAGTAATGTATGTGCATCCATGAGTGATCATGTGTTAAGCCTATGTAGATATGCAGTTGCTGCAAGCATATGAGTTGAATAACAGAAATGCAATAATAAAGGTAAATGAGAGATGTTTCCCATTGTGTAGTGTTTGTGAATCCAGAAATGTGTATTGAATTTTATTTTAATTGTAAATGTAATTTTATTGAAATAATAATGTGTTACTAGTGATGGGGATTTGTAGTTGATGTAATCTAAAAGTGTTAAAAATATTTATGGTGTGGTGAATATTTAATATTAAAAAACATAAATCCACCATAGGGAAATAGTCATTTCTTGATCTATTTATCATAGCTGGGTCTAACGCATAAAAGCATGTATTTTCTAGCGCTGGTATTTGGAGTTTTTCAGTCTACGCTATTTGCGTGCGTTAGGGAAATGAGGGTTTCGCGTGCACGAGCACGTCTTCCCAATAGAAGTCAATGGAGGCTCCAAAGATTTCTATATTTTTTTTTCTAAGACTGGTTTTCCTCGTAAAGTGAGTGACGTCATGAGCTTGTGTGAAAAAGTAACTAAATCGTGTTCTTTTTGTAATAAATAAATATTTTGTGTATGTAATGTGGTGTATATTGTTTGTATGCATCGATGAGTGTATGTTTGTGATAATGTTATTCGTTAGATGTAGGTATATGAGGGTCTTTTCCCGTATGTCCATGTAAGTCAATGGGAAAATGGATTTGTGTGGATTTTTTTCAAACACCCGAGATCTCGCAACTTTAATCCTTTGTATTTTAAAGAAAAAATAAAAAATACGAAAAATAAAGATAGTGTTGTGTTTGTATGAGTGTAAGTGTACTTTGTGTAATATTTGTTTTGTGATTCGTGGATGTTTTTTTGTGCGGTATATGTTTACTACTGGGTCTGAGGTGGCGGTAGAAAGTTGAGCGTTAGGTGTATTTTGAGTCGCGGTAAATAAACTCTAAATACCGGAGTGCGTAAAAAACCCGCGTTAGGAGCCTCTAACGCTGGTTTTGACGGCTACCGCCGAACTCTAAATCTAGCCGATAGTTTTCTGTCCTTAAAGGGCCATTAAACACTCATTTTTTCTTTGCATAAATGTTTTGTAGATGATCTATTTATAAAGCCCATAAAGTTTTTTTTTTTAAAAAATGTATAATTTTGCTCATTTTTAAATAACATTGCTCTGATTTGCAGACTCCTAACCAAGCCCCAAAGTTTTATTTGAATACCGTCAGCTACCTTCTCCAGCTTGCTCCTGTTTGTGTAAAGGGTCTTTTCATATGCAAAAGAAGGGGGAGGATGGGAGTGTCTTATTTCCCACTTGTAGTGGGCTTTCCAACTGCCTTTTCAACAGAGCTAAACTGAAAGCTTCTAAGTACGTTTTTAAACAGTTTTATACTGGATTTTTATATCAGTATCTGTGCATCTTATTCTTTATAGTAGTGTCTATTACATGCAGTTATATGAAAATGAGAGTATACTGTCCCTTTAAGTCAGCATTCCACCCAGTTCACAATTTTTGAGTCTAGATCAAGGAGATACAGTTTGTGAATTAGTTTATTAGGTGGGATTGTGTCAAATGCTTTGCTGAAATCTAAATATGCTACACCAACTGCTACACCCTTGTCTAATACTTTTGTTACATAATCAAAGAAGTCAATTAGATTAGTCTGACATGATCTCCCTGAAGTAAAAACATGCTTATTTTGGTCCTCTAAATTGTTTGTCTTTATCTAAGTCATAATTAATTTCCCTACTACTGAAGTTAAACTAACTGGCCTGTAGTTACCAGATTCTTCCCTACTGCCCTTTTTATGAAGATGTATTACATTTGCTATTCTCCAATCATCTGGGACAGCTACTGTTAATAGTGATTTATTAAACAGATCAGTTAATGGGGCACTTATCAAAGTTCTTTTAAAACCCTTGGATGAATATTATCCGGATCCACTGCCTTTTTAACATTTATTTTTGATAATGCTAACAAAACCTCATCCTCTGTAAAAAGATTAGTGTTAAGCTTGTTTCTATTTTTCGTAGCATCCCTTAATGTAGATATTCTATCTTCACAATCTTTTGTGAAAACAGAACAGAAGTAATCATTGAGACAGTCTGCAATTTGCTTATCTCCTTCTATTATTCTACCATCAACTAATTTCAATTTTACTATTCCTACCTTATTTTTTCTTCTTTCACTGATATATCTAGGGGTTTTGTCCCCATGTTTTACTGACTGTGCTATCTTCTCTTCTGCATGAGCTTTAACCTTCCGAATTAACTGCTTAGTCTTTTTGTTGTTGGAGTCTCTATATTTTCATATCATCATCTGATTGTGTGTGTCTGTAATTTTTATAAGATATCTTTTTTGTCTTTACAGCATGTGCTACTTCTTTGGAAAACCAAATTGGTTGCCGCTTTCTTTGACTTTTACAGACATGTCTAATACAGTGTGCGGTTGCATCTAAAATGGTATCCTTCACAAATTACCACTGTTCTTGAACCCCTGTAATAAGAGTTTCCCCATTTAAATAGTTTTTTAGGTATTCTCCCATTAATGAAAAATCTGCCTTTCTTAGGTCTAAAACTTTTGTTTTAGTCTGGGTGGACAGTTTCAGCACATGAATACTAAACCAAACAGATTGATAATCACTGGATCCTAAGTTCTCACTTATATAGCTTCCTTTCGAGTTGGTTCCTTGATTAATTGCTCAAGTGATTCCCCTAGCAGAGATTCAAGAATATACCTGCTTCTAGATGATCTAGCAGAAGGAATCTTCCAGTCTATATCTGGCAAACTTAAGTCCCCCATTACTATAACCTTACCCTTCATGGTCATTTTGGTTATTTCTTCTAATAACCGATTGTCCAGTTTTTCATCCTGCAATGGAGGCCTATATACAACCCCTATTCTAAACACATTTTTTATCTACAATTTCCAAAGTCACCCAAATACTTTCCACCTCATCATTTGCTCCTACAATTTCAGTAACCTTTATATTTTAATTTACATACAGAACAACTCCTCCATCTTTCTTTCCTACTCTGTTCTTTTTAAATAACCTGTATCCAGATATGACTATGTCCCAGTCGAAAGGACTGCAAAGGGCTTTAACACTGAGATATATACATATACATATACTTTATATAAATATATATATATTATATATATATATATATATATATATATATATATATACTCTCACATATGACTCAGCTCAGTGTTCTTATTTTAACTTCTTTATTGTAACATATTCCAACGTTTTGGCCCCATCTGGGCCTTTATCAAGGGGCCGAAACATTGCAATATGTTACAATAAAGAAGTTAAAATAAGAACACTGAGCTGAGTTATATGTGTGAGTATCAATACCTGACGGAAGCTCAAAAAACTGATCTAAGAGTGCAATCTCATAATGACAAGTATATATATATTTTGTGTGTAAGAAATTGTGTGTAAGAACAAACTTCAAGAGTCTAATAATGAAGTCCTTAGTTGTCAAATCTATATCTGTGCCTTTTTTCAAATGATGTGCTACTGCTTTAATTCCCCATTCAGTTTTAATGCTAGTATATAATGACTCAATGTCACAAGTTACAAGTATTGAGTGTTGTTTAACCTGAATGTGTTGCATTTTATTTAAAATATGCATTGTGTTCCTCGTATGGGATGGGAGATTGTTTACAATATTTCTAAGTCTCGCATTCACATATTTGCTAGCTTTTTCTGTTAGAGACCCAATTCCAGAGACAATGGATCTCCCAGGTGGACAAGAAATATTTTTGTGGATTTTTGGTAGAAGATACAACGTGGCTATTTTAGGATTGGTCACTGAAAGATATTTATGTTCTTTTAGGTCAATAATATTCTCAGAGAAAGTTGTGTCTATCAGTTTGTTATATTTTTCGAGGAAGTCATCTGTAGGATTACCCAATAATTTAATGTCTTGTGGCTTCTTCAACATACATAGTTGTAGGCCATACTACTATGTTTCCCCCTTTGCCGCTATTTTTAATTTGAACATCAGTCCAACTAGCCATTTATTTTATAGCTTCAATTTCTAGCTTGGTCAGATTGGCTTGAGAATAATGTTTAGAATCGTTGATAGTTAATATATCATTACAAGCTAAGTTAAAAAATGTGACAGCTTGGGGTGATATATTACTAGGTGGAATGAATTGTGATTTTGGTTTGAGCATTTTTCGCCAGTTATCAATAGTTGATTCATTTATGTCTTCATTCGTCACATCTTCATTCTCTTCTAATAATGTTATAAGATCATAAGAGTATTGGGGTCCTCTGTATTTGAGAAATATTTCCTCAATAAAATCTTTCTATCAAACAAATGTTTATCTTTTATTGCCTCAAATTTGTCTATATGGTTGGTCGGTACAAAAGACATGCCTTTTTTGAGTGCAGAGCAATGTGCAGGGGTTATAGTTTTATCCGATAAATTAATGATATTTATATTCTCAATCTCATCATTATTATCTATTTCTTTTTGTGGGGTTGGTTCTTGTGGGACTGTGTTTTCTGACTGAATCGTACCTGTCATCTTGTGCGTGGTTGTATTCCCTCTTTTAATATGTGGTTTAGTATTTTTTAGTAGTTAGTATGGACGTGGGAATTTGTTCGCCCTCTGATAATTTAACATCTGTGGATTAATATTCTGTATCAGTACATATAAATATGAGTAGTACATATTGCAACATGTTTAGTATCATATGGGTGATGAACTTATACTATGTTAACGATATCTATTTCCAAATACTGATACCTTTTAAGGCATCAATTACATGATGTAAATATGGGTGCGGAACTGTATCGTGTATATAGAAAAGTAAAGTCGAGACTATATATTCTAGCAAAGGTTTCTATACTATCAGACCCAGGAAGTTATAAATCAATGATTAATATGTGGTAATAAGTTAGTGTGCTGGTCTCCCAATTGGCACCTATTAAGTCAGTATCTGTTCATTTGCCCTACTAAGTAAGATACTTCACATCCATACATCCTAAATAGAAACTGTCACGGAGGTAACCTTATGATATAAACACAGCTGTTAAGCATTAATGTATATTCAATCTAACGAACGCATAGAAGAAGCAAAAACTAGCTGTCATACATTTCACAAAGGCATCAATATGATTAGACCCGAGAGGTCGCTAACATAACAGTATACATTTTAAGACATTTGATCTTTATACATGGAGTAGGAACTGATATTACGCTCAGGATATACATATTTAAACACCTATTATGAGCTATAGCTTGCAGACATAAAAATAATATTATCAACATATACGACCCCTTAACCAATTAGATTGGATCACAACCACACGCCCTCTTTGTTTGATACGTATTTGACTTTGATTGGTTAGTTAGGGGGTGGCATAATTTTGAATGATATGATTGGACAATTACAATATGGGTTGTGGTATTTTAATAGGCCTGCACCCAGGCCTTGGCTTGTCACTACACATTGAAAAAGGCTGATACAACAGCCAAAACGTGTTTGTGTTGAATAATGTAATTCAGTGTGCACTATTTTTCATTTTAACTTATGCTGTCCGTTATCCCTGTCACCTGAAGCCGAGGTATGCTGTTATCAGCCAGGAAACAGGGGAATGACGAGACATAGCTTAAATTTATTTTATGGTTAAGGTATTAGATATAAGAGGTCACCATTTTACATTTTAACGAATATTATTAAAGTTTGATTTTTTATTACTCACTTTATAGGAAGGAGTGCTAATTTAAACCCCCACTTAGGTTCTTATTTACCTCTTTTTCATTTTGATATGTGTGTGTGTGTATACATATGCATTTATGTATTAATTTATATGTGTATATATGTATTTACAGACATACACTCACCAGCAACTTTATTAGGTACACCTTGCTAGTACCGGGTTGGACCCCCTTTTGCCTTCAGAACTGCCTAATTTATTTGTGGTATAAATTCAACAAGGTGTTGGAAACATTCCTCAGAGATTTTGGTCTATATGGACATGATAGCATCACGCAGTTGCTGCAGATTTGTCGGCTGCACATCCATGATGCAAATCTCCCGTTCCACCACATCCCAAAGGTGCTCTCTTGGATTGGGATCTGGTGACTGTGGAGGCCATTGATGTACAGTAAACTCATTGTCATGTCAAGAAACCAGTTTAAGATGATTTGAGCTTGGTCACATGGTGCATTATCCTGCTGGAAGTAGCCATCAGAAGATGGGTACACTTTAGTCATAAAATGATGGACATGGTCAGCAACAATACTAAGGTAGGCCGTGGCATTTGAACGATGCTCAATTGGTACTAAGGGGCCCAAAGTGTGCCAATAAAATATCCCCTACACCATTACACCACCAGCCTGAACCATTGATACAGGATGGATCCATGCTTTCATGTTGTTTACGTCAAATTCTGACCCTACCATCTGAATGTCACAGTTGAAATCGAGACTCATCAGATCAGGCAACGTTTTTTCCAGTCTTCAATTGTCCAATTATGGTGAGCCTGTGTGAATTATAGCCTCAGTTTCCTGGTTTTAGCTGACAGGAGTGGCACTTGCTGTGGTCTTCTGCTGCTGTAGCCCATCTGATTCAAAGTTCGACGTGTTGTTCATTTAGAGATGGTATTCTGCATACCCTGGTTGTAAGGAGTGCGTATTTGAGTTACTGTTGCCTTTCTATCATCTCAAACCAGTCTGCCCATTCTCCTTTGACCTCTGACATCAACAAGGCATTGCCATCTACACAACTGCCACTCACTGGATATTTTCTTATTTTCAGGCCATTCACTGTAAACCCTAGAGATGGTTGTGCGTGAAAATACCAGTAGAACAGCAGTTTTTTAAATACTCAGACCAGCCTGTCTAGCACCAACAACCATGCCACGTTCAAAATCACTTAAATCCCCTTTCATCCCCATTCTGATGCTCAGTTTGAACTTCAGCAAGTCGTCTTCACCACGTCTAGATGCCTAAATGCATTGAGTTTCTGCCATATGATTGGCTGATTAGAAATTCATGTTACCAAGCAATTGAACAGGTACCTAATAAAGTGGCTAGTGAGTGTATATAAACATATATATATATATATATATATATATATATATATATATATATATATATATATATATATATATATATAATCAATACACAGCAGTTTAGCACTCACAATACTTTCCTTACGACCGGGGTGCTCAGCAACATATTTCATAGACCTCCAACAAAAGCAGGCACTCACCTTGTTTCAAGTGGCAAAACACTTTATTCCAACAGAGTGACATTTCGGGGTTTTACACCCCTGTCCTCAGACTGTTTGAGTCTGAGGAAGGGGGTAAAACCCCGAAACGTCACTCTGTTGGAATAAAGTTTTTTGCCACTTCAAACCCGGTAAGTGCCTGCTTTTGTTGGAAATATATATATATTACACCGTGTCGTTATTTATTTAACAAAAAAAAAGCCAAAATGGAGAAGCCATGTGTGAAAAACTAAATACACATGATGATTCAATAGCTTGTAGAACCACCTTTAGCAGCAATAACTTGAAGTAATTGTTTTCTGTATGACTTTATCAGTCTCTCACATTGTTGTGGAGGAATTTTGGCCCACTCATCTTTACAACGTTGCTTAAGTTCATTGAGGTTTGCTGTCATTCATTTATGCACAGCTCTCTTAAGGTCCTGCCACAGCATTTCAATCAGTTTGAGGTCTGGACTTTGACTGGGCCATTGCAACACCTTGATTATTTTCTTTTTCAGCCATTCTGTTGTAGATTTGCTGGTGTGCATGGGATCATTGTCCGGTTGCATGACCCAATTTCGTCCAAGCTTTAACTGTCGGACAGATGACCTCACATTTTATACTAGAATACTTTGGTATACAGAGGAGTCCATGGTCGACTCAATGACTGCAAGGTGCCAAGGTCCTGGGGCTGCAAAACAAGGCTGAATTATCACCCCTCCACCCCTGTGCTTGATAGTTGGTATGAGGTGTTTCTGCTGAAATGCTGTGTATGGTTTTGCCACACGTGGTGCTGTGCATTATGACCAAACATCTCCACTTTGGTCTCGTCTGTCCAAAGGACATTGTTCCAAAAGTCTTGTGGTTTGTTCAGATGCAACTTTGCTTTCTCCTGGCAACCCTTCTATACAAACCATACTTGTTCAGTCTTTTTCTAATTATACTGTTAGGAACTTTAACATTTAATATGCTAACTGAAGCCTGTAGAGTCTGAAATGTAATTCTTGTGTTTTTTGCAATTTCTCTGAGCATTGCACAGTCTGACCTTGAGGTGAATTTGCTGGGACGTCCGCTCCTAGGAAGATTGGCAACTGTCTTGAATGTTTTCAACCTTTGAATAATCGTTCTCATTATTTGGAAATTGCCTTATAACCCCTCCCAGATTGTTGGGCAGCAACAATTGCTTCTCTAAGATTGGTATTGTTTTAACACACACCTGTATGCTCTAGACCAGCAAACTGCTAAAACTTTGGCTTTTGTAGAGGTGGTTACACTTGCTGATGATCAGTTAATCAAGGAACAAAGAGGTAGGTAGGGGGTGCCCTTATTAAGTAAAACAATAATTAATATTTGTGACAAATGAATCAGTAAGAAAAATTTAGCAGTGATAAATGACAATTATATGACAATGGTATTTCTGTGAACGCAATAGTATGAGACAACATGTAGCCTAAATGGTATTGTTAGAATATACACTATGATATCATATAAACATAAAGTCCTTAGTGGCTAGCCTTGATAAAGTCTTAATATATATGATGGTGTCAGTATAGGTGATTAGTTGAAACGGTAAGGCAGCTATCTGTAGAGGTTCAAGGCCACGATCCAGGATCAATGATCTGCAGTAAATATAAAAGGACAGAAGCGCCACATGGCCCAGTACTGTTGGATACAATCAAAATAATATATGTGACGATTGCACTCACATGTGGTCGGACACCCCTAGTGGTGTGGAAGGAGCGATCTGGGGTAAAAAGCAGTCACCCAGAAGACTGACCTCCTGTGGATATTAGGTCATCTGTAGAGGGTAAAACAAAACGCAAAAAGTGCATATATGGCCTAGTACTGTGGGCGCAAGCGATAGTGGTATAGTATGAAATGCACTCACAATTGTTGGAGAACCTCCCTTGGTACAGTAGAGGCAAGCTGGGATCAATGTAGTCACCCAGTAGGCTGATACTCTTGTAGTCAGGAACTCCCAACAGTCCAGTGGCGAGATTTTGGTGTAGAAAATAGGAAATAAAAGTTGTGCGGCAGCAAGTGGTAAGTTTCAAACTTACTTTATTTAAAAATGTTAAAATTGTTAGAAATGCGTTTCTAAGCCAACCAAGGGCATTTGATTAGCAGCACCTGGCTACTACATAGCCTCTTAATTCCTATGGAAGAAGTAAGGGTGTACTTAGTTTTTCACACATGGCTTCTCCATTTTGGCTTTATTTTTGTTAAATAAATCATGACACAGAGTAATATGTCATGTGTTGTTGTTCATCTGAGGTTGTAAGAATGAGATGATTGTTTTTATGTAGGGATACATAAAACCATAGAATTTAAAGAGGGTGTACTTTATTTTTCACATGACATGACTGTATATATAATACACTATTTAAACATACAAGTAAACAGTCACCTGCGTTCCTATAGCCAATAATGGTACAGAAAGTTAGTTTTACAATAATTACATTCATTATAAAAATATTTTGAGGCTAGTGTGAATATGAAAAAATATATTTTGCTATTAATAAAAAAAACAATAATATTACAAAATAAAATTTACAAAAAAATATATAAAAAATTTCAATATAAACATTTTTGGGCTGTGTCTGTGACAGGAGGGACAGAACCATAGGCATGTTGTGGACAGAACTGGTCATATATATATATAATAAACAAATCTAAAAATATCTAAAAATATCCAATGGAGTATAGCATGTGACGCTGACTTAGTGAGCCAGTGATGAGGAGTTAGGACATGTACATTCAATAATATAAACAACCTAAGTGAGTGATTGAGTGCACACAATAGCTTTCAACAAAGAAAAATAGCATTCACAAAAAATAGTGTTCACAAAAATTGGCGTACATAAAAAATGTTCAAATGTTCAACCGGTTATATGTAAGTGAATCCAGTAGTGTTTCCTCCAAAGTGACGTGTAGAAATATAACGTGAAGTCAATAATAGTAGAATGTAAACGTTGAGTGGGTCAAATTATTGTGGTTCAGCTGCTGAATTAAAAAATTGTTTTTTATATTTTTTATATTTTTTAGATTTGTTTATTATATATATATATTTTTTTTTTGTTAAGTCAGACATGGATCCATGCGTCTGATTGCCATTTGTAAATTTTTATATGTATTAAAATGTACCTTTTACTAGCCTTTTAAGCTTTTTAGCGCTTACTCTCTCCCCATTTTAACTTTTGTATTGTTAGCCTACTAGGAGGCTATATAGTTAGTAAGCTTAAGGCCCTGGGTGTAGCGCTCGGTCCACTTCTCCTGTTCTTATAGAACTGGTCATATCATGCAAGGTTAGGAGAAGTCAGTCAATGTTGTGGACGCAGCCAGGGCAATCTCGACATATGCTCTGATTGGAGAAGCTCCGGGAGGGATGGCGGTAAGCCTTCCAACCCCAGACTATTGCGTAATATCTGGAATGTAGCACCATATTAACTGTAAGTTTTCCAAGAAAGAATATGTCATTATATCCTTTTTGATACCTCGAAGATTATGCATATATCATTTTGGAAGTTTCTAATGGAAAAGGACTGTTATCATATATTATTTATATTGTGTACATTTTTTGTTTTTAGATACCATTTTATTTTTCTAAAGGATTAAAACATTAGCCTGCTGCCCACAGCACACCAACATGTTCAACAGTGTTTTATGATTTGTTTGATCTATTTAAATATGAGAACAATCTCTTGATCATAAATTAATAATATGTGTAGAGAATGTATATACCAATTAAAGAGATCTATATATACAAATAGAAATATTCTCTGTGCAATGTGTACTTATGACCACAGCTTAGCGAGTAAATGACCTGAAATGAATGACTAGAGATAATTTGGAATTAAAAGCTGTAACAGAGTCATGGTACAATGGTTATCATGATTGGAATAAAATCATAGCTGTTTAAAAAAGAGCATAAATGAAAAAAAAAGGGAGAGTAGTGATTTATCAATAAGAAGTGTGAACTGGCTCAGCCAGTTTTTAGCCATTTTTAGCATTAATTGTTCTGGGGTTGGGTTACAAGTAAGCTTCTTTGTACAGTGAATATGTTTAATGGAAGATTTTTCTCGTTGATTTTCTGCACTTGCTTCTTTGGGTTGCAGTTGCCCCAGAAAAATCTTGCCCCTCTTCTTAAAACCAACTCAGAAATGCCTAACTACACACTTGAATTACTCCATCTTTCCCTGGCCTACCCTGACTACTCCCCTTGACCACCGTGAGTGTAAGTGCTCTTTGAAAAGTTATCCTTCAGTTCCTGTCAGCTGCATTGTAACATAGTAACATAGTAACATAGTAGATGAGTCCATCGAGTTCAACCTATACAAATCTCATACACTTACAAAAATGCTCTGGTTGAGCTTAAATTAATCCCACTAAAAGTTGACCCATTTAATGCAAGCAATCATATCCATAAATTCTGTTTCTAGCTAGAAATGTATCTAAACAATGTTAAATGTATCTAAGACATTGGCATTCACTACCAACTTTGGTAATGAGTTCCACAATTTTATTGCTCTTACAGTGAAAACATTTTTCCATTGCAGGAGATTAAATTTACTTTCCTCCAACCTTAAATTGTGACCTGTTGTCACAAACAATTTTCTTGGAATAAACAGACGCCTAGATTACGAGTTTTGTCGGTAAGGCTGTGCGGTGCTAACGCTCCTTTTTTTCTTACCGTTCCCTTTAAACAACGCTGGTATTACGAGTTTTCTTTAAGCCGGCGTTAGCCTCAGAAAAGTGAGCGTTGAGGAAAATTTAGCTCCACATCTCACTGTAATACCAGCGCTGCTTACGGTAGCGGTAAGCTGGCAAAATGTGCTTGTGCACAATTTCCCCATAGGAAACAATGGGGCTGAGCTGGCTGAAAAAAAACCTAACACCTGCAAAAATGCAGTGTTCAACTCCTAACGCAGCCCAATTGTTTCCTATGGGGAAAGAAAAAATATGTCTGCACCTAACACCCTAACATGAACCCCGAGTCTAAACACCCCTAATCTTACACTTATTAACCCCTAATCTGCCGCCCCCGACATCATCGCCACCTGCATTATACTATTAACCCCTAATCTGCTGCTCTGGACACTGCCGCTACCTATATTATACTTATAAACCCCTAATCTGCTGCCCCCAACATTGTCGACACCTAAATTATATTTATTAACCCCTAATCTGCCCCCCCCAACGTCGCCGCAACTATATTATATTTATTAACCCCTAATCTGCCACCGCCAATGTAGCTGCCACTATAATAAATGTATTAACCCCTAAACCTAAGTCTAACCCTAACCCTAACACCCCCTAATTTAAACATAATATAAATAAATCTAAATAAAATAACTACAATTAAAAAAATTATTCCTATTTAAAACTAAATACTTACCTATAAAATAAACCATAAGATAGCTACAATATAACTAATATTTACATTGTAGCTAGCTTATGATTTATTGTTATTTTCCAGGCAACTTTGTATTTATTTTAACTAGGTACAATAGTTATTAAATAGTTATTAACTATTTAATAGCTACCTAGTTAAAATAAGTACAAAATTACCTGTAAAATAAATCCTAACCTAAGTTACAATTACACCTAACACTACACTATCATTAAATAAATTACCTAAACTACCTACAATTAATTACAATTAAATTCAATAAACTAAATTACGAAAAAAAGCCACTAAATTATAAAAAATAAAAAAAGAATTACAAGAATTTTAAACTAATTACACCTAATCTAATCCCCCTAATAAAATAAAAAAGCCCCCCAAAATAATAAAATTTCCCTACCCTATACTAAATTACAAATAGCCCTTAAAGGGACAGTATACACTCATTTTCATATAACTTCATATAATAGACACTACTATAAAGAATAAGATGCACAGATACTGATATAAAAATCCAGTATAAAACTGTTTAAAAACTTACTTAGAAGCTGTCAGTTTGGCTCTGTTGAAAAGGTAGCTGGAAAGCCCACTGCAAGTGGCAAATAAGACACACATCCCCCCCCCCTTCTTTTACATATGAAAAGACCCTTTACACAAACAGGAGCAATATGGAGAAGGTAGCTGACAGTATTCAAATAAAACTTTAGGGCTTGGTTAGGAGTCTGAAAATCAGAGCAATGTTATTTAAAAATAAGCAAAACTATAAATTTATTTAAAAAAAACAAACTTTATGGGCTATATAAATAGATCATCTACAAAACATTTATGCAAAGAAAAAATGAGTGTATAATGTCCCTTTAAAAGGGCCTTTTGCGGGGCATTGCCCCAAAGTAATCAGCTCTTTTACAGGTAAAAGAAAAATACAATACCCCCCAACATTAAAACCCACCACCCACACACCCCTACTCTAAAACCCACCCAATCCCCCCTTAATAAAATCTAACACTACCCCCTTGAAGATCTTCTGCCGGTCTTCACCCAGCCGGGCACAAGTGGTCATCCGATGGGGCAGAAGAGGACATACAGACCGGCAGAAGTCTTCATCCAATTCGGGCAGAAGAGGACATCCGAACCAGGAGAAGGCTTCATCCAAGCGGCATCTTCTATCTTCTTCCATCCGACGAGGAGCGACTCCATCTTGAAGACATCTGGCGCGGAGCATCCTTCCAGCACGACGGACTAACAACGAATGACGGTTCCTTTAAATGACATCATCCAAGATGGCGTCCCTCGAATTCCGATTGGCTGATAGGATTCTATCAGCCAATCGGAATTAAGGTAGGAAAAATCCAATTGGTTGATCTAATCAGCCAATCGGATTGAAGTTCAATCCGATTGGCTGATTGGATCAGCCAATAGAATTGACCTCACATTCTTTTGGCTGATCCAATCAGCCAATCGGATTTTTCCTACCTTAATTCCTATTGGTTGATAGAATCCTATCAGCCAATCGGAATTCAAGGGACGCCATCTTGGATGACGTCATTTAAAGGAACCGTCATTCGTCATTAGTCCGTCGTGCTGAAGGATGCTCCATGCCGGATGTCTTCAAGATGGAGTCGCTCCTCGTCGGGTGGAAGGAGATAGAAGATTCCGCTTGGATGAAGCCTTCTCCCGGTCCGGATGTCCTCTTCTGCCTGGATAGGATGAAGACTTCTGTAATTTAGTGTTTGTTTTTTTTCTTAATTTAGTTTATTGAATTTAATTGTAATTAATTGTAGGTAGTTTAGTTAATTTATTTAATGATAGTGTAGTGTTAGATGTAATTGTAACTTAGGTTAGGATTTATTTTACAGGTAATTTTGTATTTATTTTAGCTAGGTAGTTATTAAATAGTTAATAACTATTTAATAACTATTGTACCTAGGTAAAATAAATACAAAGTTGCCTGTGAAATAAATATAAATCCTAATCTAGCTTCAATGTAACTATTAGTTATATTGTAGCTAGCTTAGGGTTTATTTTATCGGTAATATTTAGTTTTAAATAGGAATAATTTATTTTATTTTGTTAAATTTATTTCGTTTAATTTAAATTATATTTAAGTTAGGGGGGTGTTAGGGTTAGGTTTAGACTTAGGTTTAGGGGTTAATACCTTTAATATAGTAGCGGCGATGTTTGGGGTGGCAGATTAGGGGTTAATAAATGTAAGTAGGTGTCGGCGATGTTAGGGCAGGCAGATTAGGGGTTAATAAAATGTAACTAGTGTTTGCGAGACGGCAATGCGGCGGTTTAGGGGTTAATACATTTATTAAAGTGGCTGCGATGTCCAGTCGGCAGATTAGGGGTTAATAATTGTAGGTAAGTGGCGGCGACATTGGGGGCGGCAAATTAGGGGTTAATAAATATAATGTAGGTGTTGGCGAAGTTAGGGGCAGCAGATTAGGGGTTCATAGGTATAATGTAGGTGGCGGCGATGTCCGGTCAGCAGATTAGGGGTTAAAAAAATGTATTATAGTGTTTGCAATGTGGGGGGGGGGGCCTTGGTTTAGGGGTTAATAGGTAGTTTATGGGTGTTAGTGTACTTTTTAGCACTTTAGTTAAGAGCTTTATGTTCCGGCATTAGCCCATAAAACTCTTAACTACTGACTTTTAAATGCGGTAGAAGTCTTGACAGGAGAAGGTCTACCGCTCACTTCTTCCAAGACTCGTAATACCAGCGTTGGGCAAATCCCATTAAAAAGATAGGATACGCAATTGACGTAAGGGGATTTGCGGTAGCCTCGAGTCGTGGAAGAAAAGTGACCGGTACACCTGTACATGTCAGACTCGTAATACCAGCAGGCGTTAAAAAGCATCGTTGGGACCTCTCAACGCTGCTTTTTAAGGCTAACGCCAAACTCGTAATCTAGGCAAGATCTTCTTCCATCTCTGTATATGGGCCTTGAATATATTTATATAAAGTAATCATGATGGTGAAAAAGAAAAAGCCAATCAGCTTCATCAGCCAATCAGCTTAATCAATGATTATGTCACATTTTGCTTTACTGTGATCTCATGAGATTTCCCTGAATCTCATGAGATGTCATAGTAAACTTCCTTGAACTGAGGAGGTAAATAACATGACTGTGTCTGTCCATGCCATATGCACGATCCCAGGACTAGCATCCTGATTGGCAGCTTAAAGTCCTTTTACAATGGGATGTGGCTACTGATGACATTTTGAAGTAAAATATCTTCCTTTTTTTACATACAGATGTTGAGGTAATATTTTCTAGTCAGCTTTTTATAATTATGATGCATCACTTTCAACTGCTTCAACATTTGGGTATTTTGTCCCTTTAACTGACACCCCTGCATCCCCTACAGTTATGGCCCCCTGGGTAGAGGACATAGCAAAATTCCAAATTTACTCTCAGGCCCAGTAATTGTTAGCTAAACTTCTAGTTGGGAGCACATACACTTCCATGCCCCTAGAGGCTTAGGGAAGAATTATTTGTCCAATAATTCAATAAACCATAAATTAAAGGGACAGTATACTAAAAAAATGCTTAGCCCCTTAACATGTTTCCAATAACTTGCAATACTAGCTACAGGGAATAAAATTGTGTTCTTTCAAACCACAACCCATTACAATACAGAGAAATCAGACTTTCTTACCTTATAAATTTCTATACAAACAAATGCTTCCTTATTTTATATTGTCTTAGTCTGTATGCAAAAGCCCAATACAATTAAACAATTCTGCTGGCTATGTCTACATAACTTTTCTATAGCCAATACGTAAGTACTGATATGTTCAGAATAGGTGGGGATACCGCAGGCAAAAGAAGCTATTTAAAATGACAAAATAAAAGTAAAAGAGCAATTTGTAAACAATTAAACAAATTAAAGGGGAGAACATTTTACATTACACTGTCCCTTTAAATAATATTATTGTTATAAAACACCCTGTATAACAATATTACAGTTATTCTGCAAAGAAAAAAGTATATACAAATTAGATACTTTAAACTGACTAATATTACAATCAAAACCTAATACTGATGTTTAACAAATATAAGATCACTTTGCTAATTTGATTAGCAGTGACACTGGATTATACGTTAGAATTAGAATTTCAGTTCTGAGAATTGAAAGTGCGCCCTGCAGACTTCACAAGCCTGGTCAATTCTGTCTTCTCCAGTAGCAAGTCTGGACTGGCTACTCAAAATAAGGCAAGTGGTGAGGGAAGTCTGGCTATTGAAAAACAATTGCAAAAAATAAGGACTTAAATGTATTAACAACATTCACTTAGTATATAAATTTGTAGCAACATCTATAATGGTATGCCCCTTAAAGGGGCAGTAAACACAATAAGATTTTTAAATAAAAACTGTTTAGTTATACATAATGAAATAACTTTGCAATATATTTTAATTATTTATTTTACCACCTTTTCTTGTAATTTAGCTTTGAAAATTGAGCAATTTCTAATGCTTAAAACTTGAAATGCACCTGATGACTTGTCAAGGCTAACCCTGCTACAGACATGTCCCTAATTGACTTTATCAGAAAACAACTGCAATACAATGCCCTCTATACTAACACTATAACCTTGTTGTCTGCTGACTAAAGCCCAGATTGGCTCCTCCTAATAAGGCAAATGGTGGGTGGGGTTTGGCTATTGATAAATCATTGCAGTAAAAAGGATGTTGATTTGTTTTAAAAACATTAAGACTTGGCTAATATGTTATTCTATAGCAAAACATCTGTATTTAGATATAGATTAAAATAGGCCCTGTTTAGGGTGTTTAAAGGGATAGAAAAATCAAAATTAAAGGGATATGAAACCCCCCCAAAAAAAATCTTTCATGATTCAGGTAGATCATACCATTTTAAACAACTTTCCAAATTAACTCTATTATTAAATGTTGCCTGTTCTCTTGTTATCCTTTGCTGAAATGTTTATCAATGAAAGCTCAGGAACAGCAAATAACCTGGGTTCTAGCTACTGATTGGTTGCTGCATATATATACCTATTGTCATTGGTTCACCCATGTTTTCAGTTATAAACCAGTAGAGCATTGCTGCTCCTTTAACAAATTATACCAAGTTAATGAAGCAAATGTAATAATAAAAGTAAATTGGGAAGTTGTTTAAAATTGTATGTTCTACCTAAATCAAGAGAGAAATTTTTTGGGTTTCATGTCCCTTTAAACGGTCATGATTCAGATAGAACATGTAATGTAAAGATACATTTAAATTAAATTCTATTATCAAATGTACTTTGTTCTATTGGTATTTGTTGTTGGGAAGAATATGTACATATCCTCAGAAGCAGCAATGCACTACTGGGAACTAGCTGGTGACTGGTGGCTATTCACATTTGTCTCTTGTCATTTGTTGTAGGGAAGATGTGAATAATCAGTAGTAAGGTCAAAATGTCCTAAAAAGGAACAGACAATTACACACACACACACACAAATTCAAACTTGCACATACACCCAAGGAAACACTGACAGAGACAGCCTCAGAAAACACAGAAAGACATACATACACACACCCTCACTGAGACATCCACAGAAAACACACAAAGACATACACACACCCTCACAGAAAACACACAGACACACACACACAGAGACAACCACATAAAACACAGAAAGACATACATACACACACCCTCACTGAGACATCCACAGAAAACACACAAAGACATACACACACCCTCACAGAGACACCCACAGAAAACACACACCGTCACAGAGACATCCACAGAAAACACAGACATACATACATACAAACACACTCACAGAGACATCCACAGAAAACACAGACATACACACCCACCCTCACAGAGGCATCCAGAGAAAATACACAAAGGCAAACATACACAAACCCTTGCAGAGACCCATAGAAAAAGACATATGCACACACCCTCACAGACATCCACAGAAAATGCACAAAGACATACAAACCCACCCTCACAGACAGACCACTGAAAAAAAATACATACACACTCATAGAGACACAAACCAAAGCACAAAGACATAAACACAGACACCCACAGAAACACTCACAGGAGGAAACATATATGCACCTTGCATCCCCTAAATCAAGAGTGTGTGACATGCATGATAAGAAATTGCAGAAATTAAGAGATCACTTTTTAAAGAATCATATTTGTAAATGTGTAAACAAAAAGAATTCTGTGAATTTTCCTAAACCAAGAACACCACTTCAAATATAGTGTACAAATGTTCCCATCTGTCAGCTGTACTTATGGATTTTGAAAATGCTGTACTCTATATGGTCTTGGTGGAACCATAAGCTGTGGTACTCATAGCATTAGATCTGGTTAAATGCAGGATTTAGGCTTGTTGGTATGTATTTCAAAATTAAGTCAGCTGTAGTGCAAACTAAACAGTTTTAAGATAAACTGTCTCATTTCAAACACTGAGCAATCTTAGTCGGAGAGTATAACATTTTATGCAGATGTAAAAGTCTTAGATAAAATGCCTCCTTGCATCTGGAAAGTCCTTGCATAAAGTGGCAGTAAACTGGAATGTAATTAATATATATATTAATTTTAAAAAAAAACCTCATATCTGCCAAAAGGGCACCTACCATTTGTCAAATAATCATAAATACACTGCTGCTAAAAAAAATGTTTTTATGGACCCCTGGCCCCACCATACAACTACTACCACACTGAAGGTACAATCCAAAATTGCACAAAGAAATAAAAAACATTTTCTAAGTAAGTCCTACCTCCTCTATAAATGAAAGTGATCTGCCGTCTGACTCAGGCACACATTGTACAAACAAAGTGCCAAGTCTGTCTCACACTGTGCATAGTGGTTTAGTGCACACTCAGAAATCCTCTCAAGTGCTAATACTTTACTCCTTGTAATAACATTTCCCATGCTCAATTAGTACTCTGCTGTAGTACCCACTGGTGGCTGTCAAAATGTAATTTTTTTTTTTTTTTTTTTAGTTCTTACCTCATGGGGCCCCCCTGGCCCATTGGGCCCCTGACAGGAGTCACCCCTGTCACCCTCTGCTGGCGGCCCTGCACGTGCCTGCAGTTCTATATGACAGCAGTTTTGCAACAATGTTAGACTAGATGGCAGCACTATTTACTGTCATGTAGTGCTCCAGACAGGTGCACGCTAGCTATCTAAATATCTCTTCAACAAAAATTAATAAGAGAACCAATCAAATTTGATAGAAGGAAATTGGAAACTTCTTTAAAATTGTCTTCTCTATCTTAATCATGAAAGCAACATTTTGGGTTTCATGTCCCTATAATCAGTAGCATAAAAAAGGGGCATTATCAAAATTCTCAATAATTATAGGTTAGTAAAGTGTTGCATGGCTGAGTGCTATTATTTTGCTTGTGCTTCTGTGGGCTGTAATATTTTATACAGCTTTACATTTTTCCTTCTCTTTTTAACTTAGCTTCCACGTATTTTACCTTCCTCCTAAGGAAGATTTTAGTACCAGAATAAATACTAAATTATGGGAGCATAATGCAATAAAATTTAATTGCTGAAGTGTCACTATTATTTAGCATGAAATATTCTGCCTTCATGGCTTAACGAAAGTGAATTAATCACAAAAAGCCGCAAAGCAACAATTATATTTTATGTTATTACCAATAGAGAGAGGTGCAGTTTGTGACACGTTTTGTGTCCTTAGAAAGCTGCCCTGACAGGATATTTAAATACCCTGGTTAAAGATCACTTCTCACTGCTATAACTGGAAAACAACCTATGTTGTTCCGTCTTTATGAAGGGAAGAAGAAATTAATTGAACAGAAATTAGAAATAAAATGACTGTTAATCTAATACATTTTGAATGAGTGGATAGCGGCATAATTAAATTATTTACTCATAAATTAGCAGTCAAAATCAAGATACACTTCTTGTAAATTATTCTGCCTGCAAACTAATCATTAAAGGGATATTAAACAGTAAATAAATGCTAGAAATAATGATGTATTTAAAGCAAAGATTAACCAAAAAATATGTAGAGATATTTTTTAAAATTAGATTAATTAGTTGTTTAAAGGGATACTAAACCCAATTTTTTTCTTTAATGATTCAGATAGAGCATGCAATTTTAAGCAACTTTCTAATTTACTCCTACTATCAATTGTTTGTCTTCATTCTATTGCTATCTTTATTTAAAGCTTAGAAGCCAGCACATTTTAGGTTCAGCATCCTGGATAGTGCTTGATTTTTGGTGGCTACATTTAACAAACCAATAAGCAAGCATAACCCAGGTTCTCAGCCAAAAATGGGCCGGCTCTTAAGCTTTACATTCCTGCTTTTTAAATAAAGATAGCAAGAGAACAAAGAAAAAATGATAGTAGGATTAATTAGAAAGTTGCTTAAAATTGCATGCTCTATCTGAATCATTAAAGAAAACATTTAAGTGCCCCTTTAAATTATTTTTAAAGGTTTGGTTTCTATTAAAATACTTTACTTTCTATAAAGTAATGGGTGCCACCACGTTAGAAACTGTTTTCTCCTTACCTATCTCTTCTGCTGAGTATAATTAGTGACAGATATAAAATAGGCAATGAAAGAAAGTGTGCAAGCAATTAGAGCATGTGATTTTTCAACTATAATGCACAATGTTTTCACTTTTATATGTACCAGTAATCCATTTTACCTGCTGGAGTGTATTAAATCTGGGCCATAGAGTTCAACAGTAAATAGTTAAAAAAAGACATACTCTGAAAAATTAGATCATATTATTGTTTACTACACTCTCCTTTTAACCCCTTAACGACATACGTCGTACAGGGTACGTCTTGCACAAACTGGTCTTTAAAGACCAGCGACGTACCCTGTCCAGCCGCTTTCCGGTTATTGCAGTGATGCCTCGATATCGCAATAACATTTTTCTGCCAGTACTTAAGATGGCAGGGGCAATTGTGGGGTGGGGGAGGGAAGAGAGCTGTTTGGGAGGGATCAGGGGGTCTGATGTGTCAGGTGGGAGGCTGATCTCTACACTAAAGCTAAAATTAACCCTGCAAGCTCCCTACAAGATTCCTAATTAACCCCTTCACTGCTAGACATAATACAAGTGTGATGTGCAGAGGCATTTAGAAGCCTTCTAATAACCAAAAAGCAACGCCAAAGCCCATATATGTCTCCTATTTCTGAACAAAGGGGATCCCAGAGAAGCATTTACAACCATTTGTGCCATAATTGCACAAGCTGTTTGTAAATAATTTCAGTGACAAACCTAAAATTGCGAAACATTTTAGTTTCTTTAAAATTTGATCACATTTGGTGGTGAAATGGTGGCATTAAATATACGAAAATGGGCCTAGATCAATACTTTGGATTGTCTATTACACTACACTAAAGCTAAAATTAACTCTACAAGCTCCCTACATGCTCCCTAATTAACCCCTTCATTGCTGGGCATAAACACGTGTGGTGCGCAGTGGCATTTAGCAGCCTTCTAATTACCAAAAAGCAATGCCAAAGCCATATAAGTCTGCTATTTCTAAACAAAGGAGATCCCAGAGAAGCATTTACAACCATTTATACCATAATTGCATAAGTTGTTTGTAAATAATTTCTGTGAGAAATCTAAAGTTTGTGAAAAAATGTGTGAAAAAGTGAACCATTTTTTTTATTTGATCGCATTTGGCGGTGAAATGGTGGCATGAAATATACAAAAATGGGCTTAGATCAATACTTTGGGATGTTTTCTAAAAAAAATATATATACATGTCAAGGGATATTCAGGGATTCCTGACAGATATCAGTGTTACAATGTAACTAGCGCTCATTTTGAAAAAAAGTGGTTTTGAAATAGCAAAGTGCTACATGTATTTATGGCCCTATAACTTGCAAAAAAAGCAAAGAACATGTTAACATTGGGTATTTCTAAACTAAGGACAAAATTTAGAAACTATTTAGCATGGGTGTTTTTTGGTGGTTGTAGATGTGTAACAGATTTTGGGGGTCAAAGTTAGAAAAAGTGTGTTTATTTCCATTTTTTCCTCATATTTTATAATATTTTTAATAGTAAATTATAAGATATGATGAAAAAAATGGTATCTTTAGAAAGTCCATTTAATGGCGAGAAAAACGGTATATAATATGTGCGGGTACAGTAAATTAGTAAGAGGAAAATAACAGCTAAACACAAACACCACAGAAATGTAAAAATAGCGCTGGTCCTTAAGGGAAAGAAATTGAAAATTGCCTTGTCCTTAAGGGGTTAAACTCAAAATATAATCTTCCAGAAATTGTTTATTTATGGAAAATAAGAAGACCAAACTTGACTGCTTTATCATTATTTTAATTGCTTGTTTCTACTGTAATTTGCTATGGTACTATGCTTGTTCCTGCCTCCTAGGGACATTGTGCAGTGCATACTATTTACTGAAAGGGACAGTATACACCAATTTTCATGTAACTGCATGTAATAGACACTATTATAAAGAATAATATGCACAGATACTGATCTAAAATTCCAGTATAAAACAGTTTAAAGCTTACTTAGAAGGTCCAAGTTTAGCTCTGTTCAAAAGGTTAGATGGAATACCTACTAAAAGTTCCGCTGCATATGAAAAGACTCTTTACACAAACAGGAGCAAGCTGGAGTAGGTATACGTTAGTATACTTTAAAACTTTGGGGCTTGGTTAGGAGTCTGAAAATAAGCAAAACAATACAATTTTTTTTAAAAAAACGTATAGGCTATATAAATGGATCATCTACAAACATTTATGCAAAGACAAATCTAGTGTATAATGTCCCTTTAAAGGTACATTAAAGTGAAACAAGTTCCATTTGTTTCTGCTTTAAAGGGACAGTCAACACCAGACTTTTTGTTGTTTAAAAAGATAGATAATCCCTTTATTACCCATTCCCCAGTTTTGCAAAACCAACACTGTTATATTAATACACTTTTGACTTCTGTGACTAACTTGTATCTAAGCATCTTCTGACCGCCCCTAATCACATGACTTTTAGTTATTATCTATTGACTTGCATTTTAGCCAATTAGTGCAGTGTCTGCCACTAGCCACGGGCGTGATCACAATGCTATCTATAGGGCCTACATGAGCTTGCTCTCCCCTGCTGTGAAAAGTAAATAAAATAGAGGCGGCCTTCAAGGGCTTAGAAATTATCATATGAACCTTCCTAGGTTTGCTTTCAACTAGAATACCAAGAGAACAAAGCAAAATTGTTGATAAAAGTAAATTGGAAAGTTGTTTAAAATTACATGCCCTATTTGAAAAATGAAAGGTTTTTTTGGACTTGACTATCCCTTTAATATCTCACCTCTCTCTTTATTATCATTTTATGACCGTGTTCTCACCCCCCCCCCCCATCTTCATCCTCCATTTTTTCTTGCTATGTAGCTGCTGACAATAGGTTAATTTTGTCCCTGCTTAGTCTGCAGAGCAGTAAGACCTACATTTACATATTGTAGGTGCATTACATTACAGAGATGCATAAACATACAGCTTTCTTTTGTCAAATTTATATTTTATAATATAATATAATAATTTAAATATTTTTTTGTAAATATCATTTTTATTGAGAGATATTTATATCAATTTGAGTGAAAATAACAAACAAAACAATAAATGAATATGTTTTTGTAACAATGATTCACAAAATATTAGTCAGATTTGTGATGTACAGATCTCTCACTATTTTATAACCATGACACATAGTTTCTCAAGTTTATGATCAAGTAAACAAAGTGCATCATAGATGGAATTGTTCAGCATAGTAAACAAGAGCTGATAACAAACGTTTCTCTTCCCATTGGTAATAAGGTCAACATATTAATAGTTAATATTTACTTTGATAATATTAGATGATTGCCATAAATTAAATAGGTATTTAATGCATCGGGGGGGAAAATAAAGCGAAAGGGAAACTTGCATGGAAATAAATTAATAATCATTAGTGAGACATTACTGTGGTATATTAAAAGAGGGTAGTCACTAGCATGGAGACTCATGTGCTATAAGTCTAGGCAATGTCAAGAACAATTAAAAAAAAAAATTGGTGGGAGGAATCACAATTTGAAAAAAGTAAAAGGACCAGAGAAAATGAGTAAAAAGGAAGGGGATGTAGAAAGGAATTAGGAGTAAAAGTTTTTCTTCCCTCTCTTGCTCCAAGATAGATCTGCCTAGGTTACAATATTTCATATTGGAGTTGCAGCAAATGTGCCCAGAAATTAAAAGTAGAGATCCAATTAATAATTGTTCTGGCATATATTCTATAATCACCTGTGCTTGTGACATTGCAATTGCATGTTTTGTTGCAGTAAGGGAATAAATTGGTAGCATTTTATCTGGCTTCCTTATTTTAGGTATATGTAATTGCCGGAGGAGACCCATCTCTGGTTTTGTAAGGCTTTAATCTACCTTTGGTAAGCCATGTCAAAGATAGGACTACTAGTAGAACCCCTTAAAGCTAGAACTACTTCTCTGGACGTCTAGTAGAACCCCTTAAAGCTAGAACTACTTCTCTGGACCTCTAGTAGAACCCCTTAAAGCTAGAACTACTACTCCTTTTTCCCCATAGTGTTACTTTTTGGTGTTCTTTTTATTTGGTGAGCCATGTCAAAGAAAGATTCCTAGAGGCCATGTAGTTTGAGTCACTCCCACCATATTTGAGCCCCTTTTACAACTAAACCACATTCCCTTAAACATAGGCGAGAGGACTGAGGGAATATCCTTTGTCGTATGGAAGGTACTAGATGCCATCTAGTAGTAAGTTTGCAAAACAATTCACAGAGGGTTTCACAATGTAATGTATGTCTGGTAAATATAAGGTTTCTGAACCATATCTCGGTCTCTGTGGTGAAACCTAAATCTCTTTCCCAAGCTAAGAACTGGACTAACTTGTGTTGTTCTTCACCCACTAGTAGAACCTTATAATGATAAAGAGTCATTATAGCTCAAGCTACTTGTCCTTTTTTCCCATAGTGTTACTTATCAGGGTTCCTTTCTTCTGAATACACAACATAAAAGACTGCTCAAACAAGTAAGCTCAAATTGTATTAACGGGAGATCAAAAGTAGTTCTCAGGCTGGGAAACTCCGCCCATGGTCATTTCTAAACCTGTCCTCAGGCTTCCCTAAGAGGCCAAACTTTGAGGATATCTGAACTGGAGCACAGGTGAAATAATCAGCTGATTTTTAAAAATTGTTATTTTACCTGCTCTCATCCAAAGTAATATTGAAAATCTGGCCTGTTGGGGAGGCCTAAGGACAGATTTGAAAAACAGTGTCATAGAGGCTTCCTATGCTAATTATATCATGTGTACTCAAAATCATTGCATGAGAATCAGGTACACATTTACGAACCCCAGATGTACAAGAATGTGCTGCCGTAGTAAGGCTTGTTAAACCTCATACCATATCTGAATGTCTGTTGTGACTTCCCATGCTGATAGGTGAGATGAATGGGCAGCATCATGATATATGAAGTTATGAAGGGCCAAGACTCCATACTGTAATGGGTCTTATCTCTTTCCACACATAGGGCTAGATTACAAGTGGTGAGCTATTTTGCGCTCTTGCTCCAGCATTAAATTAGCTAAAATTTACATTTTTGTGCAAATCAAATAGCGCTCCTATTACAAGTTGAAAGTAAATAGTTTGCACTCGAGCAAAACCTGACTCGCGCAGACTTTGGATATCGCTACCATGTTAACTTATTCTCCCCATAGATTTCAATGGATTGTGCAAACTGAAAAAAATGTAACACCTAAACGTGCGCACTAACCAGAACTGAGCTATTAATATTGTACATTCCAATGTTCTACACATTGAAATAAATGTAATATATATATATATAACTATAATTGTATATATTTAAATAGCTATATAGGTATAGATATATTAAATAAAATATATTTAGATATATACAGAAATATATTTAGAAATATAAAGAACATTGTGAAGAACATTGGAATGTACAATATGAGAATCGCGATTCGGGTTTGGCAAATTTAGTGGCCATAAAAGTTCCACATACATGAGATACGAAGTAGAATGTTTTAAAAACTATGCTTAATGGTTGTGATCCGCTTTTGCAATAACATCACTATACATCTCAGTAGTGACCCATCAAATTTACCATAGTAACATACATACATGTTTGTAGGGGTCCACTCGTATGCACTTGGGTATCAGATATCTTATGGTGTATTGATATAGATATGTTTACATTTAAATTCATATTATGGGTTATTATGGGAATATAAGCCCACACAATCAAATAGAGCACTTTAGTTAAGTCTGTATTTTTAAAGACCGGACCTTAACGGTCATTTATGCCTGATGAAACGGCTGATTTTGTAGCCGTGGATCACGTAATGAAAGGGGGGGACACATTTGTGTGCTCCCCGACATACACTACTTTGTTTTTATTGAGTTTTAAATAAATAAATAATTATTTTAAATAGTAGTGGGAGTATGCCTGATAAATACAGCATTATATACCTGGCTATCCAGTAAGGATATTCGATTTGTTCCAGATATCTGGAGTTGGTGAGCTTGTACACCTTAAGATATCAGTCTGCTTCCATAAGCACATCAGGGTGCTTTCCCCAAATGTGAGTACCCTAATATATGTGTGCTTATACAGCTTAGATAAATATTGTCTAATATGCACATGAGGCGCCTCTCTGTTTGATCAATATTTTAGGACTGCATCACCCTGAGTGTGAGAAGCTGTGTAGCCTCTCTGCCAAAATAGAAGATTTACTTTGTGACACTTTTGGTTGGTACAGCATAGACCTCTACAGCTTGAAAATACATTCCAGAGACATTTCTTTTGGAATTTATATATTCCTTTTTGAATTTACACTATAAGCCCCCTCTATGGGCTGTTTATAGCTCATATATAATATGTGTGTGTATATGTATGTGTGTGTATGTATTTTGGCGTATGTGTGGACTAGGGCCACCATAAGCATTTGTGGGGCCCTTGCCAAGACACATTTGTGGAACCACTTAGACCTCCTGACACCATAAATAAATACATCTTAACTAAATACGACCTATACATTGCACCATCTCATAACCTCACCACTGACTTTGAGGGGCCTCCCAAAGAGCGGGTGCCAAAGGGCATGCCTGGTGTGGACATACACATACACATATATACTTACACACATAGAAATCCACACACACTCATATAAGATCCTACACACATTTCCCTTCCCAGTACACCTTGTTGAATACCATAGCCCTTTAAATTACTTTAAAGGGACACTAAACCCAAACATTTTCTTTCATTATTCAGATAGAGCATGCATTTTTAAGCAACTTTCTAATTTACTCCTATTATCAATTTGTCTTTGTTCTCTTGATATCTTTATTTGAAAAAGCAGTAATGTAAGGTTTGGAGCCAGGCCATTTTTGGCTCAGCACCTGGGTTGCGCTTGCTGATTGGTTTGCTAAATTTAGCCACCAATCAGCAAGTGCTACCCAGGTGCCAAGCCAAAAATGGTTCAGGTCTTAAGCTTACAGTTCTGCTTTTTCAAATCAAGATACGAGAAAGAAGAAACTGATCATAGGAGTATATTAGAAAGCTGATTAAAATTGCATTCTCAATCTGAATAATGAAAGAAAAAATGTGGGTTTAGTATCCCTTTAAGATTTTCTTTTAATAATAGACATATATTTTATGTTTAACATGTATTAATATAACTGAAATGTTTTATTTTAATTTGTTTTACATGTGTTTTGTTATACATTTATTAAAGCCTTAGGACTTTAATTCACTTAAGTCTTAAGTTCCGCTAACATTTTAAAGGGACACTCAAGTCAAAATAAACTTTTAGGATTCAGATACAGCATGCCATTTTAAGACACTTTTCAATTTAGCTCCCTTATCAAATTTTGCACATTCTTTTTATATTCACTCTTTCTGGGGAACAAGATCCTACTGAGCATGTCCACAAGATCACAGGGTATACATATACTAGTCTGTGATTGGCTGATGTCTGTCACATGATACAGGGGGTGGGAAATAGGAGAAGAAATAAATTTGTCAGAAAAAAATATACTGATTATTTGAACTTCAGAGTAGGTGTTAAATCATTATTTTTAGTATACAGTTGTTAATTATGCAATTATACTGCATTGACTGGTTCTTTAAGTACTGTTATGTATTGCACAACGTATAACTCATCACTTATAATTTGATCATTGTTTAGCACAGCCATGCTATCTATTGAAAGTATAGGCACTCAAAAGAAATGTCAGCCCGCTCTCAGCCGTGTTATCATTTTTACCATGGACTTGTAGTATCAGATTGTGCGCTATTCTGCCCTTTGTATAGTGCACCCTGTGCTCAACTAACAGTCTGGACCAGACTAGTTAGACAACAATATACAACAAATTAAGACTACAAAAATAACAAAAGTAGAATAAAATAGAAAGCCTTCCTTTGAGAGTTGAACCTATTAGTTTCTTATAAATTCTAAAAGTCATATATTAAAAAAAAAATTGACTACACAAGGAAAAACAGGAACTTCTAAATAGCTTATTAACAAGCAATAAGAAGGAATTAGGGATTTTTTTTCTTGCTGTATTGCCTAAGGCGACAATTAAGACCAAATTATAGCAAATAAGAGTCATATTTTTTTTTTCTTTCGCTTGTTAAATAATTATAAAACTTTAAAGAATAAACTGCCATCTGCTACTTAGTGGGTTTACAGTGAAATGCATTTTTTTAGGAGTTTTAGCATCCTTTTCCGTTAAAGGGATATGAGACTCAAATGTTCTTTTCTGATTTAGACAGAACATACCATATTTAAAAAGCTTCCAACTTACCTCTGTTATCAAATTTGTTTAGTTCCCATGATATTCTGTATTGAAGAGATACCTAAGTAGGCATCTGGTGCACTTCATGGTAGAAAATAGTGCTTCCATTTAGTGCTTTTGCAAATGGATAATATTCTTATAAAACTGCTGCCATATAGGGCTCCAGAAATGGGCCGGCTCCCAAGCTTACATCCCTGATTTTCAACAAAAGATACCAAGAGAATGAAGAACAATTGATCAAAGAAGTAAATTAGAAGATTGTTTAAAATTGCATGCTCTATTTGAACCATGAAAGAAAAAAAAATGGGTTCAATATCCCTTTAAATCTGGGACCGAACCTGTATGTACTTTTAATGTTTTCATGTAGGTGGAAATAGTTACGGGAAGATTTGATGGCGCTATCAGTCGTGTTATATTTGTTATCTTTAATGACCCATGCATTTTAAAATACTTTGGAGCAGAAATGGAAACATAATGATCTTAATTTTTATTTCAGTACAGATGTAGATACCTTGTTCCCCCTAACCCGACATTTATTTTGCAGTGTAGCTCCCCATTCCTCCCTCTACCTTCTTTTTTTATGGCAGTGTATGACCCATTCCATTCCCTCCCTCCTCCCTCTACTGCTGGACCACCAACCTCCTGTTTTCCCTCCCACACCTCCTGCGGGCACCAGCAGATGATCGCTACAGAAGGTGACACACACAGTGTCACCATCTGTAACAATCTGGCATGTGCCTTCATATGGAACTGGAGCACCAATAGTGCTTCAGTTCCATATGCAGGCAGATGCCTAGAGCTCAGGAACTCCAGCTCTCAGCTGTAACTTTACAGCCGAGACTGCTGGAGCTTCCTGCAGCTCGGACATATATATATAACAAAAGAAGGAAGGCACTCTGCGGAATTACATAGGGGTAATCTTTTTAATCCCTTGTTACAAGGGATTAAAAAGATTACCCCTATGTAAATCTGGAGAGTGCCTTCCTTTTTTTGTTATATGCAAGTATTTGTAGTGCACCCCGGTGTGAGACGGTTAACGTGAGTGCTTATATTTATATATATATATGTATCTCAAGCGGTACAATAGGCAAAGCACCGCATGACGTATATATACTATATGTCCATTTGGGTTAAGGAGTTAAAGGGACATGAAGCCCAACATTTTTCTTTCATTATTCAGATACAGAATACAATTTTAACAAAGTTTCCAATTTACTTCTATTATAAAATTTGCTTCATTCTCATGTTACTCTTTGTTGAAGAGATACCTAGGTAGGTAGCGTGCACATGCCTGAAGCACCACATGACAGGAAATAGTGCTGCCATCTGGTGCTCTTGTTAATGTATACCATTGTTGCAAAACGGCTGCCATATAGTGCTGCAGACACGTGCACACTCCTGAGCTTACATCCCTGCTTTTCAACAAAGGATAACAAGAAAGCAAAGAACATTTGATTATAGAAGTAAATTGGAAAGTTGTTTACATTGTATTCTGTAACTGAATAATGAAAAAATGGGATTTATATTCTTTTAATAAACATTTATTCTGTGGCTGCCGTTGTATAAAGTTTATTAAGGGTTAAAAGACTATCAAAGACGAGCAGTTTCCATCAGCAGCTAATATAGAAAGGATATCTAAATATATGGTGCTGGTATCATGTTTTAGGCAGCAATGTCTGGAGCTTCCTTCTATTTTAAATGAATCTGCTTATTTCTGAGCAATATCTGTAATCCTCAGGGCTGATGCTCCCAGGTCTTTTAATTATAGAGCTGCTCAGACAGTTGTTCAAGACGCGCGTACAATGAGACAGCAACAGAAGGGCTTCACAACTCTATTTATAATTCACCTGTTCCTATCATCTCTAAATTCACTTTATATCTGCACTGATGTGATGATTTACATTTCCCAGATGTGGTGACTGCTTTTATAGTTCTGACAATGACCTAGAATTTGGATTTTAATCCTTGCAGGAAATGAAGATGAAAATAGTATGAAAGAGGAAAGACATAAAACAAACAGACAGACAGAGAGACACAGACAGAGATAGATGCTACATAGACAGACCAACATATATAGATATATGATAGATAGATAGATAGATAGATAGATAGATAGATAGATAGATAGATAGATAGATAGATAGATAGATAGATAGATAGATGATACATAGACAGACAGATGATACATAAACAGATAGATAGATAGATAGATAGATAGATAGATAGATGATAGATAGATAGATAGATAGATAGATAGATAGAATGATAGATACATAAATAGATAGATGATACATCAACAGATAGATAGATCGATAGATAGATAGATGATACATAAACAGATAGATGATAGATAGATAGATAGAACAACAAACAGATAGATAGGTAGGTAGATAGATAGAGACATAGACCGATAGATAGATAGATAGATAGATAGATAGATAGATGATACATAAACAGATAGATGATAGATAGATAGAACAACAAACAGACAGATAGGTAGGTAGATAGATAGATAGATAGATAGATAGATAGATAGATAGATAGACCAATAGATAGATAGATAGATAGATAGATAGATAGATAGATAGATAGATAGATAGAGAGATACATAAATAGATAGATGATACATCAACAGATAGATGATAGATAGATAGATAGATAGAAGAACAAACATATAGATAGGTAGGTAGATAGAGACATAGACCGATAGATAGATAGATAGATAGATAGATAGATAGATAGATAGATAGATAGATAGATAGATGATAGATAGATAGATAAACAGATAGCTGATAGATAGATAGATAGATGATAGATAGATAGATAGATAGATAGATAGATAGATAAACAGATAGATGATAGATAGATAGAACAACAAACAGATAGATAGGTAGGTAGATAGATAGAGACATAGACCAATAGATAGATAGATAGATAGATAGATAGATAGATAGATAGATAGACAAATAGATAGATAGACCAATAGATAAATAGATAGATAGATAGATAGATAGATAGATAGATAAATAGATAGATAGACCAACGAACAGATAGATGTCCATCGTGGATACCATAGTGTGAGTCAGCTGAATGGGTCTGATCGTTCAGCCTGCTTTCCTTGCACTGTCAAGCACCAGATCGTTTGTGAGTAAATTGTATCACTCTTTTAGGTTTCTAAGACGGCCAAACGTATTTCACAATTGGATTGATATTTTAGTTGTGTCTTGTGTGAGGAAGTGGCAAATTTTGGAGATTTTTTAAGGTGGAAACGGCAGAAGTTGGCCAAAGATGTGAGGAGTGAGAGATCTGAGTGAAGTATGACCTCAGCACCTGGGTTGCATCGAGAGAAGGTTTTTTGAGGATAGGTGTGACTAGTGCATGTTTAAGAGATGAGGAGAAATATACCGATGGTGAGGAAGAGGTTACAAATGTGTGCGAGGATAGGGGTAAGGGTGGGAGAGAAGGAACGGGAGTAGCCATATGGCTAAGAGTTGGAAACGTCACATTGACAACAAAAAAAAAAGACTTTTTCTGAGGGCGGGAGGGGGCAGAAGTTTTCAGCCAAATAAAGGTACTTTTTAGCAATGGTAAATCCTAGCATTTTTGAAACGATACGATTTACCATCGTTTTAAGTATTGAAACTTTCAGTATAGGTACCACAGGCAAAAGCAACTATTTCATATGCCCATATAAAGGTAAAAGAGCTATTTGTAAATAATATAATACACTCCAGCAGATAAAATGAATCATTGGGAATAAATTAAAATGTTGAAAAATTTAGGGTACTCTGTCCCATACGAGTAATAAACTTCATATAGACTAATATTCCCCCAGTTAGACATTTCCTTAATTCTCAAATATGCCCACAGTCTGCAAATACTGTCTGGAATGGTGTTTACTGTATACTACATCTCCCAGTTGGTTAATTACATAAATTAAAATAACTTTGTATAAGTTTAAGTGTATTGGGAGCGATTTTATTCTGGCACCGAAAACTAGGCTTTAATTAAGTGAAATATATAAAAAAAAACACATTCATATTAAATAGTATAGTATTTCTTGGGTTGACTTTTATATTCTGTTTCCTTTGTGTTGAAATGTAGAAGTAATTGCTCATAATATTTCATGGCCTTTTTTATTACATTTAAATAAATCATTTTGGATTGTGAGACTCCTGAGTATTTCTCGTGTGTAAGTGGCAAGTGTCAGGCTTCAAGCTCAATTCGGTATTTATTAAAGGGATGGTGTACTGTAACATTTTCTCTCTTTTAATGTCTTGTGAATTATCCATTTTATCTGCTGGAGTTTAAGAAATTGTTTATAAGCAGCTCCTTTATCTTTAGTTTTGTGATTTGAAATAGTTGATTTTGCCTGTTTGAACTACCACCTCTACTGACAATTTACTACTTTACTGGTTATGGAAAAGCTATGTAAACTCATCAGTAGAACTAAGCCTCCTGGGGGGTGGAAGAATGACTCTTCTCTAGCTCATTTAAAATAGTATTTCTGCAGCTGCTTTGAATACAATTAATTCCTATAAGCGGCCTGAATACAGCATCCCTTAAATTTAAAATCATGCAGGATAAACTCCAGTCTCTCTATGTGCATTAGAAAAAATGTTTAGAGGTAAATTATGTGAAAAGCAGTCAAAAGAAATAATGAAACTACACAAAAGCTTGTGTTTCTCAATATATGATTTACTATTTTATTGTGGACTTATTTCTCAGTTTAAACTCAAAATGAAATTCTTTTGGAAATGTGCATAGTAACCAATCTTTTTAATAATATGTCTATTTATTTATTTTGCCTATATTCCCTTCCTCTGAAAACTGTGTTTTTCTGCTTCATTGAAGGGGGCTATAAAAAAAATATAAATTTTGTGCTGTAGGAAATTTTTTCTCAACTGCGGTCCTCAAAAAAAAAAACACAACAGGTCAGGTTTTCATTATAGCTGAACCAGAGCACAGGTGAAATAATCAGCTTATGGGTGAGAACAGGTTAGTAAGCATGGTGCTACTTATCAGCTGATTATTTCCCCTGTGCACTGGTTCAGCTATAATGAAAACCTGGCTTGTTATAGAGTAAAGCCTGATGAAACAGCTTGTTGCTGAGAAATGCGTCGCTTGATTTTAATTTTTTAAGTAAAGTTTATAACTCTTATACAAAAAACACTTGCTATTGTGTATTATTTGGATCTATCCTTGGTCCACTGGATTTATGCCGATTGCCTCCTGTGGAAGCCTTGTCATAGTCTGTTGGGTGACTGTATTGATCCCTTCCTGCCTGAATAGCATCAATGAAGATGCTATACAAAATGTGAGTATATTTAAACTATACACACTATTGCTCTTTGGGTTAAGACTGTACTAGGCCATATAGGCACCTTGTGTCTTTTTGTATCTTTATCACAGAATATCCATCTCTATTCCAAGAGGTCGGTCTGCTGGGTGACTGTCATAGATCCCAGACTGCTCCCACTGCACTAATTGGAGTGCTCCAAAGATTGTGAGTTTAATATAGCACAACTTGATCATTTATTTTGTCTGGAACAAACAATATTGGGCCATGTGGCGCATCTGTCTCTCTTCTCGTCTATTGTTATAGAGTACTTGAGGACCGTGGTTGAGAAGCACTGTTGTAGGACATACTCCACATTTTCTATATCAAACCTGATAATGATGAGACTATAAGAAACTAAGAAAGTGTCTGCATTGTTTATGTTATGAAGCATGGGAAGCCATAGTGTGTATGTTTACATTAACAAACAGATGTTTGCTTCTAAATATGAATGTAATGTGAGGATAAGTGTGTGAGTCATGCATTTGTAAAAACACTACAGTACTGTAGCTGAAATCATTAGATGAAAGATAGGGCAATGAAAAGACAGATAGATGGATAGATAAATAGATAGATAGAAAGGCAGGGAGAGAGACAGACAGACAGACGGATGGACGGATTGACGGACAGACAGAGAAAGAAAGACAAACAGACAGACGTATGGATAAATAGGTAGAGAGGTGATAGATAGATAGATAGATAGATAGATAGATGATGGATAGATAGATAGATAGATAGATAGATAGATAGATAGATAGATAGATAGATACTAGACAGATAGATAGTAGAAAGAAAAGACAAATAGAGTCATATAGAACAAACTAAACAAAATGTAACTTTGTGCAAAGATAATAAACCATAAAGTTTGGTGATAAAAATAAATTACTTTTTGCTTTCATATAATACACTATTTACAGCATGGCATTACCCTTTTTTTCAACATCATTTTTAAGAATATAATTTACTTTTTCCTAATATTCATATGATTTAGACGTTGTATCTCTAATGGCCAAAGGGGTTAATAATCACCTATTGCTTTTTCCTCACAAATGGTTAAAGTCATCTTGCTTTCTTTTTCAGGCATTTGCAAAACATGCACATTTAATCACACTAAACAAGCTCTTTAGACAATTTGTTCAAAAGTTACACTAATTAGAGCTTGCCCTGTAGGTAATCTGCTGTGATCTAATTTGCCAGCGGGTATAAATTAGGGACATTATGTAATTAGCACTAAGACCAGAGAAAGGAAGGAACAGCTGGGTGGCTTTGAGGAAATCTATAAACGGCTGCTATGTGGACATGTCATACAAAAAGGATTGGAAGGAATTTACTTTATACAGAAACTATTAAGACCCTGTTGCGTTCTTCTTTAGTTTCTTATCTAATTCATAACTCTAACGATATTTATTTAGTCACAAGTTTGTATCTCTGTTTAACAAACCTGCCCAAGAGTAAATTGCTATCAGCTTGAATTGCAGTAAATGCCTAAGTTATAAAAACCTGAAACATGTCTTAAAGGGACATTATTAATTGAAACTGAAATGCACATCCATTGGAATATGTTTATATTAACAAAAATGCATTCAAAATAATAAAGCATGTACTTGTCACATTCAGAATAAGAGCTTGCTTAGGTCACACACATGGTAAAAGCAGAGAGTTGTATTTGGTTCTGCAGCACCCCAAATTCTCATAGGCACTTCCCCATTGAAGTCTATAAGGAAGAGAAGTCAGCACGGTCATGGTATCCAAGGTCCTGAACTTTGCGTGCGCCGGGTTTTGCTCAAACACAAAATAAATACTTTTAACTTGTAATACACGCACTAACCCACGCGGGTAAAAGTTTACTTTCAGCTGTAATACTGCTAGATTACAAGTGGAGCAATATTTTTCAATTCCTCTTGTGCATTAACTTTGCTAGAAGTAATATTTTTGCACATATTACAAATTAAAAGTTAAAACTTTCCCAACCTGAAGTGTGCAAAAAGATGAACTTTGAATATCGCGAACACACGCGTATGATTAAATAAAGTGCAATCACCCAACATGAAATATGAATATCCTTGTTCTTCACATAGCAGAAAACATTCTATTTATTCTAAAATACATATTTATATATATGATGTTTAACAACTTGCTCTAAACATTTTGCTTTCTTTAAAGAACTTTTAAATCCGCTTTATACATTCTGCCACTCGCCACTATACTGACAGTTTGCAACTAACCATTGGATGACGAGTTCCAAGCAAGAATTTCAAATAAATATATGAAGATAAAGACATGACTGTTTCTAAAAAGCTTTTCCATTTATAAGCATATCTGCTACTATTGGCCCTGTGATCTTTTATCTACAGAGGCGCGTTCAATAATATATTGTTTGTGCGTGGCCACGCAACTATTTTCTCTGAATGTTTAGCTTAAAAATTGCATGTCATGTCATGACTCCTTTTTCTAACTGCTTACGAGTTGGTTAAATTTGAAATCTAAGTTGGTATGCATAGATATTGCCTAGTCCGTCCATTTAGTATGTTCATTTCCGTTTATTACAAAAACCTCTCTAGGTCTGAATTTTATGAATGTATCATATATATCTATCCACATTCCACCTTGTATTGGTTCTGGTCTTGCGCTACTGTACAATTATTGTATTAATACTTACCAGCTAGGTCAGTCATAAGGGCTGTTCCTATTTTGTAAATTATGACTTTTTGCTCTGGTTTACAATTTTAGTATTTTAATTATGTTTTGATTAGTATCATGTTTTCCTTTGATACTCTCCTGGTTCTGGGCTCCAGGCCAGCAGTCTGCATAAATAAAACCTAATTTTTGATATTGTATCCAATCGAGTGTTTTGTTTTTTGCTATTTAAAAAAAGAGTGCTGAATCCCCATTCTTTTATAAGCACAACTATTGTGTGGTGCTTTATCTTTCTAGAATATTTTTGTCTATAATTATTAAATGCGTCTGCACCAAGGCTCCTATATGGATGTCCCAATATTTTACTTTTGATAAATTTTTGGGCAAATGTGAGGGTATTACTTTGTACGCTTCACAACATTCGAAAATTTAAGTTTGCAAATCTTTTCCATTCAGAAAATCCCTTTTTCATATATATATATATATATATATATATATATATATATATATATATATATATATATATATAAAATTTTAATTTTAAGATTTAATTTTGAGACATGGAGGATTTTAATTTCAGTTTTTTATCTTCCCCCATAATTTTAATGAATTCTGGTATATATATATGTGTGTATATATATATATATATACACACACATATATACAGATATATATATATATGTATACACACACATATATTCAGATATATATATATATATATATATATATATATATATATATATATATATATATATATATATAGTAATATCTATTTAAAAATACTTAGAACATATTATCCTTAGTGGTACTTTAGAGAGAGTTTCATTAATCAGTTGTAATGAAGATGCGCTGTAACTTAATGTAGTTATTAAATTCAAATACCCCGTGCTCCACCGCCCCACTTAAAAAGTCAATTTTTCTGTGAGCTAAAGGTTTGAATTGTTGTCCATTCAGTGCTCTTCCCATAGGACACTTTTGTTGTAGATAGAGCACTGATTGGATAACAATTCAAACATTTAGCTTACAGAAAATTTGACTTTTGAAGTGGACGGTGTAGTGTGGGGAATTTGAATTTAATTTATTTACATTAAAATGAAACTCTCTCTCAAATATCACTAACATTCCTGATCTGTTTTTTATAAAGAAGAGAGTTTACCATCCCTTTAAACACATTATTAACTATGAATATTGCATCAATATGTTTTTTCATATTTTCAGCTACTTGACTGCAAATGCTCCAATGCACTTCTATGTATGTCATATGTATACATATGCATTTATTTGTTAATATGGGTATATATGTCTGTAAACACACATATATACACATATAAATACATACAATAAATACATATGTACACACATATAAACATATATATATATATATATATATATATATATACATACATGCATATACATATTTAGACATGTACTGTATGTATGCATCTCTAAATTAAAGCCCTTTGCAGCCTTTTTTTCTAACACCTGAGACCTCATATCTTTGAGCAATTATTACTTTTTTAGGCAATATTTAAAATATAAATAAAAAAATATTACACTATGTTATGAGTCTAACTGTACTTTTAAATGTATTTTTGATGTGTTTTGTGCAACTTTCTAGCCCAACGTAACAATTAACCAGAGATCTAAAGTCATACTAGCCCGATGCGTGTTAAATTCAATTGTAGTCAAGCGAACGCATTTACTTTCAACTTGTAACACTCTTGCTACTTCCGATGAGTTTAAAGATCTGAGTTCAAATGTAAATATTGGCAAATATTCAGTATTAGTTTCATTTTAAATGGACACAACTTTTTTAATATCTATAGAATCACATTATTTCAATTACTGGAATCTCTCTGGTTTATGACATCCAGATACTTCTTGCAATGCATTCCTTGACAGCTAAAACTGAAAGCAAGTTATATTGCAGCAGTGGACAACAGAACGAGTTTACGCTAGAATTCACTGATAAATACAGAGTGAATTTCTTAGTATCTTCTACTTGCAATTACATGGCAAATCAGGGAGCAGTTATTAGTACTGTACTTAAAGAACAATAGCTGTTTGTATTATTGTCTGTGTGGATTTGAGGAAGCATTGCTTACTGGCCTGGGGGATGGATATTGCAGCTTTGTGTTTATTTTAGACGTATTCAAGTAGTAATAAACAGTATGCAAACAGTTATTCTAAAAAGCTGCATAAACACATTCTTTTGTGCATAATTAATGAGTTGCAAGTGTGGAGTTTCACATAAGGTTGTATAGGGCAGTTTCCTGGTTTCAAAACTATATATAGAAACTACACTAAACACAAGGAGATCAACGTGGAACAATGTATGGGATGCTTCTCAACAATTCCCTTGGAGTGTAGAGCATGGGGCAAACAAAATTCTCTATAGCAAACATTCCAGTTGATGAATATAATTGTTTTTGTTGTTTTATAAACCTTCAGCTATGTTTGTGTACACATTTTATTCTGGGAAGTTAATACACTCACTACAATGTGTTTTTTTCACACCTAAGTGCAACAAGAAACTCCCAGACTATGATAAATATTTTTCTACTTTCTTCCCCTCATTTTCTCCCTACATATATGTACAAGTACACATATACAAACACAAATATGTGGATATTTATGCACATATAGATTTGTGTATTCATAAATGTGTAAAAAAAAATATTTTACATTTCTAAAAGATAACATTTTAATATCTATTGTAGAAGTTAAATATTCAAATATTAACATTCAAATGTTGATTCTCGTAGACTTCAAGGTAAATTCACATTTTTAAATGTAAATAATTGATATTCAAACATTAACTTTCACTCTATAGAATCATTTGAATGGCAGAACAAATGTCAAGGGGAACATCAGTTATGCCATTAAAATTCTTACATTTTCCTAACCCTATTATTGACCTCAAACTGATCCCAAATTCTTCACTTCAGTCTGTAACACAATTAACCAAAACTCCTTATCTAATGCTTGACAATCAGGTATATTACGAGTTAAGCATTTGTGTTTTAATGCTGAAAAAATGGCCATTTCAGCGTTAAAACAGCACCGCAGCAATTACAAGTCTTGTCGGTATAGCTGTACCACAAGCCTTTTAGCCTGTAACGCGTCAGTCCCGCAATCGTAAAAATGACTTTTTTCATGGGACTTCTATAGCGCAGCCATGACAAGTTTTGCGTTGAGGCTAAAAAGCTTTTGTTGCAGACTATACCAACAAGATCCGTTTCGCAATCTAAAAGCAGTCGATATGAGTTTTACGCAACAAAACTGTTACATAAAACTCATAACTAACGTGTTACAAAGTACACTAACACTCATAAACTACCTATTAACCCCTAAACCGAGGCCCTCCCGCATCGCAAATTACTAAATTATAGTTATTGACCCCTAATCTGCCACTCCTGATATAGCCACCACTAATAAAATGTATTAACCCCTATTCCTCCACTCCCCGACATCGTCACCACTATAATAAAGTTATTAATCTGCCATCCGCCCACATCGCCCCCCATACTAAAGTTATTAAAGCCCTACACCGCTACCACTATAATAAACCTATTAACCCCTAAGCCGCAAGCCCCCACAGCGAAATATAGAAATATACTAAATTAAACTATTAACCCCTAAACTGAAAGCTCCCCACATCGCAATAAACTAATTTAAACTAGTAACCCCTAAACCTAACGCCCCCCTAACTTTATATTAAAATTACAATTTCCCTATCTTAAATTAAATTAAAACTTACCTGTCAAATTAAAAAAAAACTAAGTTTAAACTAACAATTAAACTAATATAACTATTAAACTAATATTAAACTAAACTAATTAAATAAAACTAAAATACACATTAAAAAAATCCTAACACTTCTATAATAATTACAAACTATCTAATTACAAAAATGAATGATTTGAACAGCCAATAGAATTTTAGAAGCTCTCATCCTATTGGCTGTTTTGAAGATTCAGTATACGTCGGCGACCGTATGAAGAGGATGCTCTGCGCCAGATGTCTTCACGATGGACCCGCTTTGCGCCGCTGGGATGAAGATTGAAGATGCCGCCTGGATGAAGATAGAAGAGGTGGCCTGGATGAAGACTTCTCGCCGCCTGGATGAAGACTTCACTGCCTGGTTGAAGATCGTTCAAGTGGGACTTCAAAAACTGTAAGTGGATCTTCGGGATTAGTGATAGGTTTTTTTAAGTGTTTTTTTTTTTTTAGTTTAGGATTTGGGCTTTTCTTAAAAGAGCTAAATGTCCTTTTCAGGGCAATGCAAAAGAGCTAAATGCTCTATTAAGGGCAATGCCCATACAAATGTCCTTTTCAGGGCAATGGGTAGATAAGGTTTTTTAGATAGTTTTTTTTAATTTTGTGGGTTTGGGGAGGGTGGGGGTTTGTAATGTTAGTGGGTCTTTGTATTTTCTTTTCAGGTAAAAGAGCTGATTAACTTAGGGCAATGCCCTACAAAAGGCCCTTTTAAGTATAGGAATAATTTTTATTATTTTTGATAATTTGTTTGTTATTTTATGTAATGTTTTTTTTTTCATTTTGTAGGGGTTAGAATAGTCATTTTTTATTTTTAATGGGCAGCAAAAGAGCTGAATGCCCTTTTAAGGGCAATGCCCATACAAATGCCCTTTCAGGGCAATAGGTAGATTCGTTTTTACTTTAATTTTATTTTGTGGGTTTGGGGGTGGGGTTTGTATACTGTTAGGGAGGGTTTATTTTTCTTTTGTAGCAAAGAGCTGTTAATTTTAGGGCAATGCCCTACAAAAGGCTATTTTAAGGGCCCTTGGTAGTTTATTATAGATTAGATTTTTAAAATAGGGTATTAGAATAGGAATAATTTTTATTGTTTTGGATAATTTCGATTGTTATCTTTTTCTTTTTTTTTGTAATTTTAGTGTTTTTTTATTTTTTGTAATGTTAGGTTTTAGTGTAAGGCAGCTTAGGTTTTATTTCACAGGTAAGTAATTTTAACTAGGTAGTTAGTAAATAGTTAAAGGGACACTGAACCCAATTTTTTTCTTTTGTAATTCAGATAGAGCATGCATTTTTAAGCAACTTTCTAATTTACTCTTTTATCAATTTTTATTCGTTCTCTTGCTATCTTCATTTGAAAAGGAAGGCATCTAAGCTAAGGAGCAAGACAATTTTTGGTTCAGACAATGGGCAGCACTTGTTTATTGGTGGGTAAATGTATCCACAAATCAGCAAGAACAACTCAGGTTGTTCACCAAAAATAGGCCGGCATCTAAACTTACATTCTTGCTTTTCAAATAAAGATGCCAAGAGAATGACAAAAAATTGATAATATGAGTAAATTAGAAAGTTGCTTAAAATTGCATGCTTTATTTGAATCACAAAAGAAAAAATTTGGTTCAGTGTCCCTTTAATAACTATTTACTAACTAGTCTACCTAGTTAAAATAAATACAAAATTACCTGTGAAATAAAAAAAACAACCTATGCTAGCTACAATTTAACTAGTAGTTATATTGCAGCTAGCTTAGGTTTTATTCCACAGGTAAGTTTGTATTTAGTTTTGAATAGGTATTATTTAGTTAATAATTGTAACTTGAATTTAGCTCTATTTTAATTATGTTAAAACTAGGGGGTGTTAGTGTTAGGGTTACGTTAGGTTTAGGATTATGTTAGGGTTAAGTTTAGGGGTTAATATACTTTAATTTAGGTTGTTGCAAAGTGGGGGGATGGCGGTTTAGGGGTTAATAGATTTATTTAGTGGTAGTGATGTGGGAGGCCAGAGGTTTAGGGATTAATAGCTTTATTTAGTTGCGCCGATGTCAGGGAGTGGCGGAATAAGGGTTAACAGATTTATTATAGTGTGGGCAATGTTGGGGTGCAGGAGAATAGGGGTTAATAACTTTAGTATAGTGGCAATGACATTGGGAGCATCAGATTAAGGGTTAATAGATTTATTTAGGTGGCGGCGATATCGGGAGCGGCAGATTAGGGGTTAATAACATTATGTAGGTGTCAGCGATGTCGGGGGGGCAGCAGATTAGGGATGTTTAGACATGGGGTTTATGTCAGGGTGTTAGGTTTAAACGTAACTTTTATTTTCCCCATAGACATCAATGGGGTGGCATTACAGAGTTTTTCATTCTGCGATCGCAGGTGTAAGGTTTTTTTCTAACACTCTCTCCCCTTTGATGTCTATGGGGAAAGCGTGCACGAGCACATCAAAACAGCGCTTGTATTTTGTGCGGTATGGAGCTCAACGCATCCATATCGCACACACAAGCCGGGTGTTTGACAACTTGTAATGGCAGCACTATAGGGGGTGAAATAAAGCAACTTTTGTTGCGTTCAATAAATTCACTATAGCGCACATAACTCAAAACAAATGCATATTGAATTAACCTGTATTTGAGCTAGTATCTTCTCATGCTACTAGCTTTCCTGTAGAACCTTCTTAATGGTGGTTCTAGATTATCCAAAAAAATTGGCGTGGCAAAAAAATAAAGCACAAAGGTTAATATAATTGATGTATATGGTAAAGGTGGAAATTTCCTAATTCAAATATATGATCATGTGACTACGCCTAGAATGTCCACACTTGGTTGTGGAGGGGAGGAATTACATTTATTTCATCAGATGGTGAGTGTCCATGAAATTAGAAATATTATCCTCCTGACACCCAGGAGGACAAAAAAGCCACCAAAGCTTTAAATCCCTTCAACTTTCCATGATCCACAGTCATTTTATTTTTCCTCCTTGTTGAGGAGTAAGGTGAAAATGAAGTGCAAGATCTACTCATCATTTGTAAGGGGATCCTCTAACTGATCTGAGGCCTGAATCCTCCTCAATGTAACCTGTTGTTCAGAGGGGCAGACAAGAATTTAACAGCCAGACAGTGAAAGGTATTTTCTCAATGACAAATGTCACAGACCTCCCAGGTGAATTGTGGGCTTGTCCACCAATCCCCTGGTCTACAGTAAGATGCTCTTTATTGGATTTTCCACAATTCCCCAGGTCTACAGTAAACTGTTCTTTATGGATCCACAGCCCTCCCCTGGTAAAATGTGGATTTGTTCACCAATCCCCTGGGTTGTAGATGCAGAAACTAATTCATATTCATGGCATTTGTTTATTTATTTATTTATAAAAGGAAGGACGTTTCTAAACAAAATATTTGTTGTAAGCAGAAAAAGTACAAGAGTTTATTATTTCCCACTTGTGATGAGGAAATTAAGTTTGTTAAAAAAAAAACAGTCTTCTACTCATGAGAAATAAGCACTGTGCAAGGGACATAATATGTTGTACACAAAGAATAGTTTGTGATTTGGAAAACTATAATTCAGTGTGGACTAACAAAGTTATTCCAACAAGATTATTATTGTACTTTATTTTAATGGGTTAGTGCTTTTAGTTTAATTATTTAGGTTTATTATAAAATGTTCATCTTCACTATTAACATATCTTATTATCCCACGCACCCTTTTGCTTTCTTCTGGGGGCACTTTATACACAAGGAATATTTATGTGTAAACACAAACATAAGATTTATATCTGTATTTTGCTAGCTTCTCAATTGTATACAGTTCTTAAAAGTACATTATGTTAAGACAAAAACAAGTATATAAGGGTAACAGTAGAAGTATACTATACAAGCACATTACTTTAGCAATTGTAATGTACTTTGATGTCTAAAACTTTTTTGAAATATTACAAAGGTCAAAGTATTCTTACACAATATATAATGTATTTAAAAGAGCATGTTGTAAGGTTAATAATGCAAGAGAAAACCTCAATAAAAGTGCTAAACCAAAAATGGGCCAGCTCCTAAGCTTACATTCCTCCACTTTTTCAAATAAAGATACCAATAAAACAACGACAAATTGATAACTGGATTAAAATAGAAAGTTGCTTAAAATTGCATGCTCTTTTTGAATTGTGAAGGAACATTTTTGGGTTTCATAGCCATTTAAAGGGACAATGTAAGCAAAATTTAATGATGCTTGTTACGAACTAACTACCCAAAATAAGCATGTTCTCAATAGGATCTCATTATGAGATTTTTACCATATCGCCATAATCTTCTTTAATAAATTAATTTTTTTCCCAAACCCACTCCGTGGGTATACTTTGCTCCTCTCCAATCCTTGCTGTCAACTGCAGTTGGAATATGGCGCCTAAAATTCTCTCTGCGCATGCGCAAGATTGCACATCGTCACCGCAAATGTCACTCCATTAAAGACTGCCTGGAACATAGAAGACCTGCTCTATTGATCGTACATCATAAGATCCAGCAGTGCTTTGAAGAACAGGGCGTGCAAGCTAATAGTGTTTCTATTGTACATAGAAAGCCTGGAGAACCAATTGCATAGATTTTGGTCTAAAAAGTGCAAGGTGATTCCAATCTAGCTAAGGGCAATTTCGGCTTCAATAGTTGATAATACACATGCGCTATTTGAGGCGATTTTGTGCGCATGCGAATGAGAATTATTTAGTCTGATAATGATATGCAAAAACACCAAATATGATTGGTTATAGTTTTAAAACAGGTAGTGCCGAAAATTGGGGGCTGGATATTATGATGTAATCATCCAAAAATAAAGATGCTTTTTCTAACGTTATGCGGCTTTGTTTTTCAACATTTGTAGGTCAGTAAGTTTTACTTTATACATCTTACTTATTATATGTGTTTTTTTTATACTAAATTTAGTAAAAGTTAGTAATCCTTTAAATCTGTCAAATTCCATTGCATTGTCTTTTTAATATGCTTTATTGATTATGCAAATCTACTGCATTTAATGATCTTTTCAGCAGATATATCAGTATTAGATTATAATAGTAATTGGGCATATTAACAAGTCACAAACATTTAATTAACTTGTAAACCAAATTAAATTTTCACATCAATTTCTCATACAACTCATAATGTAATGAAAGTGACACATTCACATATGATCATTTTTCTTCCATTTGCAGCACTATGCTCTTTAAAAAAACACCCTACTTTGTTAAATAGAGACATACTCACATTTCACCTTTTTCTGAAGGTTAAATTTCTTGCCCCTGTAGTTCACATTTGATTGCAACGTTCATTGGTTGCATCAGCCAATAACAAGCTGTATCACATGAGGAATGTATCTTTATGTATAATTTATTGTGAGCCAATTGCTCTGAATCAGGGTCTATTAATATTAATGTGATCATTAAAATAACCTTCAACAACATACAGCTTTAAATATTCAGTAAACTGTAAAGTACCAACAACCCCTAGAGTTATATTTATACACAACTTTGCTGACCATTCTGTGGGAAGACAAGGTTGGTGCACTTAGTATGCAAATATAACGAGAGCTTGCTCAATAACATTATGTTCCCTGTGTATCTAGCACAATTAAAGGGACATGAAACCTACATTTTTCCTTTCATGATTCATATAAAACATACAATTTTAAACAACTCTGTAATTCACTTATATTATTATATCTTTTTGTAGCTGCAAGCTTTCCCTTTGGGCAGGGTTAGAGGGGTACCCACCCAGGGCCCCACGCTTTGTGTGACCGTTACTTTCAGGGGTGAAAGTATGAGAAAGTGCAATGTATATCCTGAAAAAGCATTTATGGTATCAGGAGGTGTAATATATACTGTTAATCTTTATATAGGTAACACTGAATGTTGGGCCATACAGGGGGCAGAGCATACAGGGGAAGGGGAATACGAGCGCTGGACATTGGGGCCCTGCAATATTTCTTGCCCAGGGCCCCACAAATGCTAAGGCTGTCCAAGCTCAGGAGCGTCCACGTTTCTGGAGCACTATGCAAGAGCATTATTTCCTGCAATGTAGTGAAACCTACCTAATTATCTCTTCAACAAACAATATCATGAGAACAAAGAAAATGTGATAATAGAAATAAATTAGAAACTTTTTTTTTTAAAATTGTATGATCAGTCTGAATCAGAAAAGAAACCTTTTTTTCTGCCTGATTGGAATGGGAGCCTTATGTACAAGAATTAAAAGGATACTAAACCCAATTTTTTTCTTTCATGATTCAGATAGAGCATGCAATTTTAAGCAACTTTCTAATTTACTCCTATTATAATCTTTTCTTTGTTCTCTTGGTATCTTTATTTGAAAAATCAGGAATGAAAGCTTAAGAGCCTACTCATTTTTAGTTCAGCATCTGGGTTGCGCTTGCTGACCACGAATCAGCAAGCGCTATCCAGGGTGCGGAAACAAAAATGGGCTGACTGCTAAGCTCATTATTATTTTATTATTATCGGTTATTTGTAGAGCGCCAACAGATTCCGCAGCGCTATTAACAAAGGCGGAGTACAAAAAAAACAGTTATAGGGATCAAATGGGTAGAGGGCCCTGCCAAGAATTGCACTGTTGTTGTCAGCTCTTGAGAAGGTGATCAACAAACAGCTGGACTCTTAAGCTTACATGCTAGGGGGGTTCAGGGGATAGCAATGTAGGAGAGGAACTGGTATAAAGAAAGGTTAGGGTAGGTTGAAGTGATAAGCTTATATTCAAATAAAGATACCAAGAGAACAAAGAAAAATTGATAATAGGAGTAAATTAGAATGTTGCTTAAAATTGCATGCTCTATCCAAATCATGAAAGAATACATTTGGGTTTAGTGTCCCTTTACGCAAATGTAATAATAAAATTATATTTGAAAGATTTTTGCTTTTATTTTAAATTTGATGTTCTATCTAAACAATAATTTAATTTTAACCTTTACTGTCTCTGTAATTGGAATAGTGTATTTGTGCAGACACAGATAAAAAAAAGTGTACATAAAAATGTTTATGAAAAAGACTGCGGTGTTCAGGAACATGATATAGACACCCTTAGTGTCACTTTATTAAAAAATTACCCTGTGGTGTTGAAGTCAGATCAGTATGACATACAGCTTATTCTGTTTGGGTGCAAAGTCAATAAAAATAAGAATTACTGCTTAGAAGCTTGTCTTGCATTTGCTGAGTTTTGCTTGTTATCAGTTAAACAGACATTGCATGACATACTTTTCGGATTAAAAATCATTACTCCAAAACTCTTGTCAAAAAATCTTACATGAATATTATCCATAAAAACACACAGTAAACTTAATAACATTACAATGTCATAAGCTGAACAGCACGACTCAGGAATTTTAGTTCCTGCAATAGAATTTTTTGAGTTCATGCTAAAATGTTTCAAATATATAGGAATGAACAATCTTTCAAAAAAATGTCCTATAATTAAAATAAAGGGTTCTGCTGCATTTTCAAACATATTTCTTTACAATTAGTCTGTTAGATTTTGCAAACTAGGAAAGGATGTTTTTGAGTCATGAAACATACTGCAATATACGTCAAAGAGGAGCACTTTGTCATTTTCTTTGAGTTGAGACAAAGGGGGGTAGTTATCAAGCCGTCTACTTTTCTTGCTTCGCCGGCCCAATACGCCCGCCTAAGCTCGCCTACCTTCGCCGCCGCGGACCTGAAAAAATACGCCTAAGTTATCAAATAAAGCTGTCAAAAAGCCGCGGGGCGATGAGCAGCGGACTGTGACAGTTATCACTCATCGGATCTCGCTGCCCTTTGGCTTTTTCCCAGCTTTATTGCTAGCCTGTCACTAAGCACTCACACTAAACTACACTGTTCTATCCCTATACCGGCGCCCCCGGAGCCTCCCGCAACTCAATAAAGTTACTAATCCCTAAACCGCCGCTCCCGGACACCGCTACCACCTACAGTATACCTAGTAACCCCTATCCTGCCCCCCCATACCGTCGCCCTCTATAATAAAATTATTAACCCCTATCCTGCTGATCCCGCACCTCTCCGCAACTAAATAAATAGTTTAACCCCTAAACCGCCGCTCCATGAACCCGCCGCAACCTATATTAAACCTATTAACCCCTATCCTGCCCCCCCTACACCGTCGCCACCTATAATAAATTTATTAACCCCTAATCTGCCCCCCCTACACCGTCGCCACCTATAATAAATTTATTAACCCCTATCCTGCCCCCCACTACGCCGCCGCCACTGTAATAAAATTATTAACCCCTAAACCTAAGTCTAACCCTAACCCTAACGCCCCCCTAACTTAAATATTAATTAAATAAATCTAAATAAATTAACTCTTATTAAGTAAATGAATCCTATTTAAAACTAAATACTTACCTTTAAAATAAACCCTAATATAGCTACAATATAAATAATAATTATATTCTAGCTATCTTAGGATTTATATTTATTTTACAGGTATCTTTCAATTTATTTTAACCATGTACAATAACTATTAAATAGTTATTAACTATTTAATAGCTTACCTAGCTAAAATAAAGAGAAATGTACCTGTGAAATAAATCCTAACCTAAGTTACAATTACGCCTAACACTACACTATACTTTAATAAATTATTCCTATTTAAAAATAAATACTTACCTGTAAAATAAACCCTAAGATAGCTACAATGTAATTAATAATTATATTATAGCTATCTTAGGATTTATATTTATTTTACAGGTAACTTTGTATTTATTTTAGCTAGTTAGAATAGTTATTAAATAGTTATTAACTATTTAATAACTACATAGCTAAAAGAAATACAAAATTACCTGAAAAATAAATCCTAACTTAAGTTACAATTAAACCTAATACTACACTATCATTAAATTAATTAAATAAATTACCTACAAATAACTACAATTAAATACAATTACATAAACTAACTAAAGTACAAAAAATAAAAAAAGCTAAGTTACAAAAAATAAAAAAATAAGTTACAAACATGTTACAAATATTACAACAATTTTAAGCTACTTACACCTCATCTAAGCACCCTAATAAAATAACAAACCCCCCCAAAATAAAAAAAATGCCCTACCCTATTCTAAATTAAATAAATTTCAAAGCTCTTTTACCTTACCAGCCGTTAAAAGGGCCATTTGTGGGGGCATGCCCCAAAGAAAACAGCTCTTTAGCCTGTAAAAGAAAAATACAACCCCCCCAACATTAAAAACCACCACCCACATACCCCTAATCTAACCCAAACCCCCCTTACAAAAACCTAACACTAATTCCCTGAAGATCATCCTACCTTGAGTCGTCTTCACTCAGCCGAGCCACCAATGGAACTGAAGAGGACATCGGGAGCGGAAGAAGTTAATCCTCCAAGCGGCGCTGAAGAAATCTTCCATCCGATGAAGTCATCATCCAGGCGGCGCTGAAGAAAAGTCTTCAATCCGTCCGATGTCATCTTCAAAGAGGCGCTGAAGAGGTCTTCTATCCGGGCGAAGTCATCTTCCAAGCCGGGTCTTGAATCTTCCTTCCGCCGATGCGGAACCACCTTCTTCACCGACGGACTACGACGAATGACGGCTCCTTTAAGGGACGTCATCCAAGATGGCGTCCCCTCAATTCCGATTGGCTGATAGGATTCTATCAGCCAATCGGAATTAAGGTAGGAAAATCTGATTGGCTGATGGAATCAGCCAATCAGATTCAAGTTCAATCAGATTGGCTGATCCAATCAGCCAATCAGATTGAGCTCGCATTCTATTGGCTGATCGGAACAGCCAATAGAATGCGAGCTCAATCTGATTGGCTGATTCCATCAGCCAATCAGATTTTTCCTACCTTAATTCCTACCTTAATTTACTATAAAAAATAATTATAAAACATGAAAAAATGAAAAAAACACACACTTTTTCTAACTTTGACCCCCAAAATCTGTTACACATCTACAACCACCAAAAAACAACCATGCTAAATAGTTTCTAAATTTTGTCCTGAGTTTAGAAATACCCAATGTTAACATGTTCTTTGCTTTTTTTGCAAGTTATAGGGCAATAAATACAAATAGCACTTTGCTATTTCAAAACCACTTTTTTTCAAAATTAGCAATAGTTACATTGGAACACTGATATCTGTCAGGAATCCCTGAATATTCCTTGACAAATCTATATTTTTTTTTTTTAAAAGACAACCCAAAGTATTGATTTAGGCCCATTTTGGTATATTTCATGCCACCATTTCACCGCCAAATGCGATCAAATAAAAAAAAATGTTCACTTTTTCACAAACTTTTTCACAAATTTTAGGTTTCTAACTAAAATGATTTACAAACAACATGTGCAGTTATGACACAAATGGTTGTAAATGCTTCTCTGGGATCCCCTTTGTTCAGAAATAGCAGATATTTATGACTGTGGCATTACTTTTTGGTAATTAGAAGGCTGCTAAATGCCGCTGCGTATCACACTTGTAATATGCCCAGCAGTGATGGGGTTAATTAAATAGCTTGTAGGGAGCTTGAAGGGTTAATTTTAGCTTTAGTGTAGAGATCAGCCTCCCACCTGACACATCCCACCCCATGATCCTTCTAAAACAGCTCTCATCCCTCCCCCACCCCACAATTGCCCCTGCCATCTTAAGTACTGGCAGAAAGTCTGCCAGTACTAAAATAAAAAGCTTTTTTTTCATTTCTTTTTTCATTTTTTTAAAATAAATAAATATATTCTGCTGTTTATAACCTCTCCTTAGTCCCCAACCTCATTGATTCCCCCCAAATAGCTCTCTAAACCTCCCCCATTAACTATTCCCCACCATTTTGGGTACTGGCAGCTGTCTGACAGTACCCACTTTGCACTTAAATGTTTTTTTTTTGTTTTTTGTTTTTAAATAACCACTTTTTTCTGTAGTGTAGCTGCCCCCCTGCATACCCTCCCCCTCCTAGATCTATTTTAAAAAATTATTTCCACTCTCCCACCCACAACCACCACCCACCACACTCTCCCACCACTTTAAAATTGTTAAGCCCGTATCGCGGGTGCGCACCTCCCTGCAGCTGCTCCCAACCACCAATAATCGGCACCATCGCTGACCGATGCAGAGAGGGCCACAGAGTGTGTGTGCCAAAAAAAGTATTGCAGGGTGTGCCAAAAAAGGTATTGCAGTGATGCCTCAATATTGAGGCATCACTGCAATACCTTAGAAGCTGCTGGAAGTGATCAGGATCGCTTCCAGAGCTTCAAACCCCAGGCACGTCCTTGGTCGTCAAGTGACCTCCAATGGAGGACGTGCCTGGCACGTCCTTGGTCGTTAAGGTTTTTTTTTTTTTTTTATGAAAACATAGTAATCTTTATTAAATTAAATAAAATACACCAAACAAACGGACAGACCCCCTGAAACCTTATATAACAAATCCACTCACTAACTTATGTCACAATTTTATATATATATGTCACGGGTAAAGTAAGAAATCCTAGGATTACCTGGGTAAAACAGACATTACCCAAGCGCCTGTGGGTAAAGCCAGATGTCCTGTAATTCCCCCATCTACACAATTTATTTGGCCTCCGTCTGGGGGGTTTAAAGTGAATGTAAATTTTGATGCTAAAGTGCCCGGTTTTTAAAAATTCGATTAAAAACAGGGGCACTTTAATTCATCAAAATTTACATTTCACTTGTGAAAAAATACCTTTTAATCTTGACAGCCGCTCCAGCTTCCCCCGGTTGTCTGACGTCAGAAATGATGGATCGTCATCCTCCAATCACGGCTTCCCCACTGGGGGAATCAGTGTCTGATTTAAAGCCATGATTGGAGGAAGCCGGATTCCACATTTAAGACCCAGGAAGAGGCTTTGCGACGGGCGGAGGAAGCTGGAGGGGCTGTCAAGATCAAAAGGTAAGTAATTTTTCACAAGACGAGTGTAATGTAAATTTTGAGGAATTAAAGTGCCCCTGTTTTTAATCAAATTTTTAAAAAAACGGGCACTTTAGCATCAAAATATACATTCACTTTAAGGAAGGAGCCCCGGCAATCCTCTGGCATCCGACCCAAGTGAACCTTGGGAAATGAGGTTTACAAGGGGGGTTTTGCCCCCCTTGAACCCCCCATGCGGAGGCAAAAAAAGATAGTGAAGATGGAGGAATTACAGTACATCATATATCTGTTTAATGTGTTGACTCCACACTCTGAGGGGATTTTTGATCATACATTGGGCTTTACCCACAGCCACTTGGTAATGTCCTTTTTACCCGGGTAATCCTAGGATTACCCATTATCTGACTTAACCCATAGCAAGTGGTCCAAGGAAATTTCTTAGTCACCCACTTTTCCAACTCCAAATTTTCACGGTCTCATACATAAACTTGTAATATGCAGTTATACACCTTATATATATATACATATTTTTTTTTAGGTACAACAACAAAAATATTTTGTACAATGTTCCTTTAACCTGAGAATCAATATACATAAAAATTATGTTGGGCAGGTTTGAATTTGATGGGATTTTTTATGGCCTCATCTACTATGTAACTATGTAATTTCCAGGTTGAGTGATCTGCAGTACGGTATGCTGTAAATAAAGATGTCTAAAGAATAATAAAAGGTTTGGTATTTACAACTTTAAGGGAAAATGCCAATTTTTACTATAACACAAAATGTGTTCATGGATGTTTACAGTTAATAGAATAAAGTTAGAAATTAGACTTGATTTGTAATCTTTTCAACAAGGAATATCCATCTGTTTTAGTTTATTAGTTTGATTTATGTAACCAATGCCTATATTTATGCTTGTAAAGTTTACAACTATAATGCCATACTCATTAGATAACCTAAAGGAACAGTCTACTCCAAAAATATTATATAGATAGATAATCCTTTTGTTACCCATCCCCCAGTCACAGCCAACATGTAGCTTCCTTATGACAGGGCTATTTATTTATTTATTTATTTATTATCTATTGACTTGCATTTTAGCCAATTAATGATGTGTCCTGCACAACTCCATGGGAGTGAGCGCAATGTTACCTATATGGCACACTTGAATTAGCAGTGTCTTGTTGTGAAAAGCTAATAAAAAGCATGTGATAAGAGGCTGTCTGTAGTGGCTTAGAAATAGGCAGAAATTTAGAGGTGTAAAGGTTATAAAGTATATTAATATAACAACGTTTGTTATGCAAAGCTGAGGAATGGGTAGTAAAGGCGTTATCTATCTTTTTAAACAATAACAATTTTGGTATAGATTGTCCCTCAGACATAATGATGTATTCAATGCAAAGATTAATAAGATTAAAATATTAAAGGGCCATAATAGTCTTAAAATTATATGCTCTTATTTGTTAGAGAATGTCATTTTAAGACTATCGACCCTGCACTACTGTGCGTTTAACCCCTGCAAAGGGGTTAAACATACCAGTAGAAGTACAGCTCCATAAAAGGGCCTTTTATAGGGCATTGTGCTAAGTTAAACAGCTTTTACCTAAAATAAATTACAAAGTGCCCCCTAAAAGTAAACCCCCTTACTCACACAACCACCCAAAATAAAAAAAACTAAGTCTAAAAAAACCTAAGCTACACATTTGTATGGGCATTGCCCTTAAAAGGCAATCAACTCTTTTGCTGTCCATAAAAAAGTGAAAAAATCCCTAATCTAAAAAAAAACCCACCCAAAAAAATTAAAAAAATACCTAAGTATAACCCCGAAATAGGTATTTATAGGGACATCTATTTCTTGCAGGCGTTTATGTTTTTCTTGTTAATACTTTGTGTGGGCGGTTAGGTGTTTTTTCTGTTAATACTTTGTGCAGGCGGTTAGGTTTTTTTTGTTAATACTTTGTGCAGGCGGTTATATTTTTTTTGTTAATACTTTGTGCGAGCAGTTTTTTTTTTTTGTTAATACTTTGTGCGGGCGGTTAGGTTTTTGGTTATTATTTTGTGATTCTGTGAGCGTATTGATATCGCTCCTCTCGGCGGTAATAACCGCATCTAGAAGGAGAAGTAGATTGTGGCTTTTGTCCGTGGTGTGACTCCTCTCAGCGGTCCTTTCCGCGTCTTGGAGGAGAAGTGTGTAGCAACTCCGGTGACAACTTTGGTAACTCCTCTCAGCGGTCCTTTCCGCGTCTTGGAGGAGAAGTGTGTACCAGCTCCGGTCCGTCTGGTCATGTTACCTCTCTTATGTCAGAGTGACCCAGTATCATGATAGCTTGACAGTTCGCTGGAAAGAAGGTCTATCGCTGAGATGTAGGGGAAAAAAACTGTAGCGCTACAGATGATTAGAAACTCAAATAGACCTCATATTCAGGGAGCTTATATAACTTAGTGTCTTCTCACAACACTATATATCGTCTTCCCTCTTTCTTGGTCAAATTTCACTTCATAGGTTCTCCTATGTTGTAAAACTGTAAAAAGCCAATTCCTGTTGGAGTAGATAGTAAAAGTCTACGTGTTTCACCCCAGATTCAGCTCATTCAGTGACACACAATAAGAATTACCAGACCAAGAGAGAATGAAAAGTTGGGAAACAAGAGAAAGACTTCAGAAAAGAGCTTTAGAAATAGATAAGGAACAAGATTAAGAGTTAGAATACAGAGGGGGAAACAGAAGAAGGATGAATTAGAACAAATGAAAAAAAAACCATTAATATTTCTGATTTGGAATTGACAAATAATGACATTAGATTGTTGGAAAAGGTCTCAATTTTTCCCTTAAATTTAAGCCCAATACATTTGTGACATAAGGACCCAATACAAATATTCAAAAATATATTTGTTAAACGACCCTAAAAATATATTTTTTAAAAGATAATAAAGGTTATGATAAACCTAACAATAATTATATTGAAGGCAATGATATTGCTTCACTGCAAACCCTTAGGGATTTGGAGTTGGAAACCAGATCTATCCCTTTAAATAAGAAGGATAATTTAGACCCACTGGGTGATATTGAAGATTTGCAAGTTAGACATACATCCTTTAAAGGACAATCCCGATTTTATCCAGTACACATGCAAGGGGAACAGTTGTCCCTCTTTAACAAATTAGTATGCCAGGATTTAGATAAAGAACTCTCAAAATTTAATCTAAATAGGCATAATGATAACCTCACTAGAAGTGAAAGGGAAGCACTTAAAGGGACATGATACTCATATGCTAAATCACTTGAAACTGATGGAGTATAACTGTAAAAAGCTGACAGGAAATATCCCCTGAGCATCTCTATGTAAAAAAGGAAGATATTTTACCTCGCAACTTCCTCAGCTCAGCAGAGTAAGTTCTGTGTAAAAAGTTATACTCAGCTGTTTCCAGCTGCAGTTAAAAAAAAATAATGAAGAAATGAAGAGCAGCCAATCGGCATCAGCAGTGCTGAGGTCATGAACTCTTTTACTGTGATCTCATGGGATTTGACTTAACTCTCATGAGATTTCATAGTAAGCTGAATAGGGAAATAACATTAGAGTGCACGAGGCTCATCCCCTAAGCTGTCCCAGGACAGACACACTAAAATGCTGCTTAGAAATCCTTTACAATGGGAGGTGGCTACTGAGGAACTTTTGAGGTAAAATATCTTTCTTTTTTACATAGAGATGTTCAGGAGATATTTTCTAGTCAGCTTTTTACAGCTATACTGCATCACTTTCAAGTGTTTAAACATTTGGGTATTATGGCCCTTTAATAAGATTAAAAATAACAAATGGTTGTAATAAGAGCAACCAATAATGGCAGAGGTCTGGTTATCCAGAATAGAGATGCCTACCTTAGCGAGGCCTATAAAATTTTAGGAAAATCACAAACTTATAAATGTCTCCCATTTAACCCTACAAATACTTTTTCTAAGGAGTTAGATTTACTCCTAAAACAGGCTAAGGATCAGGGAGTTCTTAATCAAGATGAATTACATTTTGTTAAACAACAAGTTTTATTTGCAGTTGAAGGGGACTGCGATGTGGACTACTTTCGCCCCTTCATATGCAAATTTATTTATGGACAATTTTGAAAAGAGTTTTATTTGGAATAATAACCCCTTTAAGAACAACCTTTTGAAGAATTTTAGATACATTGATGATGCCATCATACTCTAGAAGGGGACGGAAGATACCCTCTACAAGTTCACTGACTACATCAATGAGAATAATTTTAATCTGAAATTTAGTGGTAATATTTCTATCAATTAATGTTGAATTTCTAGACATTAAATTTTCAGTTAACACCATAAGTAGTAAGGTTATTGTTCTTAACTTTAGAAAAGTAGTAGACAGAAATAGTTTTGTTGATGCAGGGAGTGCCCACCTGAAAAGTTGGAAAGACAATATTCCCATGAGCCAATATATTTGCATCAGACGCAACTGCACTCACATTTCTGATTTTAATGAGGAAGCCTCTTTTTTAGATGATAAATTTAAAAGGACAGGTTATAACAATGAGATTTTAGATAAAGCAAAACGGAGAGCAGTAAAATGTGATAGAGGAAACATATTAAATAAAAAATAACACCCTAATCAGATTTCTGCATCTTTTAATAGTAACAATAAAGAAAATATAGGTCAAACTCGTTTTAATACCAGATATAATGAGGGGGTCCCTATCATCTCAAAGATTTTAAATAAGCATTGGGGTATTTTAAAATGTGACCCTATTTTGGGTAAAGAAATTGGGGATAAACCAGTAATAACTTTTAAGAAAAATAAAAACCTAAAAAAGTCTTGGCTCCCAGTAAGCTACATACTTTTGAGACCGATAAGACTAATGGGGGCCTGTGTAATTGGTTGTCAGCCCCAAGAGCTACATTCGAATGTGTAATAAACACAAATGTACTATGTGCCCCTATGTTAGAAAGGGGGATACTTTTTTTTAATTATAATGGTTCAGAACAGTTTAGTATGAGATATAGATGTAATTGCCAGACCACCTATGCAGTCTATCTACTATCTTGTAAGTGTAACCTTATATTGGTCGTACCAAAAGAAGGACCAGTAAAAGATTTAGTGAACATTTATAAAATATTAAAGTAAAATTTGATAAAAAAACAGTGTGCCTGTCCATTTCCAAACAGTTCATGGTAGTGACCCACGTGGTCTCCATATTCAGATTATAGATTGGGTACCCCCAGGAGCTTTTAATAGGTTACTACAATTAAGGAAAAAAGAGACAGAGTGGATTCATAGGTTGAAAAGTCTCTCCCCCTTGGGTCTCAATATTGACCTTGATGTTCAGGCTTTTTTGCAACTTTATTTATTATTGTGTGTAATCTTAATACTATATATTTTTAACTATAAACGTATTCTCATTGACTCTATTTGTATATGGTTCTTATTCTGAGGTATAATTCTTTTATATTTATTGTTTTTTTGTAATAAATTAGCTAGATGTATGCTATTTAATTATCTCTATGTATGTGTGTACTAATGATACCAATTGTACTCTTTTTTGTAGAATAATAATTGTTGTATTTTATACATTTTATCAATTCGGTTTTCATTTAGATTTTATTGACTTGTATTTAATTAATTATTCTTAAGAAAGCAATATGTATGTAAATGTTTTTTTTTTATTTACATGAAATGTATTTTGCTTTTCATCAATTTAAGCATTTTTTGTATTTTGTTTTCTATTATGTTTTATGGGTGTGTATTTAGTGATATTAATTTATTATTCCTAAGTAATATTTAGGTAATATTTTTTTATTTTTAATCCGTGTTCCTTGTACTTCAATGGATTATTATTATTGGAAATATGGCTTCCTTTTTCCTTATGACCCACCAATAATTTTAGTCGATGTCCTTTAAATAAAGTCCTGTTTTGTTGAAGGATCAATCACTCTTGAGAAAACCGGTGCGTTCCTGGCGAAAAGCGGTGAGATTTTTGGTCCTGACAAGCATCCGTAGGAGAAGTGTCTGTACTGTCGTCAGCCGAATTACGTGTGCCGCAAGACAGGAGGTTTGAACTGAACTGTTGGACTTTCCCCCTAAAGCACTGACGCACCGACGCTGATCGTTTAAAGACACAGATCACCTCCTGCATGATTTGTCTTTTTTGGGGCATGTTATTTTATATATCTAGTAAGTGCAATTTTACTAGCGTGCTGTGAACGTCATTTAATAAATACTGCATTGAATCGAGGTTTGCGCTGTCTCCCTTTCTATTTTTACAGCTTTTCATCTATCTATTTCTGGAGGAGGAACCCATGGATTTGTGTACAGCTGTAACTCTTTGGCTTGATTCAGCCACTTTCTTGACTTTGGAAGGTTTCTTTCCATCTCCAGGGAACACTTTGTATGGTATCTAGCGCTGCTTTGTTTTTAATTAGTCTACAGTTACACTCATATTAACGCTGTCTAATAAATATTATTTCAAAAATATATTGCACACAAATGTTATAAGAGCTCAAAGATAGGAGATCTCGAGTGTTTGAAAAAAAAGCAGACGCAGGGATTTTACATTGACATACATACACATACATATAGAAACATGGATTTATGTGGATAGAGATATACTTAACTATGGAGATAACGAAAATATTTTACACTACAATCTTATGCACATTAAACAATATCTCAGAGGGATTTTCAAAAAGATATTTGCATATAGATCTCGAGATATCTAGACATATATATATATATATATATATATATATATATATATATATATATATATATATATATATATATATATATATATTCATATACATATCTCACTATAAAAAGATATCTGAGTCCAAAAAATCATCACAAATATAGAGAAATATATATTTATAAATAAATAGAACATATTCTGTTACAATTTTTTTTTCGTTATATGAAATATTCACATTTTAATGTACACTTATCGAGGCGAATACATCATGGGCTTTGCGCAACAGATTAAGGTTTTTGTGTTTTGTTTTCTTTTCTATTTGTCTTTTCTATTGACTTCTATAGGGAATATGTGAACGCGCACGCGATTTGGCTGTTTGGATAACCCGGCTTAACGCGCACGCAAAATGAGTTTTTTTGCAACTTGTAATAGTTGCACAACCCCAAATGCCGTAGTGGGCGCAGTGTTTTCGCAACGGATTTGCCGTGTGACTTGTAATCTTGCCCCTTAGGTAGGATTTTTGGTCCTTATGTCAACAAGTGTTACAATTGGATAGCGGTTCCTCTGCGGAAAGATGTTTATGTGTAAATATATTGGAATAAGCCTAGGCTCCTGCATCTGTAGCAGCCTAATAGCAACTGCATCTCTTGTAGTCGTCTAAATGCTAGCATCCCTATGCGTTAAATATGCTCACTATGGGTTACATTGCAAGTGTAGCGCAAACTATAGCTTATTCTTAGAACAACCCTGTGATAAGAATAGCGTACAATATTATATTACAAGTGGATTGTAAATAAAATTTTATCAGAGAATCTTATAACGGCTGACATTTATTTAGTGCATATTTTACTTTGAATGGACAGTGCAGGCTGCAATATTATATACATATTAACACATGAATATATACAGTGGGGCAAAAAAGTATTTAGTCAGCCACCAATTGTGCAAGTTCTCCCACTTAAGAAGAGGAGAGAGGCCTGTAATTTTCATCATAGGTATACCTCAACTATGAGAGACAAAATGTGGAAACAAATCCAGACAATCACATTGTTTGATTTGCAAAGAATTTATTTGCATATTATGGTGGAAAATAAGTATTTGGTCACCTACAAACAAGCAAGATTTCTTGCTCTCACAGACCTGTATCTTCTTCTTTAAGAGGCTCCTCTGTCCTCCACTCATTACCTGTATTAATGGCACCTGTTTGAACTTGTTATCAGTATAAAAGAAACCTGTCCACAACCTCAAACAGTCAGACCCCAAACTCCACTATGGTGAAGACCAAAGAGCTGTTGAAGGACACCAGAAACAAAATTGTAGACCTGCACCAGGCTGTGAAGACTGAATCTGCAATAGGCAAGCAGCTTGGTGTGAAGAAATCAACTGTGGGAGCAATAATTAGAAAATGGAAGACATACAAGACCACTGATAATCTCCCTCGATCTGGGGCTCCACGCAAGATCTCACCCCGTGGGGTCAAAATGAGCACACGAACGGTGAGCAAACATCCCAGAACCACACGGGGGGACCTAGTGAATGACCTTCAGAGAGCTGGGACCAACATAACAAACAGTGCCAGACCTGTCCCTCTGCTTAAGCCAGTACATGTACGGGCCTGTCTGAAGTATGCTAGAGAGCATTTGGATGATCCAGAAGTGGATTGGGAGAATGTCATATGGTCAGATGAAACCAAAGTAGAACTGTTTGGTAGAAACACAACTCGTGTTTGGAGGTGAGAGAATGCTGAGTTGCAACCAAAGAACACCATACCTACTGTGAAGCATGGGGGTGGCAACCTCATGCTTTGGGGCTGTTTCTCTGCAAAGGGAACAGGACGACTGATCGGTGTACATGAAAGAATGAATGGGGCCATGTATCGTGAGATTTTGAGTGCAAACCTTCCATCAGCAAGGGCATTGACGATGAAACGTGGCTGGGTCTTTCAGCATGACAATGATTCCAAACACACCACCCGGGCAACGAAGGAGTGTCTTCGTAAGAAGCATTTCAATGTCCTGGAGTGGCCTAGCCAGTCTCCAGATCTCAACCCCATAGAAAACCTTTGGAGGGAGTTGAAAGTCCGCGTTGCCAAGTGACAGCCCCAAAACATCACTGCTGTAGAGGAGATCAGCATGCAGGAATGGGCCAACATACCAGCAACAGTGTGTGACAACCTTGTGAAGACTTACAGAAAACGTTTGACCTTTGTCATTGCCAACAAAGGATATATAACAAAGTATTGAGATGAACTTTTGATATTGACCAAATACTTATTTTCCACCATAATTTGCAAATAAATTCTTTCCAACTCAGACAATGTGATTGTCTGGATTTGTTTCCACATTTTGTCTCTCATTGTTGAGGTATACCTATCATGAAAATTACAGACCTCTCTCATCTTCCTAAGTGGGAGAACTTGCACAATTGGTGGCTACTAAATACTTTTTTGCCCCACTGTATGTATATAAACATATTTTACAACTTTGCTGCCTGTCTTTCCCACTTTCTCTCTACAAATACACCTGCTCTAATCCTGGGGGACTTCAAAATTCTCATTGATAACCCATCTGTCCCTGCTGCCATTAGGTTTCTCTCACCCACAAACTCCTTTGGTCTCTCACAATCCACCCAATTCCCTACTCACCGGGACGGACACTCTACTGATTTGGTATTCTCCTACCTCTGCTCTCTCTCTGATGTCACCTGTCACCCATCTGCTCACCTATACTCTTGATATACATGCTAAACCTACTTCTCCCCCTCGCCCCCACACCTGTAGAAATCTGCACACTGTGGATCCTCTCCAACTTTCCAACCTTATTCAACAACGCCTCCCCCACACTTCCACGATATCCTGCCCTGACCTTGCTACAACCCACTATAACAATACTCTCTGCTCTGCACTTGACACTTTTGCTCCTCCCCAAATATGTAAAACCCCAAACACATCAGATCCCTAGCGCTCACCACCTCCACGTCTTCTCTGGCAGCGTGTCTTCAGCTAGTGCACACGTCATTCAGCCTGCTCCAAAGTGAGGGTGTCGTAAGACAGCGTCTTCGTTAGAACGCCAAGCAGCATACAAACAGGAAACAGGTAAGTCGATAGCAACTCCTCCTCCTCAGGAAACGCACAGTGACTCTTGTTTTAAAAGTAGAAAAGTCTTTATTGGTAGTAGAAAGCAATTAAAAACAGGGAATGTGAGATACATCTCACAAATTCAATCATGGTGTTCCAGTATTGCAAGACACGGCAAACATGTTTCGTGTGGGGCCTCCACACTTGTTCACTGCTGTTGATTGCAAGCACTGGATACACCTTTTAAGGACAATCAATCACCAAGAATTACAAACATATGTGAACTTAACCCTGCCTGTACTAAGGATTGCCAAATAGTATACACAATCATTAAACATGTGAGAGGAAAATAAATTAGCTAACATAAAATATAAATAAAAATATATTATATGATTTTAGTTGCATAAAAAATTATAATTTGTCAACAGAACAATAGAAATATATATTTTTTCTCTCTGAGACTTGGAAAAACAAGGACCTATCATATAGGTAGACATCAAATAAATAAATTGACATCAGATTCCATATTTATGCCTAGGGGGTGTCTAGTATTGAGAGTAAATATCCACTGAGCCTCCTTATAGCTCAGTTTATATTCCCTGAAATGCTTAGCGACAGGCGTGAAGACATCAGGGTTATCAATATCCCTGATGTGTTCAAGTGCTCTGTCCCTAAGCATTCTCTGGGTTTTTCCAACGTATTGGATCTGGCACCCCCTGCAGGTCAAAAGGTAAACTACAAAAGTAGATTTGCAGTTTAATTTGTGCCTGATCCGATATGATTTGTTGGAAACTGAGGAATGAAAATAATCACCCTCCACTACATAGTTGCAAGTTTTGCATATTCTTGATTTGCATCTAAAAAAGCCCATTCTCTGAGGTAACCAGGTACACGTTCTCTGTATTGGCAATTGTGAAGGAGCTACTATGTTGCCAATATTAATGGCTTTTCTAGCTACAAATTTGCAGCCGCTATTAGCCACCCTTTCCAAAGAAGGGTCAGTAGCAAGGATAGGTAAACTCTCCCTAATTAGGTTACAAATTTTATTGAACTCCAAACTATAAGGGGTGCTAAAAATTAATTTATCCCTACAACCTTCCTTGGTAGATGAGGTTTTATCAAGTTTCTTATATGTTAATAGCTGACTGCGTGGAATTTGACTGATTTGTTCTCTTGTGGATTTTAACAAATTAGGTGGATACCCACGTTCCAGAAGCCTCTCCTCCAAGATATCAATTTGCTCATTAAACATGGTATCATTAGAACAGATTCTGCGTGTTCTGATATACTGACTTTTGGGTATAGCTTTTAGAACGTGTTTAGGATGGCAAGATTGAAAATTGAGGATGGTATTTCCACTAGTGGGTTTACGATATAAATTAGTATCTACAGTCTTTGTAGATGTCTGAGCAGAAAGCTCAATATCCAAAAATTTAGTGTGTAATGGATGTTGTTCAAAGGTAAATTTAAGATTGACCTCATTAGTATTGATGTATTTAATGAAATCCTCCATACTGGTACCGTCTCCATTCCACACCAGCAACAGGTCATCGATGTAGAGTCCAAAATATATGATGTTGTTCTTATGAGGGTTGCCAACTCCATAGACGTGGAACAGCTCCCACCATCCCATATAGAGATTGGCATAGGAGGGGGCAAACTTGGCCCCCATTGCCGTTCCACGCCTCTGGAGGTAGCAACACCCCTCGAACAGAAAAAAATTATGAGTTAATAAAAATTCGATGGCCAAAATAAGGAACTGTTTAACCTCCACCGAATAATTGGAGTAATTATCCAAAATAAATAATAGGGCACCGCCTCGAGCCCCTGCTGGTGTGGAATGAAGGTGTAAAGAGAAACAACATCTATGGTCACAAATCTGTATGTGTCTTCCCATGTGATGTCCTGTACTGTTCTTAAGACCTGGGTAGCATCCCTAATATAACTCATAAGGCTCACCACTATGGGCTGGAGAAAAGAGTCAACCAGTTCAGACAAAGGCTCCAAAAGGGAATCAACCCCCGAGATGATGGGACAACCGGGGGGATTTTGGTCATCCTTGTGGAGCTTTGGAAGAAAATAAAAACCGGAGTTAGTGGTTTTTTGGGTAACAATGAGTTTAGAAGAGAGAAGGGTATAACGCCCTTATGTGAGCCTAAAGTCAAGATGTCTTCAACTAGGGGCATGTAAGCGGTGGTGGGATTAAAGGTAAGTTTTTTATAGACCTCCGTGTCATTTAGTTGACGATATGATTCACTGATATAATACTCCCTATCCATCACCACTACATTACCCCCCTTATCAGACTCTTTAATGACTAGGGCAGTGTTCTTACCCAAAGCAATAAGGGATTCTCGTTGTGCAGGTGTGAGGTTGTGTCTAAAACGATCCTTCATTCTGTTTTTTTTGGAGTGTATCTCCTCAGATAAAGTGACAAGTTTTTTCTCCACTATACGCTGAAAAACTTCTATATTTTTACTCCTGCTATGTACAGGGTAGAAATCACTTTTTTTCATGCCAGAAACTGAAGGCGGCCTAGCAACATATTTTGGACGCTACATCAATGACCTGTTGCTGGTGTGGAATGGAGACGGTACCAGTGTGGAGGATTTCATTAAATACATCAATACTAATGAGGTCAATCTTAAATTTACCTTCGAACAACATCCATTACACACTAAATTTTTGGATATTGAGCTTTCTGCTCAGACATCTACAAAGACTGGTTCTCGTGGTTCTCTTCCTACCTTGCAAACTGTACCTTTAGTGTAGCCTTCTCTGGGGACTCCTCTACCCCGTCACCACTCTCTATTGGGTACAGCAAGGCTTTGTTCTCGGTCCCCCTCTCTTCTCAATCTACACGTCATCATTATGTTCCCTAATAAAGTCCCACGGGTTTCAATATCATTTGTATGCTGACAACACCCAAATCTACTTCTCTGCACCAGACCTATCTCCTTCCTTGCTAACCTGTGTCACTAACTGTCTTTCCCACATCTCTTCCTGGATGTCCTCTCGCTACCTCAAGCTAAATCTCTCCAAAACTGAGCTTATTTAATTTTACCCCCTTCTTCCAAAATCTCCACCCCTAATCTCTCTATAACTGTCAACAACTCCATCATTACCCCTACTCTGCATGCCCGATATCTTGGGGTAACACTTGACGCAGATCTTTCTTTCACTTCTTACATTCAGTCCTTGGCTAAATCCTGCTGCTTCCACCTTAAAAACATCTCTAAAATTAAACATTTCCTTACACAAGATGCAATTAAGATTTCAATCCACTCTCTCATCCTTTCCCGCCTTGATTACTGCAACTTTGTCCTCTCTGGTCTCCCCAGCTTCCACCTAGCTCTCTTACACTCCATAGTGAATGCCTCTGCCAGGCTCATCTTCCTTACACATCACTCTTCATCTGCTGCACTTCTCTGCCAATCCTTTCACTGGCTTCCTCTTGCCTCTAGTATTAAACACAAAATTCACCCTCAACTGCACTGCTCCCCCCTATATCTCAGACCGTGTCTCCAGATAATCTCCCTCCCATCCCCTTCGCTCTGCTCATGACCTCCTACTTTCCTCCTCTCTTGTTACCTCCTCACACTCCCGTTTACAGGACTTCTCCAGACTGGCTCCCATCTTGTGGAGCTTCAAGTGCTCCCTAAAGACTCTACTGTTCAGGGATGCATACAACCTACACTAACCTTTATTTATACCAGTTCCTCTCCTCCATTGCTATCCCCTTGAACCCCCTTAGCATGTAAGCCTAAGAGCCATGCTGTTTGTAGATCACCTTCTTTAGAGCGACTCTTGGCAGGGCCCCCTACCCGTCTGATCCCTATAAATATGTCCTTGTATTCCGCCTTTTTATTTGTTTATGTTTATAGAGCTGCAGAATCTGTTGGCACTCTACAAATAACCGGTAATAATAATAATAATAATAATATACATATATATTTAAAAATGCTGCAACTGCTGCTCTACTTACCCCCTTAGCTGCACTTAGGTTCTGATGGCATCTCTGAAGACATCAGTATGAGGCTCCTATAGGAGCCTATGTAAGCATGCTCTTGTGAGGGCAATGCTTCCTAGCAATGCGAATGCAAGCTGGCATTCGTATTGTGCTTTACTTTTAATACAGTGCACATTAGCGTGTGCTGGTATTACTCCGTGGAGCACTAATATCACTTGTAATTTAGCCCAATATACTTTAAACTTTGAAATGTCCTAAAAGTCCTATAAGATCAATTTTTAATATATATATATATATATATATATATATACATACATATTTAGACATGTGTATGTTAAAGTTCTTTGCAGTCTTTTTTTTTATGCAATTTTTTCACAATCATTTTTATTAGATAGTGTTATTATGAGTGTAAAGAGCCGCGATAAACCCCTTTTCTTTCCTAATACATGGAGAGTCCACAACGTCATTCCAATTACTAGTGGGATATTCACACCTGGCCAGCAGGAGGAGGCAAAGAGCATCAAAGCAAAGCTGTTAAGTGTCACTTCCCTTACCCATAACCCCCAGTCATTATCTTTGCCTCTGTCAATGGAGGAGGTGAAGTTCAGTTTTTGAAGAATGGATTCCTTTTTTTAGGTACTTTTCCCTGCAAGTAAGGATTTGGGTTTAGCTGTGTCCACGTTAATTATTTGAGTAAGAGTAGTGGTGGCTTTTATGCAGTTAGAAAGTTGTGAGGTAGTCCTTGCTTGGTTTTCTAACAAGTCTGCTAGCCTTGTTATAGAAAGCCAGAGTTGGTTACTCTTTCTGCAGGTCTCTGATAGGAGTATGTGTCCTGTCACGCCTTGTGAGTTGTCTTGCTGCCGGACAGCTGGATTTGCAGGTAAGTGCTTTTGTCTTCTAGGTATTGGAGACTTGCACTTGAGAAGATTTTCCTGCAGTAATTATTTGGACATAATTAATCCTTTAGGAAGGATTTATTTGGGCAGGGTGCAGGCACTTTATGTATGTGTGGAGACCAAGGTGTTAACTTTACATGCGGTTATGGGATATTTTCTCTGAGGCTTTCTATATATAAGTTTCAGTTTATAGGGATTTTTATTTATTAGGAAATGTGATTGTTGGGCTCTACTTTGTGGTATCAAGTTTTTACTAGGCGATTGCTGCTAAAAACGTGCCCTGTTAGTTATTGCTGCACAGTTTCTTTTTCTGCCAGTCATGTGACCCCTCCCTCACCTGACTGAGTTCCTGAGCGTAGTGGCGTCATTTTGGACAGCTTCTTGGTGTCGGATCATTTTTTCGATCAATGTACAGCTGATTGCCTAACCATTTGGGAATTGAAGGTTAAGGTAGGACACCTCAGTCTGCCTGGGGTGTAGAGGCGCCTTTTTATTTGTTTTTAATATTGCTCTGAGGAGATTAAAAGTTTTTTTTCTCTTTAACTGACAGTGTCATTTTCATATATCAGCCATTCCTTTAATTATTGGGACTTCTTTTACCTGTGGACATGGAACAGGAGTCTGCTCCTATGGATAAATGTTTATTGTGTCTTGAGGCCCAAATTGTGTTACCTATGCAATTTTGTTCTTCATGTTTAGAAAATACTTTGAAATGTAAAGATAAACTTTTGGTTTCTGAGCCTAATGTCTCTCAGGATGATGCTGTTCAGGCAATGCCACAGCTTTCTCCTCTAACATCCCAAGCCTCCACAGCTTCACATGCAGTGCCCTGCAGTTCCTCTCAGCCTCCTGGGGGAGTTTATTTGCCATTAGATTTTGCTGCACAGATATCCTCTGCAGTATCTGTGACTTTATCTGCTTTTCCCATGATGGGGAAGTGTAAGAGGTAATAAAAAAAAAAAATTAGAGTGTGAGGTATCTGTCCCATCTGCTGCTATGCAGGTTGCCCCTCTTTCATAAGTCTGATGAGGAGGATACCTCAGTAGCCTCTGAGGGTGAAATCTCAGATTTGGACAGTATAATTCCTTTGTCTGATGCTGAAGAAGTAAACTTCAGATTTAAGCTTGAACACTTTTGTTTACTATTAAAGAAGGGACGACTCCGACTCTCCTATCGCTGTTCCCTAAGAAATCTAGTAAGCTTAACAAATACTATGATGTTCCTTCCTCTGTGAAAGTGTTTCCTGTTCAAGACCATGTGACAGAGATTATTACACAGGAATAGGAGAAGCCAGGGATACCTTTCTCCCCATCTTTATAAAGATGTTTCCTGTTGCTGACTCCATTAGAGATTCATGGCGTATGGTGCCTAAGGTAGAAGGGGCTATTTCTACCCTGGCTAAGAGAACTACGATCCCTATTGAGGATAGCTTTAAGGATCCCATGGACAAAAAGCTGGAGGCTTATTTGAAGAAGATCTTTGTTCATCAAGGTCTTCAATGGCAACCTGCAGTTTGTATTGCCACAGTAACAAGTTCAGCATCTTATTGGTGCAATGCTTTGTCTGAATTGATTTTAGAAGAGACTCAGTTGGAGGAGATACAAGATAGGATTAAGGCTCTCAAACTAGCCAAATCCTTTATCTCTGATGCTGCCATGCAAGTTATTAGACTGGGAGCAAAGATGTGCCTCTGTGCCTATGTGCCTAAAATCTTGGTCAGCTGATTTTACCTCCAAGTCCAAGCTTCTGATGCTACTTTATAAAAGTAAGACCTTGTTTGGTCCTGGTCTGGCAGAAATATTTTCTGACATTATGGGTGGAAAGGGGTCCTTTCTACCACAAGACAAATAGACCTAAAGGACGTCAAAGTAATTTTCGTTCCTTTCGCAACTTCAAAGGTCCAAAGCCTTCCTCTCTCTCCTCTAAGCAGGAGCAGTCCAAGTCTTCTTGGAGACTGAATCAGTCTTGGAACAAGGGGAAGCATTCAAAGAAACCCTCAGCTGAGACAGCATGAAGGATCTGTCCCCGGTCCGGGATCGGATCAGGTGGGTGGCAGACTTTCCCTTTTTTGTCAAATGTGGATATGAGATGTCCTAGATCCTTGGACTGTGGAAATAGTATCTCAGGGTTACAAAATAGAATTTAAATCTTGTCCTCCCAAGAGCAGATTTCTCCTTTCAAGGTTATCTGTGGATCAGGTAAAAAGAGAGGCATTCTTGCAGTCTGGGATTTTATTCAAACCTGTTTGTGGTTCCCAATAAAGAGGGAACTTTCCAACCCATTTTAGACCTAAAGTGTCTCAATAAGTTTCTCAGGTTCTGTGCTTCAAAATGGAAACCATTCGTTCCATTCTTCCCTTTGGCCAAGAAGGTCAGTTCATGATAACCATAGACCTGAAGGATGCATATCCTCATGTTCCTATCCACAGGGATCATCACCAGTTCCTGAGATTTGCTTTTCTAGACATGCACTCTCAGTTTATTGCTCTTCAGTTTGGACTTGCCACAGCTCCCAGAATTTTCTCAAAGGTTCTGGGGGCTATCTTGGCAGTTGTCAGGGGAATTGTGGTGGTGCCTTATCTAGATGACATATTGGTTCAGGCGCCATCTTTTTAACAAGTTAACTCTCATACAGAGATCTTGTTGTCTTTTCTATGTTCCCTTGGATGGAAACTGACTCTTCAGAAGAGTTCCCTTGTTCCAGCTACAAAGGTCTGTTTCTTAAGGACCAACATATATTCCCTATCTATGATGATTTTTCTGATGGAGGTCAGAAAATCCAAGCTTCTTTCTTCTTGCCTCTCTCTACTGTTTGGCCATTGGTGACTCAGTGTATGGAGGTAATTGGTCTGATGGTTGCTTCCATGGACATCATTCCCTTTGCTCGATTCCATTTGAGAGCTCTGCAATTATGCATGCTCAGACAATGGAACAGAGATCATTCAGATCTGTCTCAGAGGATAGATCTGGACCAGTTGACAAGAGATTCTCTCTCATGGTGGATTTCTCAGGATCATCTGTCTCAGGGCACATGCTTCCAGAGACCTTCCTGGGTGATTGTGACCACAGATGCCATCCCTCTAGGCTGGGGAGCAGTATGGGACTCGTTAAAGGCTCAGGGCCTATGGACCCGAGAGGAGTCCGTTCTCCCCATAAACATCTTGGAGTTGAGAGCTATCTACAATGCTTTAATGGTTTGACCTCAATCGTCCTTAGCCCGGTTTATCAGGTTCCAATCAGACAACATCACCTCAGTGGCTTACATCAACTACCAGGGAGGAGTTCTTTAGCCATGAAGGAGGTGTCACAGATTATTCAGTGGGTGGCAGCTCACAATTTTTTTCTATCTGCTGTCCACATTGTGTACAACTGGGAGGTGGATTTTTTGAGCAGACAGACATTTCATCCCGGGGAGTGGGCTCTCCATCCGGAGTTGTTCTCCAGGCTAACCCTCAAGTGGGGAGTGCTGGAGCTAGATCTGATGGCGACTCATAAGAATGCCAAGCTTCCAAGGTACGGTTCAAGGTCAAGAGATCTGCAGGCCGCTCTGATAGATGCTCTGGCGGTCCCTTTGGAATTTGGTCTAGCATACTTGTTTCCTCCGTTCACGCTCCTTCCATGAGTCATTGCCCGTATCAAACAGGAGAGAGTATCTGTAATTCTAATAGCTCCTGCTTGGCCTCGCAGAATCTGGTATGCAGACCTTGTGAAGATGTCATCTCTTCCTCTTTGGAGGTTACCTCCAAGGAAGGACCTTCTAATTTAGGGTCCTTTCCTCCATCCAAATCTCATTTCTCTTAAGCTGACTGCTTGGAGATTGAACGCTTAGTTCTGGCTAAGCGTGGGTTTTCTGAATCGGTTATTGATACCATGCTCCAGGCTCACAAGCCTGTTACTCGTAAAATTTACCATAAGGTATGGCGTAAATACCTTTATTGGTGTGAATCTAAGGGCTACTCTTGGAGTAGGGTCAGGATTCCTAGAGGCCTGAAGAAAGGGTTGTCAGTCAGTTCTCTGAAAGGTCAGATTTCTGCATTAATTATTCTTTTACATAAGGGTCTGGCGGATGTTAAATTTTTTTGTCAGGCCCTAGCCAGAATTAGGCCTGTGTTTAAACTGGTTGCTCCTCCTTGGAGCCTTAACCTAGTTCTTAGAGTGTTGCAGCAGGCTCCATTTCATTCAATGCATTCCATAGATATTAAGCTGTTATCTTGGAAGGTTTTGTTTCTTGTTACTATTTCTTCTGCTCAGAGAGTTTCTGAACTCTCGACTTTGCAGTGCGATTCACCTTACCTTATGTTTCATGCGGATAAGGCGGTTCTTTGTACTAAGTTGGAGTTTCTACCTAAGGTGGTTTTGGATAAAAATATTAATCAGGAAATTGTTGTTCCTTCTCTCTGTCCTAATCCTTCTTCTCATAAAGAATGCCTGTTGCACAACTTGGAGGAATTCTACCTACAGGCTGGATTTTCGCCTGTCTTCTGCCCTGTTTGTTTGTTTCTCAGGAAAGCATAAGGGTCAGAAGGCTACTTCTACTTCTATTTCCCTCTGGTTGAGAAGTATGATTCATTTTGCATATGAGATTGCTGGACAGCAGCCTCCTGAGAGAATTGCTGCTTATTCCACTAGGGCTGTCTCCTCTTCTTGGGCTTTCAAAAATGAAGCTTCTGTGGAACATATTTGCAAGGCTGCAACATGGTCCTCTCTGCATACTTTTTTCAAATTTTCCAAATTTGATACTTTTGCCTCAGCTGAGGCCTCTTTTGGGAGAAAGGTTCATTAAGCGGTGGTGCCTTCTGTTTAGGTCTGCCTGTTTTGTTCTCCCTGCCTGTTCATTCCATGTCCTCTAGCTTGGGTATTGGTTCCCACTAGTAATTGGAATGACCTTCATGTCTTAGGAAAGAAAAGAAAAATGCATGCTTACATGATAAATTTCTTTCTTTCCGGACATGGAGAGTCCACGACCCCACCCTTAAGATTAGACCGTATTTTTTTTTTTTTCTAAACCTCAGGCACCTCTAAACCTTTGTGTTATCTTCTTTTTCCATTTCCCTTTGGCTGAATCACTGGGGATTATGGGTAAGGGAAGTGACACTTAACAGCTTTGCTGTGGTGCTCTTTTCCTCATCCTGCTGGCCAGGAGTGAATATCCCACTAGTAATTGGAATGACGTTATGGACTCTCCATGTCAAGAAAGAAAGAAATTTATCAGGTAAGCATACATTTTATTTATCGCTTGTGTGCAACAGTTAGTGTGCCACTCATAATCCAGGCCTTAATGGGACATTAAATAATTTGACACTGTACTTTGAAATACACTTGTATTATTTGTTAATTATTTAGTAGCCTCCTTTCGTGTAATGTAAACATTTTAGGAATATATGAGTGAATTTCAGTCATATACATTTGTTAATTAATTTTTGTCATTAATTATTTATTTTATGCAACACATACAGGGCTAGTTTACAAGTGGAGCGGTAGTTTGTGCTCATGTTCAAACATAAGAAGTAATTTTTTGTGCTCTTAAAATAAAAAGTTTGCTTTCTCACATTCACAAAGTCGTGGTAACAAATAGACTTTGAGACGTCACAAATGCGAAATCATATTCCCCTATAGACTTCAATTGAGCCGAAAAGTTGAAAAAATACTAACATCGACAAGTCACGCAAATATAATGTGGTTATTTACAAGTGCAACATAAGGAGATAATATTGCATATTTCAATGTTCTGCGCACAGCAGAATATGTTAAAGAGATATTTAAATGTATATTTGATGGATTTTTGCACAAATATATATATATATTTATATATATATAAATATATAAAATTATACATAGGTATAGATATATATATACATATATATATATATATATATATATATATATATATATATATATATATATATATATACACTGTATATATATATATATGAATATCTATTTAAAAATACATAGAACATATTCTGCTATGTGTACAACATTGGAATGTATATTGTTTACAGTAAATACATAGTATGACACGTTATTAAATAATAATATTAGTATAATATATTAGTATAATATAATTTTTCATGTTTTTATCTACTTGACTACAAAGGGCTGCAATGAACATATATACAGGTGTACCTTGGATATATTGCAGGTTTGGTTCCAAACCACCGCAATAAAGCAAATATAGCAATACAGTGAGTCACAATAACTTTTTTGTTTCCCAGTGCATATTAAAGTTATGTTTACATATTAATACTATACTGTAGTCTATTAAGTGTGCAATAGAATTTTCTCTAAAAAAAACAATGTACATACCTTAATTAAAAAAATACTTTATTGCTAAAAAATGCTAACCCTCATCTGAGGCTTCAGTGAGTCATATGGGGGGATTTAATAACAGCGGATGATGCTTTTGCAGCGCGATGTTTCAGGCTCGCCGGAAACATAAGTTAGGAAGCAGCGAATCATGTCCACTTGACCCATAACAAATTGACCTCATAATCTCTTTGCTGGTGGTGTATATATATAGGTGTGTATATATTTATATTTATGTGTTGATATGGTTATATGTGTTGGAACAATGGCATTGATAGACTTGCTCAACACAGGGTTGCCACAAACCTTCAATTTGTAAAAAGATCAATACCTGTGAAGCATTAAAGTTAAGCATAATAATAAGGTATGCCTGTGTATGTCTATATACGTGTGTACATATGTATTTATGTGTTTATATGTGTATATGTATGTAAATACATATATACACATATAAACACCTAAATATGTAAATATATGTACAAACATTTCAATATATATATATATATATATATATATATATATATATATATATATATATATATATATATATATATATATATATAGCAAGCAGGAAACAGCACTCTGGTCTTGGTAAACAATACATTTATTTAGTGACGTTTCGGGGAATACACCCCTTCATCAGACCAATGTTACATACACTGTATGTAACATTGGTCTGATGAAGGGGTGTATTCCCCGAAACATCACTAAATAAATTTATTGTTTACCAAGACCAGAGAGTGCTGTTTCCTGCTTGCTATATCTTAACCTTACTCTAGCACCCTGGCATTTAAATTAACTGTTTGTGAGAGTGCACCTGACTCATTATATATATATATATATATATATATATATATATATATATATATATATATATATATATATCATAATCATATATTTGTGCTCATATACGGTAACTTTTTTATGCAGTTTTTTTTAATAATTTGTATTAGATAGTATTATTATGAGTGTAACTGTACTTTGTAATGCATTTTTGATGTGTTTTGTTCAAGCATAACTTGTGCACAAACGGCCTAAAAAAACAGTATCGCTCGCATGCAAACTAAAGCGCTCTACTTGTAATCTAGCCCACTGTAATTAAAAAAAGTCATATTTTTTGCCACTAATTATGAAAAAAAAATGCAAATCTCTAATGACTACTGCATATGATGTCAAATTGGGTCAAATGTGGACCTCTGTGGACCGAATAGTTAAAATTAGATAAACTGAAAACATCTCAAAATGCAGGGCTGTATGCATTACTAGTTAAATAAAGAAAGAATAAAAAAGACCTTGTTTTCAACCAATGGGCCCAAAATACAGCAAAATCAAACTTCAAACTTTGAAGTTCTAAATCATATCTAACATGACTTGAACTGTTCTTTGTGGATAGACCTCTTACTGCTTCTTTAATAGTTTTGCATTAAGGATTTTTTTCTTTCTTTATATTTTCTGCACAATTTTGCATTTAGGAATACATTTTTTTAAATAATAAAATAAACATTTATATTATGTTTTGTATAAATCAGGTCATGCATGAATGCTAATAAAAGCAAATAACAATTGAAAGACAGCAAATGTTACTACTGCCCAGAAATGTGTCTTTCCTCCCTCTTTTCTCTTAGGTACATTTCTCTGTGTGGCTTTTTCAAATATCCTTGAAAAGGCAACAGTGTAGAAATGGCTTCTTCAATTATTAAAAGGGCAACACAGTGAGACTTGACCTGCTTTACTTGTAAAGCTGAAAGTGCAGTTTATGAGTGTATGCTTGCAGACTGTTCTATCAGAAGTGTTTATGCTTGCAGACTGCTCTATCTGAAGTCTTTATGCTTGCAGACTGCTCTATCTGAAGTCTTTATGCTTGCAGACTGCTCTATCTGAAGTCTTTATGCTTGCAGACCGCTCTATCAGAAGTGTTTATGCTTTCAGACTGCTCTATCTGAAGTCTTTATGCTTGCAGACTGCTCTATCTGAAGTCTTTATGCTTGCAGACTGCTCTATCAGAAGTGTTTATGCTTGCAGACTGCTCTATCTGAAGTCTTTATGCTTGCAGACCGCTCTATCAGAAGTGTTTATGCTTGCAGACTGCTCTATCTGAAGTCTTTATGCTTGCAGACTGCTCTATCTGAAGTCTTTATGCTTGCAGACTGCTCTATCTGAAGTCTTTATGCTTGCAGACTGCTCTATCAGAAGTGTTTGCTGCTAGTTTTATAAGAACCCTGAGTGCCGCTGATAACCTACTTTTTATTATTATTTTAATTGTTTTTAAAAATGTTATATATATATATATATATATATATATATATATATATATATATATATATATAAAAGAAATATATAGTGCTATATATACAGAGCTATAGTGGCTCTGAAAAATTATACTTTTTTTTTTAGAATTTAAAAGAATAAATGAAGATTCTTAATCTAGTGTATATTTGAGGACATTCTATATTGGGTGGTTGTTAGAGAGATGTGCATTCAACTTATGTTTGTTAGGTGATTCATCTGATACATGAATATCCAAATACATTATTGGACGAAACGGATGAAAGTTTGCTTCACCATACCAATTAGTTCAATTGTTTGTACCGTTTGTCACCAAAAACAGGAAGTTGTATCATTTGGCTAATCAACTTTTTTGTTTTTAATTATGTAGGGGGGTCTGACCATAATGTATGTTGATTTTAGTCATACAGGCTTGTCCAATCAAGACTTAAAGGGACATGAGACCCACATTTTTTCTTTCATGATTTAGAAAGATAATGCAATTTTAAACATCTTTCTAATTTACTTCTATTATCTAATTTGTTTTATTCTCTTGATATTCTTTGCTGAAAAGCATATCTAGATATGCTCAGTAGCTGCTGATTGGTTGCTGCACATAGAAGCCTCGTGTGATTGGCTCACCATGTGCATTGCTTTTTCTTCAACTAAGGATATCTAAAAAATGAAGCAAAATAAATAATAGAAGTAAATTGTAATGTTGCTTAAATTTCTATTCTCTATCTGAATCATGAAAGAAAGATTTTGGGTTTAGTGGCCCTTTAACTTAGCATACGGAGAGGGAAGAATAGGGTAAGCTCAGCCATTTTCAATCAGCCTTTGTGAGTTGGTCATATATGCTAGTTGTTCTATTAGCATGAAAAGATTGTTTATTTTAATTGTTTGGATTCTATAATATTAGATTTTTCCAATTGGTCCAATTCAATCGAAACAAATTCCCACATGAACTAAATTTGGCCGATCCTACTGTTGGGAAAAATCCAAAAATAATTATTTTGGATGAAACTAAATGTTTACCTGTGCATATGTATAATGAATGTGTCATTTTTGTGCTCAATGCACAGTGTTTATAGTTATTCACTTGTATTTATATGTGTAAGTAATTACTGATTTGTAACACAATATATTTATCAAATTATATGAAAAAGGGGGTTTAGTGCCATATTGGAGTCAATATGTGTGTGTGTGTGTGTGTTTATTATTTGATAAAATATATATCTATACCTGTAGTTTCTAGTAGTGCACTCTCACAAACAAAACAGGATCAAAGTACCAGGGTGCCAGAATGCAGCATTCAAACAAAGTAAATGTAGGCATTCAGTGGATTTACGTGCAGAATCAAATCAATTTCTTTAATACATTATACTTGACATTTCGGAGAAACGCTCTTCTTCCTCAGACAGTAAACAATAGTGAACAAATCAATTAAATAGAATAAACCCCACCCCCAACTTAAAAAAAAAATAACAATAGGCTACTATGGTAACCCAGAGTGCACAAATAAAAGTGACAGTGCTATACAAATCCAAACAAAATCACTAGACATCCATACTGTATCATAAAAGGAATACATGTGCATTAACATTTTCTAATCATAAACATAATTTCTCACACTCTAATACTTTAGATTGTGGGTTCGCACTGATCACTACAGGGTACTCTATTCAACACCTCCTCATAGTTTGATCTATATAAGGTGTCAATGAGTAAATCCCCCTCTATAAAGGATCATAGGTGCCATGCTTGTGTGAGTAAAAACAAAAACAAACACCAAGTACATCCTGGCAGCTGGGGGCGGAGCTAACCATTGACATAAAATTCAGAATCGTGACAAAAATCGAAGTTCAGATTTAACACCCAAATGCACAGTGTCTGCCACATATATCGTGCTGAATGTTTGTATTATGAATCATCTTATCCTTATTGTATATACTGTATCGGTTCTGGCCTCTGTGTTTGCATCATGTGTGTCAGAATGTGAGTATAATCAACACCCAGAGGCGAAACTATAAGACAGCATTATCAATCACATGTCTGCCATCATTGATTGAGGTGCACAAAAAGCCAAAAAAGGTATTGCTTGCTCACTTGTAATCTAGCCCTAAAATGTTTTAACTAAACAAAACAAAAGATCAACTACATTTTTTGACATTAAAGGGATATGAACATGTCTGCTTGATTGTTGTAATAAAAAAGAAAACACTAAGCAGTGGCTTAAACTTAAAGGGCCATGATACCCAAATGTTGAAACACTTGAAAGTGATGCAGCATAGCTGTAAAAAGCTGACTAGAAAATATCACATGAACATCTCTTTTTAAAAAAGAAAGACATTTTACCTCAAAATGTCCTAAATATTCAAACCCCATTGCAAAGGACTTTAAGCAGCAAATCAGTATGCCTGTCCCGGGACAGGCAATTGAGTGAGCATTGCATTGTGCACACTCATATTATTTCCCTATTCAGTTTAAGGAAGTTTACTATGAAATATCATGAGAGATAAAGGGACATAATACTCATATGCTAAATCACTTGAAACTGATGCAGTATAACTGTACAAAGCTGACAGGAAAATATCACCTGAGAATCTCTATGTCAAAAAGGAAGATATTTTACCTCACAATCTCCTCAGCTCACCAGAGTAAGTTCTGTGTAAAAAGTTATACTCAGCTGCAGGTAAAAAAAAGAAATAAATGAAGAAATGAACAGCAGCCAATCAGCATCAACAGTGCTTAGGTCATGAACTCTTTTACTTACTCTTACTGTGATCTCATGAGATTTCACTTAACTCTCATTAGATTTCATAGTAAACTTCCTTAAACTGAATAGGGAAATGAGTGTGCACCAAGCTTGCTCCTTTGCCTGTCCTGGGACAGACATACTGATTTTCTGCTTAGAAGTCCTGTACAATGGGATGTGGTTATCTTTTTTTTTTCTAAACAATAAAAATTCTGGAGTAGATTTTAAGGCAGCAGTTTTGCAAGAATATTATTATTTTGAAAGAGCACTAGATGGCAGCACAATTTCCTGGCATGTAAATGCTCGGGACTTCTACCTAGGTATCTCTTCAACAAAGAATATCATGGGAATAAAATACATTTGATAATGGATGTAAATTGGTAACTTTTTAAAATTAGTATGCTCTGTCTGAATCACAAAAGACATTTTTTGAGTTTCATATCCCTTTATACGACTGAAATGACATCTAAATGTGTTTTTTTTTGTCATGTAAAACCTGTAACATTTCTATTGAACATAAAGTGTAATATGAATGGTTTTAATAAGAAATTTAATATGGTTGGTTATACAAGAACCTGAACATTTTCAAAAGTAATTTTCAATCATTTCCTTCTTTCTCTTCTTGGAATCAGATACTTGGAGTCAGACAACTGTCGTGCTGTTTTTTTGTAATAAAAATGTCTCTTCTGTGCAAGTCATCTGGAAATATGATGTCATTTTTGGTAATGGGCATTAATGGATTTCTTGGGGTTATTTTTTAACTTTATTACAAAAAGAAGTGTCTATCGTTAGAGAACAAAACTTATAGATGCTGAGGTCCAAAAATAATAAGAGTTAAAGGAAATTCCATAGCTCTGCAGAGTGTAATTGAATTAAAAGTATCAGATTGTTGAAAGCACATTCAAGTCCCAGTCCATTTTAAGAACATGAAACTCACAATTTAATCCTAATAAAACTATTAGACATGTTCATTCATTTTCTGACAAATTAAAAAAAAAGGATACATTCTTTTTTAAATTTGTTGCATTAGTCCTAAAACCATAAACTTCAGGGATATGAAATAGTCCTTTAGTAAAGCCAAATATGTTAAAGGGACAGTCTACACCAGAATATTTATTGTTTTAAAAGATAGATAATCTCTTTATTACCCATTCCCTAGTTTTGCATAACCAAGACAGTTATTTTAAAACACTTTTAACCTCTGTGATTACCTTGTATCTAAGCCTCTGCAAACTGCCCCTTATTTCAGTCGTTTGACAGACTTGCATTTTAGCCAATTGGTGCTGGCTCCTAGGAACTCCACGTGTGTGAGCACAGTGTTATCTATATGAAACACATAAACTAACACCATCTAGTGGTGAAAAACTGTCATAATGCCATGAACTAAGAGGCGGCCTTTAAGGTCTTAGAAATTATCATATGAACCTCCTAGGTTTAGCTTGCAACTAAGAGTACCAAGAGAACAAAACAAAATTGGTGATAGAAGTAAATTGGAAAATTGTTTAAAAATGAAAGTTTGTTTTGGACTAGACTGTCCCTTTAAATCAAAGTAAACATAAAAAGAAACAGATTGTGTATTAAAAAAGCAAACAACTTACTTGTTTTCTTGCAAAATGAGCACTTAATAAATTCTCAGTGGAGCCACTGCCTTCAGTGAGATAAGAGAGGAGACATGTTTTAAACTTAAAGGGCCATGATATCCAAATGTTGAAACACTTGAAAGTGATGCAGCATAGCTGTAAAAAGCTGACTAGAAAACATCACCTGAACATCTCTATGTAAAAAAGCAAGATATGTTACCTCAAAATGTCCTAAGTGTTTACACCCCATTGTAAAGGACTTTAAGCAGCAAAACAGTTTGCTTGTCAGGGGACTTGCAAGGAAGCGTGCCTCATGCACACTCATGCTATTTCCCTATTCAGTTAAAGGAAGTTTACTATGAAATCTCATGAGAGTTAAGTGAAATCTCATAAGATCACAGTAAAAGAGTTCATGACCTCAGCACTGCTGATGCTGATTGGCTGCTGCTCATTTTTCATTTTTTTTTTTTACCTGCAGCTGAACAGCAGCTGAAGTATAACTTTTTACACAGCACTTACTCTGCTGAGCTGTGGAAATTGTGAGTTGAAATATCTTCTTTTTTAACATAGAGATTCTACAGTTATATTTTCTTGTCTTTTTACAGTTATACTGCATCAGTTTCAAGTGATTTAGCATATAAGTATTGTCTCTTTAATAGACTTTTTACCTCTGTGATTACCTTGTATCTAAGCCTATGCAGACTGCCTCCTTATCTCAGTTCTTACATGCATTTTAGCCAATCAGTGCTGACCCATAAATAACCCCAGGGGAGTGAGCACAATGTTATCTTTATGACACACATTTACTAGCAGTGTCTAACTGTGAAAAAGTGTCAAAATTCTAAGAGGTAGTTCAATAGCTTAGAAATTAGCCTACCTAGGTTTAGCTTTCAACAGAATAGAAAAGAATACCAAGAGCAAGATTACAAGTCACGTGTTATGAGTTTTACGTGCATAATATGGTCATTTTGCAATCAATTTCCATTGTGCAGCTATTACAATTCTTGAAAAATCATGATTGCACACGCACATTCACCTTTTACGCAACAATCCTTTCCGCGCTCTAAGAGCTGTATTTAACAGTTTTGCGCTACATAAAACTTTCATGAAACACTTCAAAAATACATTACAAAGTAAAGTTACATTCATATTAACACTGTCTTATAAATATTGTTTTTAAAAAAATGTTGCACACAAAAGTTATAAGAGCTCAAAGATACGAGATCTCGGGTGTTAGAAAAAAAGGCAGACGCAGGGATTTTACATTGACTTACATTCATACACATACATAGAGAAACATAGATTTATAGGAATAGAGATATGTTTAAAGGGACATGAAATTAACATTTTTTCTTTATTCAGATAGAGAATACAATTTTAAACAAATTTCCAATTTACTTCTATTATCTAATCTGCTTTATACTCTTGGTGTCATTTGTTGAAAAGAATATCAAGATAGACTCAGTAGATTAGAGCTTGGAGTCAGCTGCTGATTAATTGCTGAACTTGTATGCTCATTTTCATTGGCTTACACATATGTTCAGCTGGTTCCCAGTAGTGCATTGCTGCTTCTTCAATAAAAGAAGATACCAAGAGAATGAAGCAAAATTGATAACAGACGTAAATTGGAAAGTTGTTTAAAAATATATAATCTTTCTGAATCATAAACATTTTCATGACCCTTTAACTATGGAGATAATGAAACGATTTCACATTACAATCTTCTTATGCACATTAAACAATATCTCAGAGGGATTTTCAAAGAGATATTCGCATATAGATCTCAAGATATCTAGACATATATATATTCATATACATATCTTGCTATAAATAGAGATATCTGTCCACAAATCATCACATATATAGAGAAATATTTATTTAGAAATAAAGAGAACATATTTAATTACGAAAACATTTCCGCAATATGAAACATTCGCATTTTCATGTACACTTTTCGAGGAGAATACGTCATGGGCTTTGTGCAAGAAATTAGGTTATTTGTGGGGGGGGTTTCTATTTGTTTTCTCCATTGACTTCTATGGGGAATACGTGAACATGCATGCGATTTGGCTGTTTGGATTATGCGGCTTAACGCATAAGTTATTTTGCTACTTGTAATAGCTGTGCAACCCCAAATGGGAAAAAGCCATAACGCTCGCTGTGTTTTCACCACTGATTTGCCGCGCAACTTGTAATCTTGTCCCAAGAGAGCAAATCAAATTTGATGATAAAAGTACATTGAATTTTTTTTTAATTTTTTTAAATTGCATGCCCTAACTGAATCAATTTTAATTTTGACTAGACTGTCCCTTTAAAGTGCTCTAGACCAGTTGTTGCCAACCGCGGTCCTCAAGGACCCCCAACAGTCCTGGTTTTCATTATAGCTAAACCAGTGCACAGGTGAAGTAATCAGCTGATCTGTAACCAACCTGCTCTCATCCATCAGCTGATTATTTCACCTGTGCACTGGTTCAGCTATAATGAAAACCAGGACTGTTGGGGGTCCTTGAGGACCGCGGTTGGCAACCACTGCTCTAGACATTCTGCAGGATGCCAAGCTTATGTCCCTGCTATTCAACAAAAGATAACAAGTGAACAAAGAAAACTTGATAATAGACGTAAATTAGACGTACATTATCTGAATCATGAAAGAAAAATTTTAGATATCGTGTCCCTTTAAGATTTGTTAACCATACAATTATTCAAAAATTACAGGAGTCTAGTTTTTTAATACTGCAACTACAATAGTATAATTATGAATTCCATAAATAAATTGTTTCAAATACAATATCAATGTCAGAAAGAAAGAAAATTATATATAATCCTATTATGTTCCCAGAATAAAAAACTGTAATAGTCAATTGTTGAAAATCTTTTTAGATATGATTTTACTTGTTTTCAGTTACTTGACTGCAAATAGCTCCAATGCACTTAAATGTGTGCCCATATTTGTGTATATATGTATTTATATGTTTATATGTGTATACATGTCTGTAAATACATAAATACACATATAAATATATAGATATATATGTGCACATATATATTGTACATACATAAATATTTAGACATATTTATGTATGTATCACTATGTTAAAGCCCTTATTTTTCTAACACCTGAGACCTCATATCTTTGAGCACTTTTTTAAATACATTGTGATGTTATCTGTCTTTTACTATGCAGGGAGGGGGGAGTGTCTGTGCTACTTGTTTTCCCAGCCCCTTTCACTGGATGTCCCAGCCAAACCTCTTCAACAATGCTAAATTGGTAGCTTCTAAGTAAGTTTTTAAAAGGTTTAATACTAGATTTTTAGATCAGCTTCTGTGCATATTCTTCTTTATAGATAGTAGTGTCTATTACATGCAGTTATATGAACCACTCCGCCTCTTTTCTAAATCCCTGGTCTAATCATAATTAAATGACAAATCAAGTGGGGTTGGGTTTTGAACATACAGCGTGTCAGGTTGAGAAAAGTAGGCGCTAACACTCCTTTATACATATGGAAGCCCTCTTCCTTTTAAAAACATATTTGATTACTACCTAAATGGCTCATACAAAACATCTATCTATCTAGCTATCTATCTATTTATCTACTATCATCTTTATATCTATCTCTATCTATCTATCTATCTATCTATTTATCTATCTAGCTATCTATCTACTATCATCTTACTATCTATCTATCTATTTATCTATCTATCTATCTATTTATTTACTATCATCTTTATATCTATCTATCTATCTATCTATCTATCTATCTATCTATCTATCTATCTATCTCTCTCTCTCTCTCTCTCTCTCTCTCTCTCTCTCTATCTATTTATCTACTGTCATCTATCTATCTATCTATCTATCTATCTATCTATCTATCTATTAATCTACTATCATCTTTATATCTATCTATCTATCTCTCTCTCTCTCTCTATCTATTTATCTACTGTCATCTTTATATCTATCTATCTCTCTATCTATCATCTATCTTTATAATATATTGGAGAAGAAACTTGTTTGAGTCTGTAAAATCAATAGATCACTGCCACACTGTGCCTAGTAGATACTGACAACAATGCAAATAAAAGCAAGATGTTTAAACAGGATTTTATCATTATTATTTCAATTTGTATCACTAATACAATTATATATATATATACACAGTATATGTGTGTGTGTGTGTGTGTTATAAATTAGTTCTAAATAATGTGACACTATCTATGGGAAGAAGAGACACTAAGAGCACTCATGCTAATGGATACATTTAGGCTCTGCATACTAGCCCACCCCTGAGACAAGCAAGGCTTTGGCTACACACACAGCACTATCAAAGAGGCTGTTGATAAGCTCAGCTGTTGGAATCTAGGGTGAGAGTGACATATGAGATCAGGGAGTGTGCTCAGCTGCAGTAACACAAACCACATGTTAATGGGCAAGATGCAGGACACCAGCTGTGAATCTCAGGGGATCTTTTTCCCAGTGACCACAGCTCATAAAACTAGAAAAACAATATAATTGTGTTAGTAATTCCTTTACTCAATTTTCCATTGTGTTGGCCCCAGAACAAATGCAATGTGAATATGATCCTCAGATATATATTTTTATAGCACTCATCATCATCAGGTGCAAAGGAATTTAGATGACATCATAAAATGGGTAAGGAAAGCAATTTTTATTGCCAAAAAAACAAATTCACCTTTACTTTTCTAGTGTTTAACTGGAAAAAATGGATTGTGCTACAGGGGATATGCAGAAACTGCGCTACAGGCACAGTCTTTATCTAACTATGGAGTTGATAACAATATTGTGCTTGTGTACAGAAGATACAAATGTACTCTTTACTTTATTATCAATGTATTTTCCAGTATCACAATGTTTGTGGTGTTAATACCCCTGAAGCTTGAAATTGTTACCGTAAAAAAACAAAAACACACAACCATTATCTGGGTCATTTGTCTCTCGATTTTCTAATACAAAACCAACTGAGCAGGATTAACAAGAAACCACATGACAATTTCATGGGTTTAGAAATATCATCACAGGCTGAAGGGCTTGCTTGTTGATTGATTATTTTTAAATAGTTTGTAGTGATGCTAATATGTGTACAATTAACCCGTTATGTTCCAAAAACCATAGAGATATGTGTGAATGTCTCTTTAACGGATTTAGACAGTGGAATAATTGGTTTAGTGGGCATGATTATTTTTGTTTATTGATTTCCCTAATTGTTATTATTGTGAAAGTGCTTATTATTTTTCTTTTAAACTTTAACTTATTAATCAGGTAGCTTTTGTATTTGTTTAGTTATGTTGATTCCTAGGTTATGCCTTCTAATATATATGTTTAAAATACATGGATAACATGATAATATTAAAAGATTGATAATCATGGATGCTATATATGACCACTGATTAGATTTATGAGTTACAGATGCGCTCTCTACGAGGATCCAATGACAGAGGAGGAAGTTTAAAGGGAAAATCAACTGCATAGACTGACATCCTTGAAAAAGCTGGACAGGTGAAATGTATGTCGGAGTCAGCAGTCACAAAGGTATAGTCACAAGGAGGCATATTGAAACTAAGTCGTACCAGACCCTTCTTATATCTATCCAGGAAGTAGGTTTGTTTTTTGATTGCTGCTGGGACCCCAGAGTGGCAGACAACTATTGACTTTTTACTTTGCATAAACTTTGCTTTCTAAAAGAATTTTTGTTTTTAATACGTTTTTATTCTTGTTATTAATATTGAAACCCCCTATAATCAACACAGTCTTGGATCCATTTGTACTGAGCGCATCACTTAGAGCTATAGTAGCTCAAAATCATGTGAGTAGTTTTCCTATTATACTTAAAGGGATATTCTCATATGGTTTAACACTATGAAAGTGTTTTTCTATTTTCTTTGAGGTACTAAGATCTCCTTTCTTTCATGTAATTAACAAGAGTCCATGAGCTAGTGACGTATGGGATATACATTCCTACCAGGAGGGGCAAAGTTTCCCAAACCTCAAAATGCCTATAAATACACCCCTCACCACACCCACAAATCAGTTTTACAAACTTTGCCTCCCGTGGAGGTGGTGAAGTAAGTTCGTGCTAGATTCTACGTTGATATGCGCTCCGCAGCAGGTTGGAGCCCGGTTTTCCTCGCAGCGTGCAGTGAATGTCAGAGGGATGTGAAGAGAGTATTGCCTATTTGAATTCAATGATCTCCTTCTACGGGGTCTATTTCATAGGTTCTCTGTTATCGGTCGTAGAGATTCATCTCTTACCTCCCTTTTCAGATCGACGATATACTCTTATATATACCATTACCTCTACTGATTCTCGTTTCAGTACTGGTTTGGCTTTCTACTACATATAGATGAGTGTCCTGGGGTAAGTAAGTCTTATTTTTGTGACACTCTAAGCTATGGTTGGGCACTTTTATATAAAGTTCTAAATATTTGTGTTTAAACATTTATTTGCCTTGATTCAGGATGTTCAATATTCCTTATTTCAGACAGTCAGTTTCATTATTTAGGATAATGCATTTGAATAATCAATTTTTTTCTTACCTTAAAATTTGACTTTTTTCCCTGTGGGCTGTTAGGCTCGCGGGGGCTGAAAATGCTTCATTTTATTGCGTCATTCTTGGCGCTGACTTTTTTGGCGCAAAAAAATTTTTTCCGGCGTCATACTTGTCACCGGAAGTTGAGTAATTTTTGGACGTTTTTGCGCCAAAAGTGTCGGCGTTACCGGATGTGGCGTCATTTTTGGCGCCAAAAGCATTTAGGCGCCAAATAATGTGGGCGTCTTTTTTGGCGCTAAAAAATATGGGCGTCATTATTGTCTCCACATTATTTAAGTCTCATTGTTTATTTGCTTCTGGTTGCTAGAAGCTTGTTCACTGGCATTTTTTCCCATTCCTGAAACTTTAATTTAAGGAATTTTATCAATTTTGCTTTATATGTTGTTTTTTCTATTACATATTGCAAGATGTCTCAGATTGACCCTGAATCAGAAGATACTTCTGGAAAATCGCTGCCTGATGCTGGATCTACCAAAGTTAAGTTTATTTGCTGTAAACTTGTGGTATCTGTTCCTCCAGCTGTTGTTTGTAATGAATGTCATGACAAACTTGTTAATGCAGATAATATTTCCTTTAGTAATGCTACATTACCTGTTGCTGTTCCATCAACATCTAATACTCAGAGTGTTCCTGTTAACATAAGAGATTTTGTTTCTAAATCCATTAAGAAGGCTATGTCTGTTATTCCTCCTTCTAGTAAACGTAAAAGGTCTTTTAAAACCTCATTTTTCAGATGAATTTTTAAATGAACATCATCATTCTGATTCTGATAATGATTCCTCTGGTTCAGAGGATTCTGTTTCAGAGGTTGATGCTGATAAATCTTCATATTTATTCAAAATGGAATTTATTCGTTCTTTACTTAAAGTGAAGCTAAACTTTTTCACATACAAATTGATCTGTATTTTGCTTTTCTAACGTACAACGTAGTCGCTATGTTTATTTTTTAATTAAACTTAAATTTGACCGTATTTACCAACCTTTATGTTACTATTGCTTGTTATCCTAATCTCCTCCCATCCAGCATTTCCGTGTTTGCTATACATAGACGTATAGAGCGGTCCCACACGCTCTATACGTCAGAACCACGCTCGTGCACGTTGATCCTCTTTTAACCGCGCATGCGCACAAATTGTAACAAACTTGTTGCAGTATGCGATCCGATGCGGTGGAGATTTACACGAGGACGCGCTCGCTTTCAAGGAGGAAGTATAAATATTCGCGCATGCGCACCATTAAGCATCACCTTCTGACGTCAATTGACCGCCACCTAACGGCCAGAAAATCAATTGGCTGTATAAACAACGTGATCGTTGTTTAGAAGAAAAAAAAAAATACGGGTTGTTTTGTTCTAAGCGAAATCACAGCACATTAAACAAGATAACTAAGGTACAATACAAAAATATAAGAAATGATGAATGAACATCCTATTAATTTTGAATGCTAAATTGATTTTTTCATAGCAGACTGATTCACTTTACCTTCACTTTAAAGAAGTCTTAATTGCATTAGAAATAGAGGAATCTGGTCCTCTTGATACTAAATCTAAACGTTTAAATAAGGTTTTTGAATCTCCTGTAGTTATTCAAGAAGTTTTTCCTGTCCCTGATGCTATTTCTGAAGTAATTTCCAGGGAATGGAATAATTTGGGTAATTCATTTACTCCTTCTAAACGTTTTAAGAAATTATATCCTGTGCCATCTGACAGATTAGAGTTTTGGGACAAAATCCCTAAGGTTGATGGGGCTATCTCTACTTTTGCTAAACATACTTCTATTCCTACAGCAGATAGTACTTCCTTTAAGGATCCTTTAGATAGGAAAATTGAATCCTTTCTAAGAAAAGCTTACTTATGTTCAGGTAATCTTCTTAGACCTGCTATATCTTTAGCGGATGTTGCTGCAGCTTCAACTTTTTGGTTGGAAGCTTTAGCGCAACAAGTAACAGATCATAATTCTCATAGCATTGTTAATCTTCTTCAACATGCTAATAATTTTATTTGTGATGCCATCTTTGATATCATTAGGGTTGATGTCAGGTATATGTCTCTAGCTATTTTAGCTAGACGAGCTTTATGGCTTAAAACTTGGAATGCTGATATGTCTTCCAAGTCAACTTTGCTTTCCCTTTCTTTCCAGGGTAATAAATTATTTGGTTCACAGTTGGATTCTATTATTTCAACTGTTACTGGGGGGAAAGGAACTTTTTTACCACAGGATAAAAAATCTAAAGGTAAATTTAGGTCTACTAATCGTTTTCGTTCCTTTCGTCACAATAAGGAACAAAAGCCTGATCCTTCCCCTACAGGAGCGGTATCAGTTTGGAAACCATCTCCAGTCTGTAATAAATCCAAGCCTTTTAGAAAGCCAAAGCCAGCTCCCAAGTCAACATGAAGGTGCGGCCCTCATTCCAGCCCAGCTGGTAGGGGGCAGATTACGATTTTTCAAAGAAATTTGGATCAATTCGATTCACAATCTTTGGATTCAGAACATTGTTTCACAAGGGTACAGAATAGGCTTCAAGATAAGGCCTCCTGCAAGAAGATTTTTTCTTTCCCGTGTCTCAGTAAATCCAGTGAAGGCTCAAGCATTTCTGAAATGTGTTTCAGATCTAGAGTTGGCTGGAGTAATTATGCCAGTTCCAGTTCTGGAACAGGGGCTGGGGTTTTACTCAAATCTCTTCATTGTACCAAAGAAGGAGAATTCCTTCAGACCAGTTCTGGATTTAAAAATATTGAATCATTATGTAAGGATACCAACATTCAAAATGGTAACTATAAGGACTTTTCTGCCTTTTATTCAGCAAGGGCATTATATGTCCACAATAGATTTACAGGATGCATATCTGCATATTCCGATTCATCCAGATCACTATCAGTTTCTGAGATTCTCTTTCCTAGACAAGAATTACCAGTTTGTGGCTCTGCCGTTTGGCCTAGCAACAGCTCCAAGGATTTTTACAAAGGTTCTCGGTGCCCTTCTGTCTGTAATCAGAGAACAGGGTATTGTGGTATTTCCTTATTTGGACGATATCTTGGTACTTGCTCAGTCTTCACATTTAGCAGAATCTCATACGAATTGACTTGTATTGTTTCTTCGAGAACATGGTTGGAGGATCAATTTACCAAAAAGTTCTTTGATTCCTCAGACAAGGGTAACCTTTTTAGGTTTCCAGATAGATTCAGTGTCCATGACTCTGTCTCTGACAGACAAGAGACGTCTAAAATTGGTTTCAGCTTGTCGAAACCTTCAGTCTCAATCATTCCCTTCGGTAGCCTTATGCATGGAAATTCTAGGTCTTATGACTGCTGCATCGGACGCGATCCCCTTTGCTCGTTTTCACATGCGACCTCTTCAGCTCTGTATGCTGAACCAGTGGTGCAGGGATTATACAAAGATATCTCAATTAATATCTTTAAAACCAATTGTACGACACTCTCTGACGTGGTGGACAGACCACCATTGTTTAGTTCAGGGGGCTTCTTTTGTTCTTCTGACCTGGACTGTGATTTCAACAGATGCAAGTCTGACAGGTTAGGGAGCTGTTTGGGGGTCTCTGACAGCACAAGGGGTTTGGGAATTTCAGGAGGTGAGATTACCAATCAACATTTTGGAACTCCGTGCAATTTTCAGAGCTCTTCAGTCATGGCCTCTTCTAAAGAGAGAGTCGTTCATTTGTTTTCAGACGGACAATGTCACAACCGTGGCATATGTCAATCATCAAGGAGGGACTCACAGTCCTCTGGCTATGAAAGAAGTATCTCGAATACTGGTATGGGCGGAATCCAGCTCCTGTCTAATTTCTGCGGTTCATATCCCAGGTATAGACAATTGGGAAGCGGATTATCTCAGTCGCCAAACGTTACATCCGGGGGCGAATGGTCTCTTCACCCAGAGGTATTTCTTCAGATTGTTCAAATGTGGGGACTTCCAGAAATAGATCTGATGGCTTCTCATCTAAACAAGAAACTTCCCAGGTATCTGTCCAGATCCAGGGATCCTCGGGCGGAGGCAGTGGATGCATTGTCACTTCCTTGGAAGTATCATCCTGCCTATATCTTTCCGCCTCTAGTTCTTCTTCCAAGAGTGACTTCCAAAATTCTAAAGGAGTGCTCGTTTGTTCTGCTGGTGGCTCCAGCATGGCCTCACAGGTTTTGGTATGCGGATCTTGTCCGGATGGCCACTTGCCAACCGTGGACTCTTCCATTAAGACCAGACCTTCTATCGCAAGGTCCTTTTTTCCATCAGGATCTCAAATCCTTAAATTTGAAGGTATGGAGATTGAACGCTTGATTCTCAGTCATAGAGGTTTCTCTGACTCTGTGATTAATACTATGTTACAGGCTCGTAAATCTGTATCTAGGAAGATATATTATCGAGTCTGGAAGATTTACATTTCTTGGTGTTTTTCTCATCATTTTTCTTGGAATTCTTTTAGAATTCTTAGAATTTTACAGATTCTTCAGGATGGTTTGGATAAAGGTTTGTCTGCAAGTTCCTTGAAAGGACAAATCTCTGCTCTTTCTGTTCTTTTCCACAGAAAGATTGCTAGTCTTCCTGATATTCATTGTTTTGTACAAGCTTTGGTTCGTATAAAACCTGTTATTAAGTCAATTTCTCCTCCTCCTCCGTTTGAACCTATGCATTCGCTGGACATTAAATTACTTTCTTGGAAAGTTTTGTTTCTTTTGGCCATCTCTTCTGCTAGAAAAGTTTCTGAATTATCTGCTCTTTCTTGTGAGTCTCCTTTTCTGATTTTTCATCAGGATAAGGCGGTGTTGCGAACTTCTTTTAAATTTTTACCTAAGGTTGTGAATTCTAACAACATTAGTAGAGAAATTGTGGTTCCTTCATTGTGTCCTAATCCTAAGAATTCTAAGGAAAGATTGTTGCATTCTTTGGATGTAGTTAGAGCTTTGAAATATTATGTTGAAGCTACTAAAAATTTCCGAAAGACTTCTAGTCTATTTGTTATCTTTTCCGGTTCTAGGAAAGGTCAGAAGGCCTCTGCCATTTCTTTGGCGTCTTGGTTAAAGTCTTTGATTCATCATGCTTATGTCGAGTCGGGTAAAACTCCGCCTCAAAGGATTACAGCTCATTCTACTAGGTCAGTTTCTACTTCCTGGGCGTTTAGGAATGAAGCTCCGGTTGATCAGATTTGCAAAGCAGCAACTTGGTCTTCTTTGCATACTTTTACTAAATTCTACCATTTTGATGTGTTTTCTTCTTCTGAAGCAGTTTTTGGTAGAAAAGTACTTCAGGAAGCTGTTTCAGTTTGATTCTTCTGCTTATAATTTCAGTTTTTTTCATTATAAGATTTAAACTTTGTTTTGGGTGTGGATTATTTTCAGCGGAATTGGCTGTCTTTATTTTATCCCTCCCTCTCTAGTGACTCTTGCGTGGAAGATCCACATCTTGGGTATTCATTATCCCATACGTCACTAGCTCATGGACTCTTGCTAATTACATGAAAGAAAACATAATTTATGTAAGAAGTTACCTGATAAATTCATTTCTTTCATATTAGCAAGAGTCCATGAGGCCCACCCTTTTTTGTGGTGGTTATGATTTTTTTTGTATAAAGCACAATTATTCCAATTCCTTATTTTTTTTATGCTTTCGCACTTTTTGCTTGTAACCCCACTTCTTGGCTATGCGTTAAACTGATTTGTGGGTGTGGTGAGGGGTGTATTTATAGGCATTTTGAGGTTTGGGAAACTTTACCCCTCCTGGTAGGAATGTATATCCCATACGTCACTAGCTCATGAACTCTTGCTAATATGAAAGAAATGAATTTATCAGGTAACTTCTTACATAAATTATGTTTTTGAATATTATCCCATGACCCTTTAGTGCACAGCATTGTATAGTATAATTTTCTTTTTTCCTGTTGCTTCCTAATGCAATCCTATATGGTGGGGGTACTGTCAGTGTGTGTTGTCCATGCTCAAAACAAATGTCAGATTCAAAAGCTTTTTGCTTACTTGGATATACAACAAATGCCCTGAACATGGGCTGAACTCACTGAATATTCAAAACAAAAAATGTGGAACTCTCCAGCACTGCAAGATCTCTCTCATTTATGTATTTGAAGGAGAGACAAGCCTAGTGCAATATAGCACTGCATGATATGAGAGTTTTGTTACACTTACACTTTGTACATTTTATTTTATATCACTTAACATTTCAGATTGGGTCCTTTTATTTTTTTTGCATTTAAGCTTTTGCACTTTCTTGTTTATATTTTAACACATTTCGATTTAGATCTGGCAGGGATTTTACAAATTCTGATTATGTTTTTAAAATGTCTGTGTTACTTTAACAAAATAGGATCATACTATGTATATTTCTGTTTAGCTTTTACAAAATACATTTCACCTTGTATTGCTGCATTGCAAGCTAAAACTGACAGTTTCAGAAAGTGAACAGGGCAGTTCCCAGGGTATGTCTGAAGCTCTCTCACCAGTCTTGTGAAATTTTGTAAGCAGTTTACACAAGCAGGACTTACTGAATTATCTCGCCAGCTGTATTCACAATACACTTATTTTAACAGAAAAGTAATTTACACTAAAATATAGACACATGCAAGTTTAATTGTAGTGAAAACATTTCAGTTTAATTTGTAATTCATGAAAACTTAGACTTTATATCAGCCCCAGTGGTTTTCTAGTTACCTTCATGTGGAATTTTGTGTCCTAGAGAGCTTCATTACTTTCTTACACCAAGATTACAAGTTGTGCGCTATAAGTTTATCTGCAAAATACAAAAAAACTAAGATTAAACTATAAATAAACCTAACATAACTATTTTAAGAAAAGAAAGGAAACTAAAAATAAAAAAACTAAATTAAAATTACGACAAATAAAAAAACACTAAGATTACAAAAATAATAAACCTAATTATTCAAAATAATAAAAATTAAACCTAATCTAATAGCCCTATAAAAACAGAAAAGTCACCCCAAAATAAAAACAACCCTAACCTAACAATAAACTACCAATAGGGCCTTTTCTAGGGCATTGTCCTAAGTTAAATAGCTCCTTTACATAATAAAATATGGGTTAATACGTTTAATATAGTATTTGCGATGCGGGGGTGGCGGTTTAGGGGTTAATAGTGTAGTTTATGGGTGTTAATGTACTTTGCAAAATTTTTGTTATGAGTTTTGTAAAACATTTTTGTTTTGAAAAATCCATTACTATTGGTCTCAGATAGCGTAATGGATCACTGCGGTATAAGCTATAATGCTAGCGTAATAGCCGGACTGGCACAATGAAAATTGCACACTCAAAAGCCATTTTTGAGTGCGGAATGGAGAGTTGCGTAAAGGCTAAAATGCTAGCGGTTTAGCTGTACAGCTGCGACTTGTAATATGGGAGACCGGCATATTCTGCGTGCAATGGCCAATTTTTCAGCGGTATAGCAGTACCGCAAAACTTCTAATATTTCTGTTATTTTCCCTCCTTTTTTCTTATGGCCAGATTACGAGTTTTGCATTATGAGCTGTGAGGTACTAACTTGCACGTTATTGTCACCGCTCACTTACCTACAGCGCTGGTATTACAGGCTTTTACAAACCCGGCTTTAAAAGGCAAGAAGTGAGCGTAGAGCAAAATTGTGCTCCATACTGCACTCCAATACCAGCGCTGCTTAAGTCAGCGGTGAGCTGGTTGTACGTGCTTGTGCACGATTTCCCCATAGACATCAATGGGGAGAGCCGGCTGAGAAAAACACCTGCAAAAAAGCAGCATAAAGCTCAGTAACGCAGCCCCATTGATTTCTATGGGGAAACACATTTTATGTTTACACCTAACACCCTAACATGAACCCTGAGTCTAAACACTCCTAATCTTACATTTATTAACCCCTAATCTGCCGCCCCCGACATTGCTGACACCTACATTATACTTATTAACCCCTAATCTGCCGCTCCGGACATCGCAGGCACCTACATTATACTTATTAACCCCTAATCTGCTGCCCCCAACATCGCAGACACCTACATTATACTTATTAACCCCTAATCTGATGCCCCCAACTACGCTGACACCTACATTATATTTATTAACCCCTAATATCCCACCCCCAATGTCGCCGCAACCTACCTACACTTATTAACCCCTAATCTGCTGCCCCCAACGTCGCCGCCACTATAATAAACATATTAACCCCTAATCTGCCATCCCTAACATCGCCGCCACCTACCTACATTTATTAACTCCTAATCTGCAGCCCCCAACGCCGCCGCCACTATACTAAATTTATTAACCCCTAAACCTAAGTCTAACCCTAACCCTAAAACCCCCTAACTTAAATTAATTAAAAAAAACTAAATAAAACTTACTATTAAAAACTAAATAATTCCTATTTACAACTAAATACTTACCTGTAAAATAAACCCTAAGCTAGCTACAATATAACTAATAGTTACATTACAGCTAGCTTAGGGTTTATTTTTATTTTACAGGCAAGTTTGTATTTATTTTAACTAGGTAGAATAGTTACTAAATAATTATTAACTATTTAATAACTACCTAGCTAAAATAAATACAAATTGACCTGTAAAATAAAACCTAACCTGTCTTATACTAACACCTAACCTAACCCTACAATTAAATAAATTCCCTAAATTAAATACAATTAACTAAATTCAAAACAATTAGCTAAATTACAAAAAAACCCCACTAAATTACAGAAAATAAAAAACAAATTACAAGATCTTTAAACTAATTACACCTAATCTAATAGCCCTATCAAAATAAAAAAATCCTACCCAAAATAAAAAAAACTAATAGCTTAAACTAAACTACCAAGAGGCCTTAAAAATACAAACAACCCCCCAACAGTAAAACCCACCACCCACCAACCAACCCCCCAAATAAAACCCTAACTAAAAAAACCTAAGCTCCCCATTGCCCTGAAAAGGGCATTTGGATAGGCATTGCTCTTAAAAGGGCATTTAGCTCTATTGCAGCCAAAGCCCTAATCTAAAAATAAAACCCACCCAATAAACCCTTAAAAATTCCTAATACTAACCACCGAAGATCCACTTACCGGGAGAAGTCTTCATCCAAGCGGCAAGATGTCCTCAACGAAGCCGGCAGAAGTGGACCTCCAGAAGGGCAGAAGTGGTCCTCCAGACGGGCAAAAGTCTTCACCCAGATGGCATCTTCTATCTTCATCATTCCGACGCGGAGCGGCTCCATCTTCAAAACATCCGGCGCGGAGCATCCTCTTCAATTGACGGCTTCTTTTGGAATGAATGTTTCTTTTAGTGATGTCATCCAAGATGGCGTCCCTTAGATTCTAATTGGCTGATAGAATTCTATCAGCCAATCGGAATTAAGGTTGCGAGTTCAATCCTATTGGCTGATTGGATCAGCCAATAGGATTGAAGTTCAATCCTATTGGCTGATTGCATCAGCCAATAGGATTTATTCAACCTTAATTCCGATTGGCTGATATAATTCTATCAGCCAATCGGAATCTAAGGGACGCCATCTTGGATGATGTCACTTAAAGTAACATTCATTCCAGAAGAAGCCGTCTATGGAAGAGGATACTCTGCGCCGAATGTCTTGAAGATGGAGCCGCTCCGCGTCGGAAGGATGAAGATAGAAGATGCCGTCTGGGTGAAGACTTTTGCCCGTCTGGAGGACCACTTCTGCCCTTCTGGAGGACCACTTCTGCCGGCTTCATTGAGGACATCTTGCCGCTTGGATGAAGACTTCTCCCGGTAAGTGGATCTTCGGGGGTTAGTGTTAGTAATTTTTAAGGGTTTATTGGGTGGGTTTTATTTTTAGGTTAGGGCTTTGGGCCGCAATAGAGCTAAATGCCCATGGATGAAGACTTTTCCCGGTAAGTGGATCTTCGGGGGTTAGTGTTAGGATTTTTTAAGGGTTTATTGGGTGGGTTTTATTTTTAGGTTAGGTTTTTGGACCACAATAGAGCTAAATGCCCTTTTAAGGGCAATGCCCATCCAAATGCCCTTTTCAGGGCAATGGGGAGCTTAGGTTGTTTTAGTTAGGGTTTATTTGGGGGGTTGGTTGTGTGGGTGGTGTGTTTTACTGTTGGGGTTTTTTTTTTTACAGGTAAAAAAGCTGATTTCTCTGGGGCAATGCCCTGCAAAAGGCACTTGTAAGGGCTATTGGTAGTTTAGTTTAGGCTAGGGTTTTTTTTTTTATTTTGTGTGGGCTTTTTATTTTGATAGGGCTATTAGATTAGGTGTAATTAGTTTAAAAATCTTGTAATTTGTTTTTTATTTTCTGTAATTTAGTGTTTTTTTTTTTGTAATTTAGGTAATTGTTTTGAATTTAGTTAATTGTATTTAATTTAGGGAATGTATTTAATTGTAGGGTGAGGTTAGGTGTTAGTGTAAGACAGGTTAGGTTTTATTTTACATGTCAATTTGTATTTATTTTAACTAGGTAGTTAGTAAATAGTTAAAGGGCTACTGTAAGTAAATATTTTCTATGCCTGTTACTAACTAACTACCCCAAATACGCTTTTTATCAATAGCATTTTATTAACATATCTCTACCGTATGTCAGAAATCTTGTCTGCAAATTTAATTGTTTTCCAAACCCACTCCGTGGGTATCCTTTGCTCTGTACCAATCCGTTTACAATACCTAGGTTTCAAAATGGCGCTTTAAACACAAAGTTATTGGTTTAAGTATTTTGAACATGCAGTGCTGAAAATAGTGGTCAGGATAACGTGACATCATCGGCGAATAAAAGATATAACTTTTAGAATGTTATGAAACTTCGTTTTGGAGAAAATATAGGTCAGTAGGTTTTAATTAATGTTTATTAACTTTAATATGTTAGTTGTTTAGCTTAAAAATTATAACAGAAAGTAATCCTTTAATAATTATTTAGTAACTATTCTACCTAATTAAAATAAATACAAACTTGCCTGTAAAATAAAAATAAACCCTAAGCTAGATACAATGTAACTATTAGTTATATTGTAGCTAGCTTAGGGTTTATTTTATAGGTAAGTATTTAGTTTTAAATAGGAATTATTTAGGTAATGATAGTAATTTTTATTTATATTTATTTTAATTATATTTAAGGTAGGGGGTGTTAGGGTTAGACTTAGATTTAGGGTTAATAAATTTAATATAGTGGCGGCGACGTTGGGGCGGCAGATTAGGGGTTAATAAATGTAGGTAGGTGGCTGCGATGTTAGGGACAGCAGATTAGGGGTTAATAATATTTAACTAATGTTTGCGAGGTGGGAGTGCGGAGGTTTAGGGGTTAATATGTTTATTATAGTAGCGGTGATGTCCGGAGCGGCAGATTAGGGGTTAATAATTTAATTTTAGTGTTTGCGATGTGGGAGGGCCTCGGTTTAGGGGTTAATAGGTAGTTTATGGGTGTACTTTTTAGCACTTTAGTTATGAGTTTTATGCTACAGCGTTGTAGTGTAAAACTCATAACTACTGACTTTAAAATGCGGTACGAATCTTGACGGGATAGGGTGTACCGCTCACTTTTTGGCCTCCCAGAACAAGCTCGTAATACCGGCGCTATGGAAGTCCCATAGAAAAAAGACTATACGCAATTTGCGTAAGTTGATTTGCGGTAAGGCCAAAAAAGTGTGCGGTGCCCCTAAATCTGCAAGACTCGTAATACCAGCGGTAGTAAAAAAGCAGCGTTATGAGGCTTAACGCTGCTTTTTTACTCAAAACTCAAGACTCGTAATCTAGCCGTTGGAAAATTAAGTGAGATCAGCCCCTGCAAAGTCTTCTCTATAATTTATTTCCAAACTAGAGAATGTCTGATTGTTTGGCCCATAGAAAGTAATAAAGCTCTCTGGGAAACTGACAGTTTTTCAGTTTCAATTTAAATAGAAAAAATGCAAAGTGCAATGTAATTTGTAAAATTAAAAATTACATTTATATAAAGTATGATCCTAATTTGTTAAAGTTACATAGAAACTGTCAAAGCATTATCAGAATGTGTAAAAACACAATCCTAAATACCATAAAAAATAAAATACAAAAAAATAAAAAAGTGAAATTTTTAACCCCTTAAGGACTGGGAATTTTAAAGAAAAACTTGTCCGAAAGATTTTGCTATCACTCTATTTAAACAGAAATAGAGCCTTTTTTATTTACCTTTCATAATTATATAATTTTTTTAGTAGACAATCCAAGATGTTGACCTAGGTCCATAATAAAAATTCCTTTTCACAAACTTTTTTTCGCTGAAATTATTTATACACAGCTAGCTACTGCAGTCATAAGACAGATGATTGTAAAAGCTTGTCTGGGATTCCCTTTGCTCAGAAATAGCAGACATGCATGGTTTTGCCATTGTTTTTTGGTAAATAGAAGGTTGCTAATTGCAGCTGTGCAAAATACTTTGGAAATTCCCGTCAGTAAAGGGTTTAATAAGGTAGCTTGTAAGGTTAATTTTAGCTCTTATGTGGATATTCCCCTCTTACCTGACACCTTCCAACCCCTAATCTCTACTTGATCCCTCCCAAACAGCTCTCTACCCTCACTCACCTCCACTGGTCACCACTGTCTTAGGCCTAGATTTGGAGTTTGGCGGTAGATGGGCTGTTAACGCTACGCGGGCTTTTTTCTGGCCGCACCATAAAATTAACTCTGGTATCGAGAGTCCAAAAAAATGCTGCGTTAGGCTCCAAAAAAGGAGCGTAGAGCATTTTTACCGCAAATGCAACTCTCGATACCAGAGTTGCTTACGGACGCGGCCAGCCTCAAAAACGTGCTCGTGCACGATTCTCCCATAGGAAACAATGGGGCTGTTTGAGCTGAAAAAAAACCTAACACCTGCAAAAAAGCAGCGTTCAGCTCCTAACGCAGCCCCATTGTTTCCTATGGGGAAACACTTCCTACGTCTGCACCTAACACTCTAACATGTACCCCGAGTCTAAACACCCCTACCCTTACACTTATTAACCCCTAATCTGCCGCCCCCACTATCGCTGACCCCTGCATTATATTATTAACCCCTAATCTTCCGCTCCGTAAACCGCCGCAACTTACATTATCCCTATGTACCCCTAATCTGCTGCCTCTAACACCGCCGACCCCTATATTATATTTATTAACCCCTAACCTGCCCCCCACAACGTCGCCACCAGCTACTTACAATAATTAACCCCTAATCTGCCGACCGCAAAGCGCCGCCACCTACGTTATCCTTATGTACCCCTAATCTGCTGCCCCTAACACCGCCGACCCCTATATTATATTTATTAACCCCTAATCTGCCCCCCTCAACGTCGCCGACACCTGCCTACACTTATTAACCCCTAATCTGCCGAGCGGACCTGAGCGCTACTATAATAAAGTTATTAACCCCTATTCCGCCTCACTAACCCTATCATAAATAGTATTAACCCCTAATCTGCCCTCCCTAACATCGCCGACACCTAACTTCAATTATTAACCCCTAATCTGACGACCGGAGCTCATCGCTACTATAATAAATGGATTAACCCCTAAAGCTAAGTCTAACCCTAACACTAACACCCCCCTAACTTAAATATAATTTACATCTAACGAAATTAATTAACTCTTATTAAATAAATTATTCCTATTTAAAGCTAAATACTTACCTGTAAAATAAATCCTAATATAGCTACAATTTAAATTATAATTATATTATAGCTATTTTAGGATTAATATTTATTTTACAGGCAACTTTGAAATTATTTTAACCAGGTACAATAGCTATTAAATAGTTAAGAACTATTTAATAGTTACCTAGTTAAAATAATAAATACCTGTAAAATAAGTCCTAACCTAAGTTATAATTAAACCTAACACTACCCTATCAATAAATTAATTAAATAAAATACCTACAATTACCTACAATAAAACCTAACACTACACTATCAATAAATAAATGCAATACAATTTCTACAAATAACTACAATTACATAAACTAACTAAAGTACAAAAAATAAAAAAGAACTAAGTTACAAAAAATAAAAAAATATTTACAAACATAAGAAAAATATTACAACAATTTTAAACTAATTACACCTACTCTAAGCCCCCTAATAAAATAACAAAGACCCCCAAAATAAAAAAATTCCCTACCCTATTCTAAATTAATAAATTTAAAAGCTCTTTTACCTTACCAGCCCTGAACAGGGCCCTTTGCGGGGCATGCCCCAAGAAAATCAGCTCTTTTGCCTGTAACAAAAAACATACAATACCCCCCCCAACATTACAACCCACCACCCACATACCCCTAATCTAACCCAAACCCCCCTTAAATAAACCTAACACTAAGCCCCTGAAGATCTTCCTACCTTGTCTTCACCTCAACAGGTATCACCGATCCGTCCTGGCATCCGGTGCTGAAGAGGTCCAGAAGAGGCTCCAAAGTCTTCCTCCTATCCGGCAAGAAGAGGACATCCGGACCGGCAAACATCTTCATCCAAGCGGCATCTTCGATCTTCTTCCATCCGGTGCGCAGCGGGTCCATGTTGAAGCAGCCGACGCGGATCCATCCTCTTCTTCCGGCGTCTCCCGACGAATGACGGTTCCTTTAAGGGACGTCATCCAAGATGGCGTCCCTCGAATTCCGATTGGCTGATAGGATTCTATCAGCCAATCGGAATTAAGGTAGGAATATTCTGATTGGCTGATGGAATCAGCCAATCAGAATCAAGTTCAATCCGATTGGCTGATCCAATCAGCCAATCAGATTGAGCTCGCATTCTATTGGCTGTTCCGATCAGCCAATAGAATGCGAGCTCTATCTGACTGGCTGATTGGATCAGCCAATCGGATTGAACTTGATTCTGATTGGCTGATTCCATCAGCCAATCAGAATATTCCTACCTTAATTCCGATTGGCTGATAGAATCCTATCAGCCAATCGGAATTCGAGGGACGCCATCTTGGATGACGTCCCTTAAAGGAACCGTCATTCGTCGGGAGACGCCGGAAGAAGAGGATGGATCCGCGTCGGCTGCTTCAACATGGACCCGCTCCGCACCGGATGGAAGAAGATCGAAGATGCCGCTTGGATGAAGATGTTTGCCGGTCCGGATGTCCTCTTCTTGCCGGATAGGAGGAAGACTTTGGAGCCTCTTCTGGACCTCTTCAGCACCGGATGCCAGGACAGATCGGTGATACCTGTTGAGGTGAAGACAAGGTAGGAAGATCTTCAGGGGCTTAGTGTTAGGTTTATTTAAGGGGGGTTTGGGTTAGATTAGGGGTATGTGGGTGGTGGGTTGTAATGTTGGGGGGGGGTATTGTTTGTTTGTTTTTACAGGCAAAAGAGCTGATTTTCTTGGGGCATGCCCCGCAAAGGGCCCTGTTCAGGGCTGGTAAGGTAAAAGAGCTTTTAAATTTATTAATTTAGAATAGGGTAGGGAATTTTTTTATTTTGGGGGTCTTTGTTATTTTATTAGGGGGCTTAGAGTAGGTGTAATTAGTTTAAAATTGTTGTAATATTTTTCTTATGTTTGTAAATATTTTTTTATTTTTTGTAACTTAGTTCTTTTTTATTTTTTGTACTTTAGTTAGTTTATGTAATTGTAGTTATTTGTAGAAATTGTATTGAATTTATTTATTGATAGTGTAGTGTTAGGTTTTATTGTAGGTAATTGTAGGTATTTTATTTAATTAATTTATTGATAGGGTAGTGTTAGGTTTAATTATAACTTAGGTTAGGACTTATTTTACAGGTAATTTTGTTATTATTTTAACTAGGTAACTATTAAATAGTTCTTAACTATTTAATAGCTATTGTACCTGGTTAAAATAATTACAAAGTTGCCTGTAAAATAAATATTAATCCTAAAATAGCTACAATGTAATTATAATTTATATTGTAGCTATATTAGGATTAATTTTACAGGTAAGTATTTAGCTTTAAATAGGAATAATTTATTTAATAAGAGTTAATTAATTTCGTTAGATTTAAATTATATTTAACTTAGGGGGCTGTTAGTGTTAGGGTTAGACTTAGCTTTAGGGGTTAATCCATTTATTATAGTAGCAATGAGCTCCGGTCGTCAGATTAGGGGTTAATAATTGAAGTTAGGTGTCGGCGATGTTAGGGAGGGCAGATTAGGGGTTAATAAATATAATATAGGGGTCGGCGGTGTTAGGGGCAGCAGATTAGGGGTACATAAGGATAACGTAGGTGGCGGCGCTTTGCGGTCGGCAGATTAGGGGTTAATTATTGTAAGTAGCTTGCGGCAACGTTGTGGGGGGCAGGTTAGGGGTTAATAAATATAATACAGGGGTCGGCGGGGTTAGGGGCAGCAGATTAGGGGTACATAAGTATAACGTAGGTGGCGGTCGGCAGATTAGGGGTTAAAAAAATTTAATCGAGTTGCGGCGATGTGGGGGGACCTCAGTTTAGGGGTGCATAGGTAGTTTATGGGTGTTAGTGTACTTTAGGGTACAGTAGTTAAGAGCTTTATGAACCGGCGTTACCCCAGAAAGCTCTTAACTCCTGCTTTTTTCCTGCGGCTGGAGTTTTGTCGTTAGAGCTCTAACGCTCACTTCAGAAACGACTCTAAATACCGGCGTTAGGAAGATCTCATTGAAAAGATAGGATACGCAATTGACGTAAGGGGATCTGCGGTATGGAAAAGTCGCGGCTGAAAAGTGAGCGTTAGACCCTATTTTGAGTGACTCCAAATACCGGCGGTAGCCTAAAACCAGCGTTAGGAGCCTCTAACGCTGGTTTTCACGGCTAACGCCGAACTCTAAATCTAGGCCTTAGGATGATAGTTTTTTTTTTTTTTTTTTTTTATTTCTGGATCGTAGGTAACCCTCTTTACCCACCCACTTCCCTGATTACCCTTCCTAAACAGCTGTCTAAACCTTCCCTTCACTAGATGCCACCATCTTACGTACTGGCAGATGTCTGCTAGTACATATCTTTTATGTTGTTGTTATTATTATTTACAATTTTTGTTTTATTTTCTGTAGTGTAGTGATCTGCCCTTCCCCTCCCCCCAACCAATTGTCACTAAGACCGTCACTTCCTCACCCCTTTTCCATTATGCAGCGCCCCATCCCTCCCTCCCTCTACCTTCCATTTCTTTTCTATATAGTAGGGACCTATATACCCTCCCACTCCCTCCCTCCTGCCTTCCACTTTCCCTCCCACACAAACCGCTGGCCACAAAATTGATCATTACAGACAGTGACATGGTCTGAGAATATGCGATCAGGTTTGCGTGATATTGTAAGTTCAGCCTTTTGTGCTCGTCATGTTAGTGAGCAAGCGTAAACAGTTTACTTTGAATTTATAATGTGAGCTCAAAACAACTAGCGCAAAAACCTTACTTCTAGCCCAATTAATGCTTGAGCGGGAGCGTTAATCACTGCTCCACTTGCAATCTGGCCCCCAACAGGGTTTTTTATAAATGTGGTGTACATCCATGTAAATGTTGTGACCATGTAAAATCTGGAGATACATTTAAGTCTAACTACACTGGTATGGAATTCAAAATTAAACACTGTTTAACTTGCAGTTCCAGATTTGTAGTATATCTCTTGACATTCAGTTTTTGTGGGTGTCAGTATACTGGACGCATGACACACCCCTTGAAGGATTGTATAAGAGAGCATCTTTTATCTCTGGAAACTGATAAACCTAAAACTCCTGTAGCTAAAAACACTTTGCAACCCACAGACCACAGGATGAGTTTGATGAAAATATGAAAAAGTATATTCAGTCCCTACTTTCAGTAAATAGATTGGATACCAAAACTGGTGGTGACAGAACAGCTAAACTTGATAGAAAAGAAATCTTCTGAATACATATGTTACAAACTGGACAACCTAAAGGTTTGAATAAAATCTTGGATATAAAGTTGTATACAGATAGTTAATTTGTTTATAGAACCAATACAGAAAAATATTTGGTAAAATAATATTATCAGCTTGAATAGGTCCTTTTGTTGGTGTTTATATATTTACTAAGATCTTGAGATTATCATTTAACAAAATTTGCTTAAACTGAGTTTTATATAACTAAACTCTTTTAAAACACGTGTTTTGTAAACTATAATATTTGCAGTACCTAAAAGTAGGAATACTGATGGTGATGAAATAATGTCTTTTTTATGTGTTATTAATGTTGTATATTTTTGAGATAGACTAAAAAAGTTAATATAATAGACTTGAAGGAGCACAGCTGTATATCCCTGATGAAGTGCTTGTGAAGCAGGAAATGCATTGGAGTGCAGCTCCTGTGTGATGAGAGCAATGGTTGTTTTATAATGAAACTAATAATAAAGATGGACTTTTTATACTAATGGGACTTTGGCGCTGCCCCTCTTGTTTACTAGCCCCTTGTGCCAAATGGATGTAGGTACTACGTCACACAAAACTTTGTCCAGTGTACTGTGTTGACATAGTACCTACATCTAACATTTGGGCACATGTTAGAGTCCCCGCTGTTGGCATAGAAAGTAGAGACTGCAGCTGGGGGAAGAAGAAATCTGCCTTCATATAGTAACTGTGCTCCCTTACTATATGATGCCAGTTTACAGATACAGACAGTAACACAGCCAATGTCACTGTCTGTATCCGGTGCAGTGGTGCGATGGGTGGTTTGTGATGGAAGGAGGGATGCAGGTGGGTGGTTCATTGCTGGATGGGGGAGGGAGGGGAGGGTTGCCTACAGTACAGAAAATATATTTGGAAGGGGAGAGGGAGAGATGGGAGCCTACACTACATAAAAGGGAAATTACAGGGTCGGGGCCCTATTGGTGATCACTTAAAGGGGGAAATGGGGAGGGTAAGTGGGGATCAATACATTACAGAAAAATACAAATAAATATATAAATAAATAAAACCCAACCCTCCCCCAGACTGCACAATGACATAATGCAAGTAACTAAAATAGAGGTAAAGTGGGGGAAGAGAGAAGAGAGTTATTTTGGCAGGATCAGGGAGGTGGAAGAGTGAGGTGGGCTTTCTAAACTACAGAAAATAAATATATAAATAAAGGCAAAACAAAAAAAAACTTAACTGCATACTGGCAGACTGACTGCCAGTACCTAAGATGGTGGAAGATGATGGTGACCAGTGGGAGGGAAGAGAGCTGTTTTGGAGGGATCAGGTAGGTGGTAGGTGTCAGGTAGGAGGGTAATCACTGCACTACAATACATTTTACTATTAAAACCTAAATGAATAACCCCTTTGCTAATGGGAATTTCAGTTGTGGTGCACAGCTCCAATAAATGGCTTTCTAATTACCAAAAATCAATAACAAAGCCATGCATGGCTGCCATTTCTGTGCAAAGGGGATCTTAGAGAAAATAATGGTTGTCTCCACAGCACTTGCTTAAATATACTATGCAAGCTCCTCCTATTTAAAAGATCACTCAACCCGATCTTAGAATGGAACAAGGATATAGGCGTTAAGGGGAGCGCTAAAATAGCTAATAAAGCTAAAGAAGCTTAAGGTAGGATAGAAGGGGGTAAACGCAAATTAGTGAAATGGATTATAAAATTAAAAGTATTTTATTATATGCAGAAGATTAAAAACAAAGATAAAAATAACATTTAGAATAGTGTTGGCTAGTCTTAAAAGAAAAATACATAAATTCAAAAATTCTAAATGATGGGTTCAGATGTCCTAAGATTAATATTATGTATATGGTGATACAATAGGTTCATACAGATATAACAGTATAACAATATAGGTGCTAATATAACACTAAAGCCATATAAGTCTCTCTCTAAGACATACAGGTGATCTGGTATGCAAAAAATAAGATATGAATAAACAGAACAATGCGTGATATTTTATACAGACACAATACAATTCAACTGATAGATAAATACGTGTCCTGAAACCTTATCTTTCATTATGAATAGAAAGAAGATATGTGTCCCCAAAAAGAAAGGAAGTGTCCAAAAGTGTATCCAAAAAGTGAATTTAAAATATCTCCAAATATGATCAAAAATATCCAAAAAACTAAATTATGTGATAAAAATTGTGTACACCAAAAATAAGAGTGAAGTAGAAAAAAAACCCAAACGAAGGTGACGAAAACGCTGCAAAATATAATCCAAGTATATAAAAAAGTGTCACAATAGGAAAAAAATATAGTTTTCATAGGTAAATAAAAAAACAAAGGCTCTATTTCAACAAAGGGAAGCTCAGTTCTCCAGTACAAGTTTTTCTATGAAATTCATTAAAAAAATAAAAAATTGGGTTTATAAAAAAAAGCATAGAATATAAATATTTTCTGAATGGGATTTTTTTACCAGTATATGAAAACTGTGTGGTAACATTCAAAACAGTATTTGAGGCACAGATCAGGATTAAAGGGCATGAAACACAGTGATAACGGGGATAGTTGCTCAGTCCTCTTTAGTAATAAACTCAACAACTTCCATTGGTTATCACTTCTAACTGGTAATTAAAAAAATGAGATTTTGTTAGATGATCCAGCAGATCTGTACAGTACACATTAATTAAAAAGTGTCATTTGAACCAAATTGACTGCAATTTTTTTGTACTAAGTTTTGGTTTTCCTTGTAGCAAAATATTTCTTAATTTGGTCTGAAAGTTCCACCCATATCCTTATTATAATCAATAATTTAAAGAGTTTTTTTTTTGCTGCCTGGACTGTCCTCCTCATGCAGAAACGTCCCTGGTACCACCTTTGTGTATTGGTGACAACATATAACCATCTTTTTTTATCACTAAACTTTTCTAAAATATCTAAACTCCTTAAAGCTACTGGTTCACCAGTTTTTAACTGTTTGGAAATTAGCTCTGGTAAAACTGTTTTGTATCTTTCTTACTGTCCCATAGGCCTGAGTATCACAGCAGTATTTTATAGGGTGGGGTGCTTGTGTAATAGTTATCAACATGCATTATAGTACCCATAGCCTAATAAAGGCTTAATTACAGATAGTACCCATAGCATAATAAAGGCTTAATTACAGATAGTACCCATAGCCTAATAAAGGCTGAACTACAGATAGTACCCATAGCCTAATAAAGGCTGAACTACAGATAGTACCCATAGCCTAAAAAAGGCTGAACTACAGATAGTACCCATAGCCCAATAAAGGCTAACCTACAGATAATATCCATAGCCTAATAAAGGCTGAACTACAGATAGTACCCATAGCCTAATAAAGGCTGAACTACAGATACTACCCATAGCCTAATAAAGGCTGAACTACAGATACTACCCATAGCCTAATAAAGGCTGAACTACAGATAGTACCCATAGCCTAATAAAAGCTGAATTACAGATGGTACCCATAGCCTAATAAAAGCTGAACTACAGATAGTACCCATTGCTTAATAAAGGGTGAACTACAGATAATATCCATTGCCTAATAAAGGCTAAACTACAGATAATATCCATTGCCTAATAAAGGCTAAACTACAGATAATACCCAAAGCCTAATAAAGGCTGAACTACAGATAGTAACCATAGCCTAATAAAGGCTGAACTACAGATAATACCCATAGCCTAATAAAGGCTGAACTACAGATAGTAACCATAGCCTAATAAAGGCTGAACTACAGATAATACCCATAGCCTAATAAAAGCTGAACTACAGATAGTACCCATAGCCTAATAAAAGATAAACTACAGATAATACTCATAGCCTCATGAAGGCTGAACTACAGATAGTACTCATAGCCTAATAAAAGCTGAACTACAGATGTACTCATAGCCTAATAAAAGCTGAACTACAGATAGTACCCATAGCCTAATAAAAGCTGAACTACAGATAGTACCCATAGCCTAATAAAAGATGAACTACAGATAGTACTCATAGCCTCATGAAGGCTGAACTACAGATAGTACTCATAGCCTAATAAAAGCTGAACTACAGATAGTACTCATAGCCTAATAAAAGCTGAACTACAGATAGTACCCATAGCCTAATAAAAGATGAACTTCACATAGTACCAATAGCCTAATTAAAGCTGAACTACAGATAGTACCCATAGCCTAATTAAAGCTGAACTACAGATAGTACCCATAGCCTAATAAAAGATGAACTACAGATAGAACTCATAGCCTAATAAAAGCTGAACTAGAGATAGTACCCATAGCCTAATAAAAGATGAACTACAGATAGAACTCATAGCCTAATAAAGGCTGAACTACAGATAGTACTCATAGCCTAATAAAAGCTGAACTACAGATAGTACTCATAGCCTAATAAAAGCTGAACTACAGATAGTACCCATAGCCTAATAAAAGATGAACTACAGATAGTACCCATAGCCTACTAAAAGCTGAACTACAGATAGTACCCATAGCCTAATAAAAGATGAACTACAGATAGAACTCATAGCCTAATAAAAGCTGAACTACAGATAGTACCCATAGCCTAATAAAAGCTGAAATACAGATAGTACCCATAGCCTAATAAAGGCTAAACTACAGATAGAACTCATTGCCTAATAAAAGCTGAACTACAGATAGAACTCATAACCTAATAAAAGATGAACTACAGATAGAACTCATAGCCTAATAAAAGATGAACTACAGATAGAACTCATAGCCTAATAAAAGCTGAACTACAGATAGTACCCATAGCCTAATAAAAGATGAACTACAGATAGAACTCATAGCCTAATAAAAGATGAACTACAGATAGAACTCATAGCCTAATAAAAGCTTAACTACAGATAGAACTCATAGCCTAATAAAAGATGAACTACAGATAGAACTCATAGCCTAATAAAAGCTGAACTACAGATAGTACCCAAAGCCTAATAAAAGATGAACTACAGATAGTACCCATAGCCTAATAAAAGCTGAACTACAGATAGTACCCATAGCCTAATAAAAGATGAACTACAGATAGAACTCATAGCCTAATAAAAGCTGAACTACAGATAGTACCCATAGCCTAATAAAAGCTGAACTACAGATAGTACCCATAGCCTAATAAAGGCTAAACTACAGATAGAACTCATTGCCTAATAAAAGCTGAACTACAGATAGAACTCATAGCCTAATAAAAGCTGAACTACAGATAGTACCCATAGTACCCATAGCCTAATAAAAGATGAACTACAGATAGTACTCATAGCCTAATAAAGGCTGAACTACAGATAGCACTTATATCCTAATAAAAGCTGAACTACAGATAATACCCATAGCCTAATTAAAGCTGAACTACAGGTAGTACACATAGCCTAATAAAAGCTGAACTATATATAGTACACATAGCCTAATAAAGGCTGAACAAGGTCCCAGACAATTTTCTTACAATATTTCCCTTCATAAATCCTAAAACTGTGGATGTGTTCTGTGATACTTACATGCTCTTTTGGAGAGGATATATTGTTTAAAAAATAGTCTGCCTTTGACTAGCACCAGGGATTAATGAAATACCAAACAGAAAGAGAATTCTGTGCTGGGTTTGTTGTAACATACACACATACACGTAATGTGGAAGCACCTATAAAATAAATGCAGGTATAAACAAGTCCGTATTGACACTGGTGTTGTGGTTCCTGGAGAATGTCCAAATAGCTTAGAAAATAGAAAACAGTATCTTAACCAATGGACAAAACGTCTCAAACTTTATACAGTTGATCCAATCTTTCCCATGGAATGAATTCCAACAAATGCTGCTCTTTTCTAGCCAGGCTTCCTTGTCCTTGGCTCCAGGTCAAACAATGCAAGCAAAGAAATGGGAAAGCATATATATGTATGATATGTTTTTAATTGCATATTAATTGTTGCTTTTACTTTAGTCATAGTTTGTAACAGTGAAATGAGACAAATCTAACTATTAGTACATTGTAATGAAGGGATGTATGTAAAAATGAATAGGTGATAATACTTAGAATGTATCCATCTAACACAGAATGTATTTAAAGAATATCAAATGCACACCCCCTTCTGATAACTATTTCCTATTCGCTGTTATACGCCAATCAAATGGTTGAATCTTCAAGAAAGGTATTTATCAGAAAGGAAAGACCATTTTAACTAGAAGTATTTTTTTGGGCCTTTTGACAAAGCCCAGCTGAAGACCAGGGACAATGCGTTGAGGTTGTTCGATGCTTCACGATATCGTGACTACCCTGTTTTGTTTGTGCTTTTTATTCACTTGCGTCTAGTAAGTAATATTTTATTGTTTGGGTGTAATCCTGTTAAAATAAATACACATGAATCTCTTGTTTTGCGCTCTGTTTTGCCATTTCTTTACTTTCACCAGGGACTAATGAATACATATATTTTTAGATGAGGTATAAACTTCTGGAAATAATTTGTTTAAATGTTCAATTTTGCCCTCCATTCGTAATCTAGCCTATATAGTTAGATGCAGTAGGTAGATGAGCAAATCTGTATATAGATATATAGATCTAACACTGAAAATACAAAGTTGACTTCACTAAAGCTCCTCTTTAATATAGGAATGATTCTGCCTGTCTGGAAAATAAATCGCAAGTGAGGTGATGACAGGCAGAATAGTTACTATATTGATATTTTCTTTCAATTTGCCCCATGTGATCACTACAATAATTATGTGATCATTAAGTAATTAATAAAATGTTTCTCTCTAAAGGGTTTTTTAAATTATTTGTAAATCTATAAATTGGTATAATGAACCAAATACTGTGATTTTTCTTTCCTAATCCATTTATATTAAAGGGACATGTTGACCAAAAGCTGAATCACTCAAAACTGATGCAGCAAATCTGTAAAAAGCTGAATACAGAGTATTATATAAACAGTTCTCTGTAAAAAGGAAGATATTTTACCTCAAGACTCGCTCACTATCCACATCCTATTGTAAAATAATTTAAAGCTTCCAATCAGTATGCTAGCCCCAGTACTTGCAATGAAGCATGCATCTGACATGTGCAGTCACTTTAATTCCCTACTCAGTTTTAGGAACTTTACTATAAAATCTTATGCAACACGGTCACAGTAAACTAAAGTGTAAACTCATCATGCAGTATAAATAGCAGAAGGTTAACTGCTCACATAGCACTTACTCTGGTAAGATGAAGAAATTATGAGATAAAATATCTTCGTTGTTTGGATGTTAATGTAATATTTGTAGTCAGCTTTTTATAGATATGCTGCATCACTTTCAAGTCATTTAGCATATGGATAAGATGTCCTTTAAATCAAGGTTGCCTTAGGTATTTCATTTTACATTAAAGGGATATAAACAGTACTTCTTTAGTAACAACAATTATTATTACTTTAATTTAGATTAAAGTAAACATAAATAAACAGATTGTATTAAAAAACAACAACTTTGTTTTCTTGCAAAATTCTCATGTCCAACAGACCTCGCTGAATGTGGAGAGCAATACGCTCTCCGCATTCAGCATTGCACCACCAGCTCTTGTGAACTGCTGGTGCAACGCTGCCCCTTGCAGATTCGTGGCCAATCGGCCCCTAGCAGGGGGGTGTCAATCAAACCAATCGTATTCGATCGGGTTGAATTGCGGCGATGTCTGTCCACCTCCTCAGAGCAGGCGGACAGGTTATGGAGCAGCGGTCTTTAGACTGCTGCTTCATAACTGGTGTTTCTGGCGAGCCTGAAGGCTCGCCAGAAACACGGAACTTGATAGATATGCCCCTATACCTTTGCCTTCCTGTTGAGGCCTCCTACTCTTTGAGAGGCTGGATCAGGAAGTAAAGGACACTGCAGAAATTAAGTTTAAAAAAGGATTTAAAGGTAAAATAATTTTAAATTGATGAATAATACATATTTCAATGATTTCTATTAAAGTGAATGTCAACTTTTATGAATCAGTGCCGGGTTTTTAAAAAAACCTATTAAAAACAGGGGCACTTTCATTCATTAAAGTTTACATTGCACCAGATTTTACAAATACTTACCTTCTTCTGAAACACTGGATCGCTGATCGCCACGCTTGCATTTTCCTGTTGTACTAACACAGCAATGACGAAACCGGCTTCCTCCAATCACAGTGTGGCCTCACCAGATGAACACTCTGAGCCAATTTCATCATTGCTGACGAAGTACAGAGGAGCTGCAGGCGTGGGATCGGCGATCCCGTGTTTCAGGAGAAGAAGGTAAGTATTTGTAAATTCCACTGCAATGTAAACTTTCATGAATGAAAGTGCCCCTGATTCATGAAAGTTGACATTCACTTTAAAGGGACAGTAAAAAGGATTTTTCTATCCAGTTTTCTAAATGCTGCATGTCAAAATGAAATAAAAACAGCCTGTTATAAAAAAAACATATTAAAAACATAGCGCAAATCAAACATCCAGGGAGGTAACAACAGCTGCCTAACACGTACTGTGTATATATTTTTTTTCATCACAACATGATTTCTTCCAATCCCCTGTATATCGGTCACGCAGCTCCTTTAGTGTCAGGGACGCACGTTATTTGATTGACAGGGATTGCAGTCGGCGTCCTGCGCAATCGCATTAACACGCTACACAGGAAAGTAGCGCATCAACGCATAATAATTGATATTTCAGGATACTCAGACATACAACAATATATATATATATATATATATATATATATATATATAATTGATCTTGTTTTTTGTGTGTTTAGAATGAAGAATCAAAGTTGATTTTCAATATTTTATGAATTTGTTTACTATAAAAATGTTGTGTATTATAGTAAATATTTATAATTCTAATATTATTGTCATTGCATTTGTTTGAATAAATGTTATTTTGGTAATGAAACATAAATATATTATATAATGTATTTGTATTTATAATACAAATTACATTTTATCCCATATAATTATGGAATTGATTAATAAAAACAAAAAAATTACATTTGATTTAAATAGATTTAAATCATACTTACTTAGGTTAGATGTAAGAAGTAGTTGACATATAGAGGCATATTTAAGAAATGTCTTGCGGACCTGATCCAACAGTGCGGATCAGGTCCGCAAGAAATCGCTGAATGTGGAGAGCAATACGCTGTCCACATTTATTTATTTTTTTAAATAATTTTTTATTAAGGTTCATCAAGCAATACAAAGGAAACAAGTTACTGCATGAGACATTGATGCAAATATTGACATTTGTATACAGTGAGAAACACTAAGCACCACATCTCCTTACAGCACATTTAATAATGCAATATAACATGCCTTCTGACTAATATTGAGGGTCTCTCATAGACCTCACCCACACCTACACCTTAAAGAAGGCAACTTATGAGTAAAGGGCCCCTTGCGGGTCCCATCTAAAATTTAGAACCTTATTTTTTTTTATTTTTTTTTTTAAATTGCTTCTAAATCTGATAGGCCACTCATGGACCTTATACTCAACACATTAACAGCTGCAATAAATAAACTAGACTTGTGGGTGCCAAACGAAGCCTTCCTAAGAGTTAAAGCATAGCTAAGAATCTGAAATATATAAATATGCTATGTTTAGGACATCTGCCTAAGAATCATAAAAGAAATAAATAAAACAATAGTCATATTAATACTGGCACATTAAGCTGCAAGATGTTGAGGTTAAACTACAAGAAGTAACTTCAGTAAGCTTTAATTATAAAATCTCGAGGCACCTTTATAACAAGGGGAGCAAGTAATGCATGGGTATCAATATATAGCCCCTCACAATATATAATGGACTCTATGAAAAACTTCCCTGACCTTTAGATAAATAAATCAAGGAGCCCCACACTTTATGAGGGAAACTTCATGTCCATGTAGACTATACTAGTTGCAAACCAAATGCAAAGCATCACCACAGTAGGAAACCTGTTTACAGAGATTTCTAATTAGTAAGGTAACTGATAAACTTCGCACTAAGACTATATAGCTTCATCTAAATATGCTTGTCCCAGCAATAGTGTAGTAGTTTTACACATGCAACCCCACATTAAATAATAAAAATTCTAGAGAACTGTATAGGTGACACACTCCCTTTTATGATAACATATCTACATAACTAGCTGAATATTATAAACAGAAGAAAAAGATAATATAACGGATTATCATAGCTAAAAGGAGCTTATAAACACTAATTTTCCCCTTTGTCTAGTATGGCTACATCAGGGCCTCAATGAACGCCACCTTCTAATCTGGGGGGTACAGGCCCCTGTCGGACCTGCGGTATGACAGATGTGAATTAGAGGAGGAGGACTACTCTTTATCAAAATGGATTCAGCACCCTTATCTCCTAATAGAATCCCAGGTTCTATTAAATGTCGCTGTCCTACTAATAAACTGGGGTTTGGACAAATCTATTTCAGCTAGCCATCTTTCCCCCTGTCTCATGGGATAGTAATCAAAATGTATAACTAAACCAAGCTAACAACAAACCCAGGGGCACAACAATAATAAATATACAAATAGCATCTCGGCATCAGGTATACCCGTTCTCTGGGCAGTGTATAAACTCCAAGTATAAAGGAGGAGCAGTTTAGAGGTGGGGTTAGATCAGGCCTAGCAGTCCAAAAGTTATCGTTATGGCCTTTACTTTACCCAACCCTGACTCTTATGTCAGCACTGAGATCTAGAAGGCCTCCGGGTGTCCGCTGCATCACTTCTGGAACCAAATCTATTATGCACTCCAGCGTGCGCCACAACCCTAGGGCGCAGCCCCTGCAGAGAACCAGGGCAGCGGAATAATAGTGTGCCACCAACACCAAACGTTCCTCCATATGGCCTTTCGCAGGGGAGCCGGCCGGTCTCCCCCAGATGTCCAGGTAAGCAGCAGTAGTCTGGATACTTCTAACAGAACAACCATCATGAGCCTCTTCATTTCTTGTGTGGTGCTGATAATCGCTGCCATCACAGCTGTCTCCTTCTCGGGCGGGTCATTTGCTTTAGGCGTTCCCAGATTGCTGACAGCGCTCAACCCATCTTCTCCAGGACGAGCATCTTGCTGTCCCTTCTCTAGGAAACTAGTTCCGGTAAGTGCGCTTTCATCCAGCGGCTGTGGACCGCCGCTCATAGTGCATGGAGCTATCTCTCCCTCCATATTGAGCCTGCAAAGTTGCATCATAGGGGCCTCAATTAATTTCATGAGGCGGTCAAATCTGCGGTGCATCTGCCGCTTAGACTCAGCAAATAGGGCTTGTATCTTAGAGCAAAAGTCCTCCTCCATGTTGTAAATGTTGGGCAGAGGATCTCTGTATTCTCTGATTACCCGGTTCCCCCGGGGGGGAGCTGAGATCCCTCTCCTTAGGAGCCGCCAGGGACCCTCAGCAATCCAGACTGGGAAGTCCTGCTATATTGAGAAAATTTTTATATCAGTCCATTCTGCCAAATGTCCCCTACATCTTGAGGTATAAATTCTTGCTGGATGGCTATGCAGTTAGCAGATTACAGGCGGGATGTAAAACTGTGTTACAGAGCTCCCAGTTTAGCGGCCATCTTGGACCATAGCCCGGACACGCCCCCCGCTCTCCACATTTAACATTGCGCCAGCAGCTCACAAGAGCTGCTGGTGCAACGCCGCCCCCTGCAGACTCGCGGCCAATGGGCCACCAGCAGGGGGTGCCAATCAACCCGATCCTACTCGTTCAGGTTGAATTGTTGCGATTCCTGTCCGCCTGCTCAGAGCAGGTGGACAGGGTTATGGAGCAGCGGTCTTTGTGACCGCTGCTTCATAACTGCTGTTTCTGGCAAGTCTGAAGACTCACCAGAAACACGGGCCGTCAAGCTCCATTCGGAGCTTGATAGATAGACCCCATAATGTTTATTAATAACCAAATCTAGATATGCTGCACATATCATACACTAACTATGAATAGCGACCTAGTCTGTAGCATATCGGTAAAGATTTCCTAGTGCACATGCGCAGTCTTATTCGACAGCGAAACAGAGAGATGCTTGTGAACGAGCATTAGTGGGAGGAACGGGGGCGTTTGTAGACCGTCCCATGGGATTGACTTTGCTAAAAATAAAAACTCCCATAGCAGGAGCGGCTTGCTGGGCGGAGAATGAAGAATTGATCAACAGTTATTACAGATAAATGATATAACTTTATTTCTACATACTTTATTTGAAAAAAAAAAAAATTATATTTTAAAACATTAGGGTATGCATATATGTGAAACGGATAACAATATCATTTACTGACATTTTAAGTATAAGCCACTGTTTAGTTCTTTTTTTAGTTACTACAATAAAACTGTTTCCCTTTAATGCATGTCTTGTGTCATTAGTTTATGCTCAAACACACTCAAAAGTGTAATTCTCTTAAAATCTTTTTAAACTATCACACATTTTTCCTCCATATTCTTCCTGTTTAAACAGTTCTCAGTGCAATTTTCATTAATAGTTCAGTCTGTCATTATTTTCTAAAGGATATGTACGATTACCCTGGCAGGGAATCCAATGCACAGCTCTGTTCAATATGTCACACAAGTTTTGGCAAGGAAAGCAACCAATCTGTTGACTGAAAAATGCAGTTGTCCTTAGGTGACTGCCTAAAAAAGCTCATGTGTGTGTGACTCGCTTGTGTGTTGGTTTTGGTTTCCATTTGACATACTGGCATCTCGGACCAGTGCTGTGCTGGGCATTTTAGAATGAAATAAAAGATGTACTGAAAATCTTACACAACAAACAGCTGTTCTCATCTTTTATTCAATACTGGAAAAATCTGTAGACTGTTGAAAGTTTTCAGTTTTTTTCATACTAAAATTAGATTGTTGGTTATTTTTTTTAATCTTCAGACTTGGTTTACAAATACCCCGTAGCGTAAAGTGTAAGGCGTATATTTATTAATGTGCAAGCTGACATGATACGACATAGCGTATCATGTCTGCTGCACATCGATAAATGCAGACAACATACGCTGTCGGCATTTATCATTGCACAAGCAGTTCTTGTGTACTGCTGGTGCAATGCCACCCCCTGCAGATTCGCAGGCAATCGGCCACTTGCAGGGGGTGTCAATCAACCCGATCGTATTTGATCGGGTTGATTTCTGTCCACAACCTCAGAGCAGGTGGACAAGTTATGCAGTGGTCTTTAAACAAGGGGCATCAAGTTCCTGTATACCTAAACACAATATAAATATATTAAAATAAAGTCTTACACTTATATATGCACTATCTGTAGGTCTAATGCGGTGTCGAGCTTAGGTCTAACGTGGTGTCTGCCTGGCCTTGCTATCTGATTTGATCCCTGCCTAGGAAGCCTTGTGCTCCCAGTCCTTAGCACCAGCTCCCAGATGCAAAGCCCATCATTTATCATCTGGGTTCTGCTCCTCTCCACCACGGCTCTCCACTACCATTATAGCAAACATGCTATTAGCGGCCACGAGTTTCCCACCACCAATACAAGTGCTATACTGAATCTCAAGCAGTGACACCCCCATCCCCAGTACCTTGTTCTCTGATGTCCACACAGCCATGTTTCCTCCATAATCACCTTCACAACTACACCCCTCTGGAGCTGTAACAGCCCTAGTCACAATAGAGGGGAGGGAGTAGAACAATATTTTTAAAATTGCTACTTTAAGTGCACATTTTAAAAAGCTTTGAAAAAGATGTGCACGTGTACACCTTAGAGGGAAAGGTGATTGTAATCTGGCCCATTGTATGTGTTTATGTATACATATTTATATGTGTGTATAAATGTGTAGGATTTACTGTGCATGTGTGTTCAAGTAAAGTCCTTATTTCAAACTGTGCTGTGTTTGTTTTTATTTTCATTATAATGAATAAAAATGTCCTTTCTTTTGCCTTGGTGCACACCCTATTGAAATCTATTGTGCATGCTTATTACTATAGCACAGAACCACATGACGAACTCCAGTACTTGCATATCATCAACTTAGATCAACTTCGGCTTAGTGCTCAAGTGAAATCCAGCATTAACAACACTTAGGAGATACACTTGCAAAATGATTTATGTAATTTTTTTTATAATTGCAATATCTGGATATAATGGAAGGTGTCTGCAGGTGTCTGTGTGTTATATATGTGCTATAGGACACTACTGCAGGTTTCCAGTGTCCTCCATACTACAGCACTATTATTATTATTTTTATTATTATTATTATTTTTGTTGTTGAGTGCAGCACTATAAACAAAGTTGCAAGATACAATGGTAACAATGATAACATTTACAAGAGGCGATAATATACTAGATAAATGGGCAGAGGGCCCTGACAATGAGAATCTTGTCTTACACAAAGATGTTTTACAGGACATCTAGGCTCTTACATGTTAATACATAACAATATCTGGGACTACAATTCCCACAAACCTTTATTGCTAAATTGTTACTGAGTTAATCTTGGCTTATTTTATTATTTTATTTGTATCTACTGCTACTGGGTATGCTCAAAATATATCAGCATAAGATATTTTAAAACTTAAATAGGAAACTAAACTCAAAAATAAAGTTTCATGATTCAGATTAAGCATGCAATTTTGTTCTATTAGCAAAACATGCCTTTTTTATATGCACATTTTCCGAGGCACCATCACCTAATGAACATGTTCAAACATGCACAGGAAATACTTACATGCATTTTGTGATTGGCTGATGGCTGTCACATGATACAATGGGAGGGAAAATTGGTCAACTTTGAAATTGGCCATAAAATATTGTACTATATTCAGTGGTACTTTAACTATCTTATCAACTACTGTTCCTGCTAGACAATACATTCTATCTGCCTGCCAAATTTCTTGCAGTGTTTTTACTTTAGGTTTGACTAATTGTTTCTCTACCAATTTACTTTTTCAATTAATAACAACTATAACAAGCTGATACATTAGTATTTGCAATGGAAGGGAATAGTTATACATTGGGATTATGCACCTGGTCTCTTAGCAATGCCCATAATAATTATATTTTAGATGTCCAACAGGTAACGTATTTAACAAATAAAGTTAAAAAAATCTGTACAATAAAGAGGTTGAAATAAAATCCTTTATTCAAACATGTGCTAAAATGTTTTGTACCCATCTGTGAGCTTTCTTTCAACTGTTTACAAGTCTGTTTAATAGTATGAGCGTGTGCTTAAATGTAACACAACTATCAGGCAGTGAACAGCTGCAGGCAAGACAGAGTTATAACAGCACATACCTTGGAGAGAGTTTATGGCTTTTTAAGCTGGCATAATGGGTTTTGTTAAGAGCTTCCATCTCGTGCAGGTGTTCGTTTTAAAAGCAGCCATATTTGCCTGTGTTCACTTTCAAACCTTTTCCCGATGAATTAGCTGTGCTGATTGAAAGAATGCAGTAAATAGACTGCCTGAAACATGTCTCTGGTCTATAGCTTAACTTAAAAAGATTCCATTGTCCTAGGTTTTACTCCAAAAATTGCTAAAGGAAAAAAAATCTTAAGTGCTACTTTTTCCATATTATGTATTGAATAAAATAACATTACATGACATATTTGTTTACATGTCTTTTCTAATTTATCATATAAACAGCAGATCCGATCTACACAAAAAGTAGCATTCACATAGCATGGTATCAATAGTTAACATTATATTAAAAATACCAATAACAATTGCAGTAATTGATCTTGATTTCATACTGTGATCCAAAATTGTATTTTTTTTTATAAATGTAATAAAAAAGAAATATTAATATCACCAAGTGTGTTTCATTTTGCAAGCACATATGTGCTTTATATTTAATATAACAAGCAAATATTCAGACTTACTAATGTTACTCATTGTGCAAATTAATAATAAAGTTATTCTCTGCTTCTGCATTTGTTTAGTCTTGACACGTCTATATTTCACCTGAAGTGCAAATAATTGCAAAGTTCTATTAAATATACTGTATCAAAAATATATGCTGTCTTGTTTTTATGTTGAAATAAATATTTTTTAGAGTAACTGATAAAGAGTTCTTAAAAATATCGATGCTTAGTATTTTATTTACTAATGTTTTTTTTTCTCAAAGTTGCATGATATTTTATATAGTGCACTGCACATACACTTACAAGTGTATTTCTGTTTTTTTGTGTGTTTTGTTAAATCTCATATACAGCAGCTCCGTCAGAGGCATATTTTGGGTTAGGTCAATTTGGCTTGTGCCTAGGGCTGCAATATTCCAGAGAGGCAGCAACTTTTGTGGGTAATGTCAGTTGTGTGAAAACTGCAACTCCAATGCTATTCAAATGTTTTATTTGTCACCTTTATTATAAATGTCTGATCCATAGTCTCTCAATTTGTTCTTACAAACATTTGAGACAAACCTGTAAACTAAAAAAAGTCACATTTCCATCTCACATGACTTTTCACAGGGTTTTCAAATTCCAATCCAGCCTGCAAAATCTGTCGATGAGTTACAAATATACATTTATAATACTGTAAATAAACCATAGTAATAATTTGAATTACCAATTAAACAAATAAGAAAAAAAAACATCTTTTACAACACTCTTATTCCAATTATTTCAAATGGAAAACTACATATTAAAATTATTATTATACTCATTGTAGAGATATTTTAAAAAGATGATGATTAAAACTAGCTAACAAACCAACAAAAACACCAGGTACCAAGCCTGCTCCAGCAATAGCTTAATCAAATAATATCCATAACAGTCCAAAATAAGTGGCAATGGAACCAATTATTACCAAATTAACTATGGCTGACCCATTATTATAAAAACACCACAACAAAAGATCCCTACACAGAATGAATATTAGTGACTATTAGTTATGGAATTGTTAGCAAATATTAGGGATGGCCACAGTCTAACACACTATGTGGTAAACACAATAATTATTAAAACTATTTTGGTTCTTGCTGTCACAATACCAAAAAAAATAACCATCTATCATAAATACAGAGCAACAAAATATAAAAAAAATGAAAGAGTTGGCCCACATTCAAGCAGTACAGCCTGACGCACATTTCATTGTTCATTTTTGTTGGTTTGGTTTTTAAAATCTTTGGGGGATTTTAAATATCTCTAGGATAATTTGTAATGCTAGTTCATCCTGCTATGACCTAATGACCTTACACAACTTTGTATCATCTACAAAAATAGAGATGTTGCTATTTAATCCTTGCACCAAGTCATTAATAAAAATATTAAAAAGAACAGGGCCCACTACTGATCCCTGGGAGACCCCACTGATTACCTTTGTCCAATCTGAGTATGATCCATTTTCTACTACTCCTTGCTCCCTGTCTTTTATCTAGTTATTTATCCATGAGCTAACATTTTTATTTATTCTCAGTCCCTTCATTTTGTACATCAATCTCCCATGTGGCACTGTATCAAACACCTTTGAAAAATCTAAGTGTATGACATCAACTGATTCCCCTTTATCTATATTTTTACTTACTTCCGCTTAGAATCTAATTAGATTAGTTTGGCATGATCTATTTCTCATAAAACCATGATGTTTTAAACTCATAATATTGTTTACTCTAATATACTCATCAATATAATCCCTTATAATCCCTTCAAGTATCTTCCCCACTATTGATGTCAGACTAACTGGTCTATAGCTTCCTGGATCAGCCCTGCTTCCCTTTTTGAAGAGTGGCACCACATCACCTTTATGCCAATCCTGGGGTACTATGCCTGAGGATAATGTGTCTTGAAAAATTAAGAGTAGAGGTTTGTCTATAACAGTGCTAAGTTCCCGTAAAACCCTTGAGTGTACTATCTGGGCCTGGAGGTTTATTTACCTTAACATTATGCAGTTTTTTCCTGATATCCTCTAGAAATAACCCAGTTAATGGTATAGGCTGGCATGTTCTAGTTTGTTCCAAAGTTTCCTCCATTCGTTCCTCTCTTGGAACACTAACATCAGTGGCTAGACACCTTTTGCAGGTTAACAACTCAAGAACTGAGATAACTATTTCAGTATTACAGGTAATAAAACCAGGGATACGTGGAGGTGAAATTGAATGTACGTTACTCCAAGCAGAGAGTAAGTGGATATTCTGGCTAAATTGTATGATGCCAGGAGGAATAAATGAGCTAGCAGGTTTTAGTTCATTTTTATAAAGAACTGTAAGTTGTGAGCTAAAGTGCACTTAAAGAAAGTGTTGTGACACACTAAAAGATTATGGTTTTATAGATCATGGGCATATTATCCCCTATAAGGCTATAATGTGGGATTTGATCCTTGTCCACATCAAGATTTTTTTGCTGTGGGGATCATATCTTGTAGGTCAGAAATACGATCACTTATGTGATTAAATTTATGAATGATAAAGGTTTAAATTACCACAATTTAATTTGCGCGAAATTGCAGGAATTTTTACTTCCCATATTTTCTATGGGCACGTTGAGCTGTAATGTCCGCTCATATTACAAGTTGAAAGTAAATGCAATTCACTTGAATGCAATTGCATTTACTGCTCAAACTTTTTACGTGACCTGAAAGGTCACGTAAAGAGTTTGGCTGGAGGAAACATCACACAGTAACCCACTATACTATTAACCCCTAAACCGCTTTGTGATGGGTGTTGCGGTGGTTTAGGGGTTATTAGAGTAGCTGGCTAAGGCTTTTGGCGATTGGGGTAAGCGCACAAGTATTGGTGTTATTTTTTTTCACTTTTCTCTCTTCATTGAAGTCAATAAGGCAGTACATTAATGTAGTCATGATATTCTAACCTGCTCTTTTGCGCGTGAGCGATAAATATTTACTTTTAACTTGTAATAAGTGCGCTACCCAATGCATGCAAAGAGCAGAAGTCAAGCAGAGTTAGCGTGCGAGCTGAAGCGGTAATTACCATTCATCTGGTAATCTATCCTTAAGGGGACACTATACCCAAACATTTTCTTTCATGATTAAGGTAGAGAATACAATTTTAAACATCATTCCAATTTACTTCTATTACCTAATTTGCTTCATTATTTAGCTATACTTTAATGAAGAAATAGCAATGCACACGGTGAACCAATCACAGGAGGCATCTATGTGCAGCTACCAATCAGCAGCTACTAAGCATATCTAGATATGCTTTTCAGCAAAAAATATCAAGAGAATGAAGCAAATTAGATAATAGAAGTAAATTATAAAGTTGTTTATAATTGTATGCTCTTTCTAAATCATGAAAGAAAAAATTTGGGTTTCATGTCCCTTTAAATATGAGGAGGTGTACAAAAACAAGTCTCTCGAGTTTTTTAAATTATCCATTTTATTGAGATAAAATTACAAGCATGAGACTGTTGGTGTTCAAGGATATAATATCTTTCCCAGACAAGAGTAAATAAAAAAGGAAGAGGGCGTTCAGATATTAGAGTGAGTGGCTTGATAACACTAGTTCCTCATATTCCAATAACATAATAGATTGTCCCATATTTTATAGAGAATGATACTACTAGCACTGTGTGTACGAGAGTGCAAAATTGAAATTGGAGTGAGATCGGATGGTTTTGCTTGTACTTGTTGGTGGACGGGAAGAAGTGAGACTCCTATGGCACTTTGATCATCTATCTATCTATCTATTGGGTTCTTGTAAAGTGCAGCTATTCACCCGTAAGGGTCTCAAGGTGCTGAGGGTTGCAGTTCAGTCGAAGAGCCAGGTCTTGAGGTCCTTTCTGAACTTAGCTAGGGTGGTAGCTTGTCTGAGGTGCAGCGGGAGGGTGTTCCAAGTCTTGGCTGCCAGATGAGAGAAGGATCTTCCTCCCGCTGTAGTTTTCCTGATGCGGGGGATGACAGCGAGGGCTTGGTCTGCCGATCAAAGTTGTCTGGTAGGGGTGTAGAAGGTAACACGGTGGTTCAAGTATTCGGGACCGATGTTGTGGATGGCCTTGAATGCGTGGGTGAGAAGCTTGAAGGTTATTCTTTTGTTGATGGGGAGCCAGTACAGGTCCCGCAGGTGTTTGGTGATGTGGCATTGATGAGGGATGTCAAGGATTAGTCTGGCCGAGGAGTTCTGGATGCGCTGTAGTCTCTTTTGGAGCTTGATGGTGGTGCTGGTGTAGAGTGCGTTACCATAGTCCAGTCGGCCACTGACGAGGGCGTGAGTGACAGTCTTCCTGGTCTCGGTTGGGATCCATTTGAAGATCTTTCGCAGCAGGTGAAGTGTGTGGAAGCATGCAGATGAGACGGCGTTGATTTGCCGGTCCATGGAGAGCGATGAGTCCAGGATGACGCCTAGATTTTGTGCATTGTCAGTGGAGTTGGAGGGTGTCCAAGGGCTGTGGGCCACCATGAGTTATTCCAAGCGGATGTAGTGGGACAGAGGAGGAGGACTTTGGTCTTGTCTGCGTTCAGCTTTAGGCTGTTGTAGTTCATCCAGGTGGCGACTGCTGTCAGCCCTTCATGGACGTTTCTCTTGGCGGTGGTGGGGTCACTGGTGAGTGAGATGATTAGCTGAGTGTCATCGGGATAGGAGACGATGTTGAGGTCATGTCGTCGGGCGATGGCAGAGAGAGGGGCCATGTAGATGTTGAATAGGGTGGGGCTCAGCGAAGAGTCTTGGGGTACACTGCAGCTGATTTCTGTGGGCTTGGAGGTGAAGGGTGGGAGTCTAACTTTCTGGGTTCTGCCGGTGAGGAAGGAGGTGATCCATTCCAGGGCTTTGTCGCGTATGTCGGCATCGTGTAGTCGGTTGCGGAGGGTGAGGTGGGAGACAGTGTCGAATGCTGCTGAGAGGTCTAGGAGAATGAGGGCGGCGGTCTCTCCTTGGTCGAGTAGGGCGAGGATGTCGTCTGTGGTGGCGAGGAGGGCGGTCTCAGTGCTGTGGTTGCTCCTGAAACTGGATTGGGAGGGGTCCAGGGTGTGGTTGGCTTCGATGTAGTCAATGAGTTGCGCGTTGATGGACTTCTCGATGACTTTGGCCGCAAAGGGGAGAAAAGAGATTGGGCGGTAGTTCTTTGGATCATTGGGGTCAGCCGTGGGTTTTTTCAGTAGGGGTTTTAATTCTGTGCGCTTCCAGTCATCCGGGAAGGTGCCGGTTTCGATGGAGCAGTTGATGGTGCTGCAGAGCTCTGGGGCAGTTTTATGAGCCAATGAAAAGATGGGTGTGTTTATCAGATAATAGTAAAATTTCTCATCAATGAAAGTCTTCTTGGGTATGGTGATAGGAGGAATTGGGTCTTGTAGTACCAGCCAACCTATTAAGAAGGTACTGCTCCTGGATAGGTTGAGGGGAGGGTATGAGTTTACATATCGTCCTGATTGGGGAAAATATGTATTTATTATTAAACTGAGTAGGGTACGGGTTGGCCTTTGAAGTGAGTGCTTTAAAGGTGCATCTTTTCTATTATCCTTATAACCAAATATCTCTCTCATTCCTTTTTTTCTTAATATGTCTATTAAGTATCTCAAGTTGATATAAACAAGGTGCAAAGCTGATATAAAAACACAGAGGCCCATTTATCAAGCTCCGTATAGAGCTTGAAGGGCCGTGTTTCTGAAGAGTCTTCAGACTTGCCAGAAACACAAGTTATGGAGCAGCCGTCTAAAGACCGCTGCTCCATAACCCTGTCCGCCTACTCTGAAGAGGCGGACAGGAATCGGCACAATTCAACCCGATCGAATACGATCGGGTTGATTGACACCTCCCTGCTTTTTTTTTTTTTTTTGATTGACACCTCCCTGCTGGCGGCCGATTGGCCACAAGTCTGCAGGGGGCGGCGTTGCACCAGCAGCTCTTGTGAGCTGCTGGTGCAATGCTGAATACGGAGAGCGTATTACTCCCCGCATTCAGCGATGTCTGTCGGACCTGATCCGCACTGTTGGATCAGGTCCGACAGACATATGATAAATAGGCCTCATTGTATAGACTCAAAATAGTTTTCGAAAATATTTTTTAAAAAGTTATGTTTCTATTAATTTCTACATATTTTAATCATGCAGTTCTTAAATGGACATCAAAGCAAAATATTTATATCAGTAATTAATTGTTATATTTACTTTTCATAAAAAGGTTTCACATTAAAGGGACATAAAACCCCAACGTTTTCTTTCATGATTCAGATAGATACGGAGCCCCAGAGGTATTACACAAGATTTTTTTATAAATCGTGCGCACATTTTGCTAAATCGTGAGCACATTTTGCTAAATCATGAGCACATTTTGCTAAATCGTGTGCACATTTTGCTAAATCGGGAGCACACTTTTCTAAATTGTGAGCATGATTTAGCTAAATTGTGAGCATGATTTTGCAAAATGTGCTCATGATTTATAAAAAAAAAAATCTTGTGTGACACCTCTGGGGCTCCGTAGATAGAGCATACAACTTTAAACAACTTTCCATATTACTTCTATTATCTAATATGCTTAGTTCTCTTGGTATCATTAGCTGAAAATTATACCTAGGTAGGTTCAGGAGCTTGGAGCTAGCTGATAATTGTTGGCTACACATATATGTCTATTGTCATTGGCTTAAAAATATTTTCATCTAGCTCCCAGTAGTGCATTGCTGCTTATTCAATAAAGGATACAAAGAGAATGAAGCAAAATTTTAAATAGAAGTAAATCAGAAAGTTTTTTTTTTAATGTATGATCTATCTTAATCATAAAAGAAAAAATTGGGTTTCATGTCCCTTTAAATTAAGCAGCTGTGGGGGGGGGTGGAGTTAGCCATCAACCAAGGCAGCAGCACCATAGCAGAGCTCCGTGCAGAAAGAATCAATTTGTGCCTTATAGGGACATAATTTGGGGGTCATTGGATCCAAAAGCCCCTGGAGCAATACCCACACACGATTGCTGTTCTCAGTTTTTTTTTTTAACAACTCTGATGGGACTTCCAGTATACCGGACATAGAGAACCAGAGCACCATCAGGAAAGTCCGGGTCTGTAAAGGGAGACAAACTATCTAAGACCACAAATATGTCTACCTTCTTTAAACCCTCCCAATCCTGCAAGGCCCCTAAAGACACAGACATAGAGGAAGACTCAGACGGAGAATCCCCACAACGACCAGACGACAACATCCCTTTAACAAGAGCAGATCTGCGCACACTTGTCTCTAAAAAGGACATAGCGGATAATTTTGAAAAGCTGTGGGAAAAGATTGACATACATCTGTCGCTAGCAGCTTATCAGAGATTAAGTCAGATCTTACAGCTATGGGGGGAAGAATCAAGACCTTAGAGGACCAGCAGGATTCCATAGTGAGCAATGTGGACTAAATGTCACAGATGATCTCCTCAGAACAACAACTTCTGGTGGAATTTCAAGACAAGTTAGAGGATCTTGAAAATAGAGGAAGGAGAAATAATATCAGACTAAAGGGAATCCCAGAAGAAGTAACCAATAAAGAATTACCAGCATACATATCCCAACTTTTCAGCCAAACTTTTCATGTGGAGAGGACTCACAGAGCTTTAAAGGCGAAACCTAAAAACGGGCATCCTCCCAGGGATGTGGTAATTAGATTGACCTTTTTCCCAGACAAAGAAAAAATACTACAAGCTTTTAGGAAAAACCCCACCTTTAAATTTCAGGGAAACATAATCCAGTTCTATCAGGACTTAAGTCTACGGACTTTACAACGCAGAAGTGCCCTGAGACCCCTCACTTTACTTCTACGGAAGCAGCAGATACAGTATAAATGGGGGTTTCTGTTTGCTCTTATCCTTACCAAAAACTCTAAAACGATAATTATCAAAGAACGGGAGGATATCCCTGAAGTATGTAACGCCTTGAACCTAGAAATTCCATCATTACCATCCCTCGAATCTCTCTCAGCTGGCAGCTCTACACCTAACCAGCCTAGACATCACAAGTCATGGCAAAAAAATCAATCATAAAAGAAAGAAGACTGAAGAATCTCAAGGAAATGGAACCTAATCTCCTAGGAAAAAGGAGAGAGTGACAGAGTGTCATGGTTAATCTTTCTTGGCTCAGAGGATGGGGCCTAAAGGTCCTCTCTGAGATGCCAAGACGTCTGAAGAATCAGAGAACCCACTGAACTGATATACTCTATACCCTGGTGGGCTGCCCTGTGTGGTACCATGAGATCAAACATTAACTTGAACTATGTGGGGAAAATTTTTAACTCACTTGTGGCCTATCCTTATGTGTGGGCCAGGGAGGAGGTTCTCCCCCCTCACTATGTTAAACATTGAATATTGTTTCATTGTTTCAATGTTATCCCCAGTTGGATTATTCCATAGTTGGGAAATTGCTATTTATTTTATTTTATTGTTTATAACATGTTGCTTTTTTCCCAGTTCTTCCCTTCACTCTAGTGATGAAATTGCAGTGCCCGAAGGTACAGTTAATTTTGCTCTATTGGAACCCCACATCAGAGGTTGGATTTAGAATCCAAAGGTACCAGATCACATATCATTAACACACACAATAATACATCTCAATGATCCCTAAGATAATATTACTTTCCCATAATGTCAGGGGGTTAAACAATTACGTTAAACGCAAGATAGCGATATCCCAATACACTTCTCTACAGGCAAATTTATTATTCTTACAGGAGACCCATCTCCTTAAAGCAAATATCCCGAGATACTGAGCGAGACACTTTACCACACACTATCACGCTACGGCAACCTCTAAAAAAAGAGGTGTTTCTATTTTAATCAACTCCTCTATTAACTTTACACAATAATACACCGTAGAGGACCCAGAGGGGAGATACCTTGTAGTTAAAGGCCGAATCTCGGATACTGAAGTCACACTCTGTAATGTCTACACCCCCAATAAGAACCAGCACACTTTCTTTCAACATATAGCCCCGTTACTGACACAGTGGTCACAAACCAAGATCATCCTGGCAGGGGATTTTAACATCACCATGACCCCCGTGAAACCTAAAACTAATCGCTTACTGACAAATAAACAACATAGACATAACCAACTGATTCGATCGATTCAAGAACATCTGTCACCCCATTCCTTGATCGAAACATGGAACACATTATATGGAGCAACCACAGATACCACGTTTTACTCGGCAGCACATAACTCATACATAAGACTAGACTACAGGGAGTGCAGAATAATTAGGCAAATGAGTATTTTGACCACATCATCCTCTTTATGCATGTTGTCTTACTCCAAGCTGTATAGGCTCGAAAGCCTACTACCAATTAAGCATATTAGGTGATGTGCATCTCTGTAATGAGAAGGGGTGTGGTCTAATGACATCAACACCCTATATCAGGTGTGCATAATTATTAGGCAACTTCCTTTCCTTTGGCAAAATGGGTCAAAAGAAGGACTTGACAGGCTCAGAAAAGTAAAAAATAGTGAGATATCTTGCAGAGGGATGCAGCAAAATTGCAAAGCTTCTGAAGCGTGATCATCGAACAATCAAGCGTTTCATTCAAAATAGTCAACAGGGTCGCAAGAAGCGTGTGGAAAAACCAAGGCGCAAAATAACTGCCCATGAACTGAGAAAAGTCAAGCGTGCAGCTGCCAAGATGCCACTTGCCACCAGTTTGGCCATATTTCAGAGCTGCAACATCACTGGAGTGCCCAAAAGCACAAGGTGTGCAATACTCAGAGACATGGCCAAGGTAAGAAAGGCTGAAAGACGACCACCACTGAACAAGACACACAAGCTGAAACGTCAAGACTGGGCCAAGAAATATCTCAAGACTGATTTTTCTAAGGTTTTATGGACTGGTGAAATGAGAGTGAGTCTTGATGGGCCAGATGGATGGGCCCGTGGCTGGATTGGTAAAGGGCAGAGAGCTCCAGTCCGACTCAGACGCCAGCAAGGTGGAGGTGGAGTACTGGTTTGGGCTGGTATCATCAAAGATGAGCTTGTGGGGCCTTTTCGGGTTGAGGATGGAGTCAAGCTCAACTCCCAGTCCTACTGCCAGTTTCTCGAAGACACCTTCTTCAAGCAGTGGTACAGGAAGAAGTCTGCATCCTTCAAGAAAAACATGATTTTCATGCAGGACAATGCTCCATCACACGCGTCCAAGTACTCCACAGCGTGGCTGGCAAGAAAGGGTATAAAAGAAGAAAATCTAATGACATGGCCTCCTTGTTCACCTGATCTGAACCCCATTGAGAACCTGTGGTCCATCATCAAATGTGAGATTTACAAGGAGGGAAAACAGTACACCTCTCTGAACAGTGTCTGGGAGGCTGTGGTTGCTGCTGCACGCAATGTTGATGGTGAACAGATCAAAACACTGACAGAATCCATGGATGGCAGGCTTTTGAGTGTCCTTGCAAAGAAAGGTGGCTATATTGGTCACTGATTTGTTTTTGTTTTGTTTTTGAATGTCAGAAATGTATATTTGTGAATGTTGAGATGTTATATTGGTTTCACTGGTAAAAATAAATAATTGAAATGGGTATATATTTGTTTTTTGTTAAGTTGCCTAATAATTATGCACAGTAATAGTCACCTGCACACACAGATATCCCCCTAAAATAGCTATAACTAAAAACAAACTAAAAACTACTTCCAAAACTATTCAGCTTTGATATTAATGAGTTTTTTGGGTTCATTGAGAACATGGTTGTTGTTCAATAATAAAATTAATCCTCAAAAATACAACTTGCCTAATAATTCTGCACTCCCTGTATATATTTGTTAGCCAAATCCTTCAACCCCTAATACGGAAGTCAGATATATATACATGTGTGTGGTCAGACTACTCTATAGTCTCTCTACAGATAGACGGACTGACAGATCCATCAAGAGGTAAGACATGGACATTTGACCCTACTAACCTTAAAAACCCTCAGACTCATGCAAACATTATGAAAGCATTGGCGGAATACTGGAGAATTAATACTGGCTCCACGTTGAACCCAATCAACACCTGGGCGGCACATAAGGTGGTGCTTAGGGGCTACTAAAAGAAAAGGCAATACGTAATAAACAGCACAAGGACCACCTAGCACAGCTATATAGGGAAATAGAGCATCTAGAGAACCAAAATAGGCTGACAAAATTGACCTCTACCTTACAGGCTATCCATACTAAAAGGAACACACTGACGTTGCTACTCACCTCGCAAGCAACTAGGGCTATATAAAGACTAAAATCTAGATATTTCATATATGCGAATAAGCCAGACAAGTTCAAGGCATACAAAATCAGGGAGAGATGTAGGGCTTCTGCTATTCCTCTAATCGAAACTTTCCAGGGTGCTACTACCTCCCACCCACAGGAAATAGTCAATACATTTGCTACATTTTATGGTAATTTGTATAATGAAATAAAAAAATCAAACACTCATCCTCAGCCCTGGCATACTTCTCTGACACGAAACCTAGGCAGATGTTCCCGTACTGCCGAGCGGCACTGGAGAAAATCTAGGAGTTCAGCTGATTTTCAACATTACAAATTTATCTTGCACTCCTACTACTCTGCCCTTAATTTCTATAAGCAACACTACTTCTCTACTCTTATCTCTAATCTTTCTTCAAACCCAAAACGTTTGTTCTCCACTTTCAATACTCTTCTTCGCCCTCCCCCACCTCCTAATACAACTTCTCTGTCAGCTCAAGACTTTGCCAACCACTTCAATAACAAAATTGACTCCATCAGAAATGAAATCAGCTCTCAACATAATTCCATTCTCTCACCCCCTCAAATGCTCTCAATCAACCACAACCCACATAACCTTAAACTTAGCTCATTCTCCCCTGTTACTGAGGAAGAAGTTTCGGCACTTATACTGTGCTCTCACCTCACTACCTGTCCCCTTGACCCTATCCCCTCACAGCTACTCCCCTCCCTCTCTGCCACCCTTACCCCTATACTCACATACACTTTCAACCTCTCCTTCAGCACCAGTATATTTCCCTCATCGCTGAAACATGCACTGATCACACCTATCCTCAAAACACCTTCCCTTGATCCTACCTCCCCATCCAACTACCGCCCTATTTCCCTCCTCCCTCTTGCATCAAAGCTTCTTGAAAAACTAGCTTATGCACACCTATCCCATTTCCTTACAATAAACTCCCTCCTTGACCCATTGCAATCTGGATTTCGTCCCCATCACTCCACAGAGACAGCAATTGTTAAGGTTACCAACGACCTACTTACAGCAAAATCAAAAGGCCACTACTCTCGGCTTATCCTCCTTGATCTGTCTGCAGCCTTTGACACTGTTGACCACCCTCTTTTGCTCCAAACCCTCCAATCCTTTGGCATATGTGACACAGCCCTCTCATGGCTCTCTTCCTACCTGTCAAACCATACCTTTAGTGTAGCTTTCTCTGGGGCCTCCTCTGCCCCATCACCACTTTCTGTCGGAGTCCCATTGGCTCTGTCCTCGGTCCCCTTCTCTTCTCAATCTACACGTCATCACTAGGTTCCCTAATAAAGTCTACTTCTCTGCACCAGACCTTTCTCCTTCCTTGCTAACCCATGTCACTAACTGTCTTTCTCACATCTCCAACTGGATGTCCTCTCACTACCTCAAGCTAAATCTCTCCAAAACTGAGCTCCTTATTTTCCCCCCTTCTTCTAAACTCTCCACCCCCAATCTATAACTGTTGACAACTCCATCATTACCACTACCCCGCATGCCCGATGTCTCGGGGTCACATTTGACTCCGATCTTTTTTTCACTCCTCACATTCAATCATTGGCTAAAGCCTGCCGCTTCCACCTTAAAAACATCTCTAAAATTAGACACTTCCTTACACAAGACACAACTAAGCTTTTAATCCACTCTCTCATTCTCTCCCGCCTCGATTACTGCAACTCTGTCCTCTCTGGTCTCCCCACCTCTCTGGCCACCTAGCTCCTTTACAATCCATAATGAATGCCTCTGCCAGACTCATCTTCCTTACACGTCGCTCTTCATATGCTGCACCTCTCTGCCAACTCCTTCACTGGCTTCCTCTTGCCTCTAGGATCAAACACAAAATTCTCATTCTGACATACAAAGCCCTCAACTGCACTGCTCCCCCCTATATCTCAGACCTTGTCTCCAGATACTCTCCCTCCCATCCCCTTCGCTCTACTCATGACCTCCTACTCTCCTCCTCTCTTTCACCTCATCACACTCCCATTTGCAGGACTTCTCCAGACTGGCTCCCATCTTGTGGAACTCTCTGCCTTGCTCCACAAGACTCTCTTCTAGTTTTAAAAGCTTCAAGTGCTCCCTAAAGACTCTACTGTTCAGGGATGCATACAACCTACGCTAACCTTTCTTTATACCAGTTCCTCTCCTCAAATTGCTGTCCCCTGAACCCCCTTAGCATGTAAGCCTAAGAGTCCAGCTGTTTGTTGATCACCTTCTTAAGAGCTGACTACAACAGTGCGACTCTTGGCAGGGCCCGCTACCCATTTGATCCCTATAATTGTTTTGTTGTACTCTGCTTTTGTTTATAGCGCTGCAGAATCTGTTGGCGCTCTACAAATAACCGATAATAATAATAATAATAATAATAATAATATATAATAATGGAGAAAAATTCACCCACAATATAGCAATAGAAACCATTACCACAGAATTTTTTGCAGATTTGCCCTTACCTATTATGTCTGAGGAACACAGGGAGGCTTTTGATGCTCCAATCTCTGCTACGGAGGTGTTGGGAGCGATCCAGGGTCTTAAACCGGGTAAAGCGGCGGGTCCGGATGGACTCCCAGGGGGATATTACTAATTATTCATATCCTTATTGGTCCATCTTACAAAATTCTGCAACCATATTATGGAGGGCAACCCTCTCCCGTCAGATCTTTTATATGCTAAAATTGTGGTTATCCCCAAACCAGAGAGAAACCACAAACTCTGTCAAAACTACCGCCCGATATCCCTAATAAACCAAGACCTAAAGATCTTTACGAAGATTTTGGAGAACTGCCTTAAAGTAATTATTCCCCACCTGGTGCATTAGGATCAGTTGGGATTTATAAAAGATAGGGAGGCCCCGGACAATATTCAAAGGGTGACCAACCTAATACATTGGTTGGACGGGTCTCGGACGCCTTCTCTGCTCCTGTCCCTGAATGCGGAGAAGGCGTTCGATAGAGTAGACTGGCGTTACATGTTTACTACCCTCAAAATAATGGGTTTTGATGGTACATTTATAACAGCTTTGCGGGCGATATACTCTTCTTTACATGCCCAGGTAACCTCAGCGGGCTACAGAACCAATAGCTTCCCAATCCTGAATGGTACGAGACAGGGGTGCCCTCTTTAGCCACTTCTGTTCACACTATGCATCGAACCATTGGCAGCCAGAATTAGATCACACCCAGATATAACTGGAGTCCGAGTGGCAGACTCAGAATATAAACTTGCACTTTTTGCAGACGACATTCTGTTAACTATAACTAGACCACTGGTTTCGCTCCCTAACCTCTATGGGGTCCTAGACACCTTCTCGACTATTTTGGGATTTAAAATAAACTCAGATAAGTGTGAAGCCCTACCTATAGCTATCCCACCCCAGACTCAAAAACTCTTGGAGTCTAACTTTGATTTCAAATGGATGAAACACACACTCAAATACACCTACCACCACAAACTCATCTTCTATATAAATTCAACTACATCCCTCTTTTCAAACAGACCAGACGAGACTTATTGAAGTGCAGGAGTTATAATTTCTCATGGCTAGGGAGACTTGCAGCTGTCAAAATGACCATTTTACCACGAATCCTATATCTTTTTAGAACACTTCCTATCAAGATCATCAACGCAGATATAGAGAAACTACAGGCTGAGCTGCTATCCTTTATTAGGGGGAGCAAATCAGCAAGAGTGGTGAAATCCTTAATAAATAGACACAAAGCATTGGGAGGTATGGGAGGCCCGAATTTAATGGAATACTACAGAGCAGCTAGAATAGCACAAGATAAAATGCTTCTACAGAGGTCAACAGATGCGCTGCGGCCTATGATGGAGGCAGAGATGGGGGGCTGGAGTGCTCCAGACTCAATCTTCTGGGACAACAAAACATTGTGGCTTGCTGCGTCTCATCCATTACCTTACACTCTGGAGCTTACCCTTCACACATGGTCGAGGGTGGTGATGATGGGAGCTTTGCTACCGAGACTTTCCTTTCTATGCCCAATCCAGTATCTGCTGCCTAGTGAGTTGTGGTCACAGATTAAGAAATGGGAAAACATGGGACTATACAGGGTAGCCGATATAGTAGAAAACAGGAAACTATTCTTCTATAGCCAATTACAAGAGAACATAGACCTGTTAAAATTACACTGGTATCTGTACCTTCAGCTCAGTTCCTCGGTGGAATCATTTCTCAGGAGAGCCCAAAGGGAAACCCCCACTGTTTTAGAATCGATTTGTAGTAGCCCCCAATGCTCTAAACACACTATATCCAGACTGTACTTGACTATTCAATCCGGCCCAAACAAGACAAAATCCTTGGTGATGCTAGCCTGGGAAAGAGACCTAAACAATACTAAAGGTTTAGGAGACTGGGAACTAACATTTCAATCTGCCGATAGAGGCCTCCTAAGTGTAGACCTAAAGGAAAATGTCATAAAAACACTTTTCTGGTGGTACTTGACGCCAGTGAAACCCGCACATATGCACCCACAGGGCAGCAGATTATGCTACCGAGGATGAGGTGAAGTTGGCTCATACCGACATATGTGTTGGGACTGCCCCGAGGTCAATGCAATCTGGAAAAGTCTAGCCTCCTTTGTTAGCCAATTGATAGGAGAGGAGATTACTCTAACTATCCAACAGGCTCTTTTACACGACCGCAACACTAAACTTAACAAATACCTTAACACCTTCCTCAACATTCTTTGCACTATCACTAGAACATGTATTGCAAGACATTGGAAGACAGGTACCCCTACATGGGCTGAAATATACAACAAAATACAACATACATATAATATGTATGAACTGGCATCAGGGATCTTAAACAACAGAGACACATTCCACCAGATCTGGTACTACTGGATAGGCAGAGAGGACCTAGGTTAGGGCTTATCCCACAGGGGCTCTAGACCAGCTTTAGTCGGGCACTGCAAACCTTGATACTGAAAAACAGACTTTATTGCATTCAATGTGTTGTCACTTTCCCCCCACTTGTTCCCCCCCACCCCCACACAATTGTTTGGAGTCACCAACTCTATATACCTACTACTGTTTGAAGGGAGATGTTTTTTCCCTTCTTTTCTTTCTATATAAGGTACCCATGTTGGTGACAACATATTTCTTATAATGCATCACATTTCCTAAGCACTACTGTTAAGATTATGACTTTCTAAAATCTACATGCTTGGAAAATGTTTGATTTTTGGAAAAAAATAAATTGTTCATAATTTATCCGTTGGAATATGTAATATGCAAAATATGGATGCCAAAGATATTTATAAACTGTGTAAAAACTTTAATAAAAATTATTTAAACATAAATTAAGCAGCTGTTACTTTACCTTTATTTCATATAAAAATATTGTTAACATATGTACTGCTCTTTCACATATATTATAGAAAAATGAGTGCACCATGTCCCTTAAAATTTAAATTAGCATGAAATAAAGTTGCACATTGTAGTTTATTCTTATTGCTTGCTATGAACTCCAACATTTGTACTGGGGCAAAATGACAAGCCAGAAGCCTAGCATGAAAAATGTGCATTATTATCTATGCTGGTAAAATAAAAGCAGTATTTGCATTAAAATACTCTTTCTTTCATGTAATTGGCAAGAGTCCATGAGCTAGTGACGTATGGGATATACGTATGGGATATACATTCCTACCAGGAGGGGGCAAAGTTTCCCAAACCTCAAAATGCCTATAAATACACCTCCTACCACACCCACAACTCAGTTTTTACAAACTTTGCCTCCTATGGAGGTGGTGAAGTAAGTTTGTGCTTGATTTTTATGATTTCTTCTATGATAAGTGCTTCTAAGCATTCTAAAGCCCAATTTCTCTCAGAGTACAGTGTTTGTCAGAGGGATGTGAAAAGAGTATCGCCTATTGTTTTTATGGTTTCTCTCGTGGGAAATCTTTTCAAGGGTTCTCTGTTATCTGTCATAGGGATTCATCTCCTACCTCCCTTTTCAGGTTGACGATATACTTATATACCATTACCTCTGCTAATAATTTTCAGTACTGGTTTGGCTATCTGCTATATGTGGATGGGTGTCTTTCAGTAAGTATGTATCTTTGTTTAAGACACTCTCAGCTATGGTTTGGCGTTTTATGTATTAATATAAAGTTTTAAATATATGTATTGTACTTATATTTGCCATGAGTCAGGTCTATGTTTATTTCCCTTTTGCAGTCTTAACAGTTTCAGTATAGGAATCATGTTTGTGAAAGTTAACTTAAACTTTTTTTCTTACCTGGTGTTTTCAGTCTTTTTATAATTTAACTTGTTTATCAATTTTTTTCGCGGGCAAATCTAGGCTTGCGAGGATGCAAAATGCTGTTATTTATTGCGTCATTCTTGGAGCAAAATTTTTTTGCTGCGAAGTTGCGCCTTTGATGGCGCAAATGTCAGCATTTCCTGTGTCTTTGTTGACACTAGTTGTTTATGCGTGAAATTGTGTGAAATTTGTTATGACGCGAGTTGCATCTTTTCCTGGTGTTGGTTTTGTGCCAAAAATTTTTTACTTCCTTTTGCGTTATGCGTCATTCCAAAAATGTTGTTATTTTACCCCTCTATTGCTCACGGTTTTCATGATTTTTGAAAGCTATTATGCCTGCTTTTTTATTTTATTTTTTTTATTTAAAAAAAAAAAAAAATTAAAAAAAATACTATCTGTTTTTTTCCTATCTACTGAAACTGTTACATTGTGGAAATTGAATGTTTTGCCTAATGTTATTTTTCTTTTTCTGTTACATTTTGCAAGATGTTTCATTTTGATCCTGACTCTGATGTTACTGTAGAAACTATGTTGCCCTGAAACACAATTCTTGAAAGCTAAGTGTGTTCTTTTCATTATTAAGCTATTGTTATTTTCTTCAGCTCAATTATGTGGCTTTTGTTTATCATGTTTCCATATGTACAATAACATTTACTGTTTTTACTTACTCAGTTCATGTACTTGTTTTTATTTGCAAATATCATATGTTATTGCTTTTATCATAAAGGTTATGACTGATATTATGCCTTTAAGTAAACTTACAAGGTCTTTTCAAAATTATTAAAATGTAATTAATTTTGTTCTGACCGACAGCATACATAAGTTTATTCTACTGATGAAGGTTTCTTTGGCTCAAAGGATCCTGTATCAGACAGTTTGTTAAAAATTCTCCTTATTTTTCATTTGAACATTTTTTGTTCTTTGTTAAGGAAATTTTGTTATTTTTAGCTTTTAGGAGTCTAGTCCTCCTATTAACTATCGGCCAGATTACGAGTTTTGCGTTATGAGCGGCTTGGTAAAACTTGCAAATTATTTCCACCGTTCACCTTTAATAGCGCTGCTATTACAGGTTTGCAAAAGCCCGGCATTAGCGGGCAATATGGCAGCATTGAGCTCCATACCGCACACTTTTACTAAAAAAAAGCCTAACACCTGCATTGATTCCTATGGGGAAAGAAAATGTATGTTTAAACCTAACACCCTAACATAAACCACAAGTCTAAACACCCCTAATCTGCTGCCCCTGACATCGCCGACATCTACTTTACACTTATTAAAGGGACAGTATACACTAATTTTCATATAACTGCATGTAATAGACACTACTATAAAGAATAAGATGCACAGATACTGATATAAAAATCCAGTATAAAACTGTTTAAAAACTTACTTAGAAGCTGTCAGTTTGGCTCTGTTGAAAAGGTAGCTGGAAAGCCCACTGCGAGTGGCAAATAAGACACTCCCCCCTCTCCCTTCTTTTGCATATGAAAAGACCCTTTACACAAACAGCAGCAAGCTGGAGAAGGTAGCTGACAGTATTCACATAAAACTTTGGGGCTTGGTTAGGAGTCTGAAAATCAGAGCAATGTTATTTAAAAATAAGCAAAACTATACATTTATTTTAAAATAAAACTTTATGGGCTATATAAATAGATCATCTACAAAACATTTATGCAAAGAAAAAATGAGTGTATAATGTCCCTTTAACCCCTAATCTGCCGCTTCCAACATCACCGCCACCCACCTACACTTATTAACCCCTAATATGCCCCCAACATCGCCGCTGCCACTATAATAAAGTTATTAACCCCTAAACCACTGGCCTCACACATCACTAACACTAAATGAATATAGTAACCCCTAAACCTAACCCTAAGTCTAACACCCCTAACTTTTAATATAATTAAAATAAATCTAAATAAAACCTACTATTAATAACTAAATATTTGCTATTTAAGACTAAATACTTACCTGTAAAATAAACCCTAAGCTAGCAACAATATAACTAATAGGTACATTGTAGCTATCTTAGGTTTTATTTTTATTTACAGGTAAGTTTGTATTTATTTTAACTAGGTAGAATAGTTAGTACATAGTTATTGACTATTTACTAGCTACCTAGTTAAAATAAATACAAATTTACCTGTAAAATAAAACCTAAGCTGTCTTACACTAAAACCTAACATTACACTAAAATTAAATAAATTAAATTAACAAAATACATTTATCTAAATAATAAACAGTAAATTACACAAAATAAAAAAGAAATTATCAAATATTTAAACTAATTACACGTAATCTAATAGCCCTATCAAAATAAAAAGCCCCCCAAAATAAAAAAACCTAGCCTACAATAAGCTGCCAATGGCCCTTAAAAGGGCCTTTTGTGGGGCATTGCCCCAAAGAAATCAGCTCTTTTACCTGTAATAAAAAATACAAACAACTCCCCAACAGTAAAACCCACCACCCACACAACCAACCCCCCCAAAAAAACCTGCTCCCCATTGCCCTGAAAGGGGCATTTGGATGGGCATTGCCCTTAAAGGGCATTTAGCTCTTTTTCAGCCCAAACCCTAATCTAAAAATAAAACCCACCCAATAAACCCTTAAAAAAACCTAACACTAACCCCTGACAATCCACTTACAATTTTTGAAGACTGGACATCCAACCTCAACGAAGCCGGGAGAAGTCTTTATCCAAGCGGCAAGAAGTCCTCAACAAAGCCGCGAGAAGTCTTCATCCAAGTGGCCAGAAGTCATCCTCCAGGCGGGCAGAAGTCTTCATCCAGACAGCATCATACTTCCGACGTGGAGCGGCTCCATCTTCAAGACATCCGGTGCGGAGCATCCTCTTCTTTCGATGGTTCTTGATCAAGGAAAGTTCCTTTAAATGGCGTCATCCAAGATGGCGTCCCTTGAATTCCAATTGGCTGATAGAATTTATCAGCCAATCGGAATTAAAGGTTTAAAAATCCTATTGGCTGATGCAATCAGCTAATAGGATTGAGCTTTAATCCTATTGGCTGATCCAATCAGCCAATAGGATTGAGCTTGTATTCTATTGGCTGATTGGAATAGCCAATAGAATGCAAGCTCAATCCTATTGGCTGATTGGATCAGCCAATAGGATTGAAGCTCAATCCTATTGGCTGATTGCATCAGAATTCTATCAGCCAATTGGAATTCAAGGGACGCCATCTTGGATGACATCACTTAAAGGAAAATTCATTTGAGAAGAGCCGTGGAAAGATGAGCATGCTCCGCACTGGATGTCTTGAAGATGGAGCCACTTCGCGCCGGATGGATGAAGACTTCTGCCTGTCTGGAGGACTACTTCTTGCCTCTTGGATGAAGACTTCTCCCGGCTTCATTGAGGACTTCTTGCCACTTGGATGAAGACTTCTCCTGGCTTCGTTGAGGATGGATGTCCGGTTTTCAAAAACTGTAAGTGGATCTTCGGGGGTTAATGTTTTTTTAAGGGTTTATTGGGTGGGTTTAATTTTTACCTTAGGGTTTGGGCAAAGAAAAAGAGCTAAATGCCCTTTTAAGGGCAATGCCCATCCAAATGCCCTTTTCAGGGCAATGTGGAGCTTAGGTTTTTTTTAGTTAGGATTTTATTTGGGGGTTTGGTTGTGTGGGTGGTGGGTTTTACTGTTGGGGGGTTGTTTGTATTTTCTTTTTTACAAGTAAAAGAGCTGATTTATTTTGGGCAATGCCCTGCAAAAGGCCCTTTTAAGGGCCAATGGCAGTTTAGTTTAGGCTAGGGTTTTTTTTTATTTTGGGGAGGCTTTTTTATTTTGATAGGGCTATTAGATTAGGTGTAATTAGTTTAAATATTTGATAATTTCTTTTTTATTTTGTGTAATTTAGTGTTTGTTTTTTTGTAATTTAGTTAATTGTATTTAATTAATGTAATTTATTTAATTGTAGTTTAAGGTTAGGTGTTAAGACAGGTTAGGTTTTATTTTAAAGTTAAATTTGTATTTATTTTAGCTAGGTAGCTAGTAAATAGTTAATAACTATTTAGTAAATAGTCTACCTAGTTAAAATAAATACAAACTTGCCTGTGAAATAAAAATAAAACCTAAGATTGCTACAATGTAATTATTAGTTATATTGTAGCTAGCTTAGGGTTTATTTTACAGGTATTTAGTTTTAAATAGGAATTATTTAGTTATTAATAGTAGGTTTTATTTAGTTACATTACATTAAAGTTAGTGGGTGTTAGGGTTAGCTTTAGGGGTTAATACCTTTAGTATAGTGGCGGCGACGTTGGGGGCGGCAGATTAGGGGTTAATAAGTGTAGGTAGGTGGCGGCGACATTGGGGGTGGCAGATTAGGGGTTAATAACTGTAATTTATGTTGCGGCGATGTTAGGGACAGCAGATTAGGGGTTAATAATATTTAACTAGTGTTTGCGATGCGGGAGTGCGGCGGTTTAGGGGTTAATATGCTTATTATAGTGGGGGCTATGTCCAGAGCGGCAGATTTTGGGTTAATTATTTTATTTTATTTTTTTCGATGCGGGAGGGCCTCAGTTTAGGGGTTAATAGGTAGTTTATGGGTGTTAGTGTACTTTTTAGTTCTTTAGTTATGAGTTTTATGTTACAGCGTTGTAGCCTAAAACCCATAACTACTGACTTTCAGTTTACGGTATGGATCTTGACAGTATAGGCTGTACCGGTCACTTTTTGGCCTTCCAGTCAGATACCGGCGCTATGGAAGTCCCATTGAAAAATTGACTTTTTGAAAGCTGCGGTAGTTATGTTGCGTTACAACCAAAAAAGTGTGCGGTGCAGCTAAACATGCAAAACTCGTTAGTTTGCTTACTTTTCTGTAAAAATTTTATTTTGCTGTTTAACAACAACAAAAAAATTGAGTCTCACACGCTTTAGATTCTCATTTCAGATTCTGTATATAAAAATGCTGCAAACTGCCTGAACCAGTTTCCAGGGGCGTATTTATTGAAAGGCCAACAATTCCGCTTCCTAGGGCAGCAAATTTTAGGGGGCGGCGCTAATGTCCACTACACACTTATATTATGGCAGCTTTTAAAAAAAAAAAAAAAAATTAACGGGCAGATTACTGCTGAGCGGTCACGTGACCGTCTTTTCACCGAGTTTACGTGATGTTTTCGACCAGCCAGCTTCCATCTGTACTTTGCAATGCATGCTGGCATCGCATATGGCTTGAGGATGGAGTTGTGCACGTGATCTCCGACTCCTATGCCAGGCGGCAAGTCGAGAGTGGTGAAAAGAAAAGTCGGGAGGAGAGGAGACCCACACTGATCAGTGAAGTGGCGGTGCCAGTGAGGACTGGAGTGGGGCGAACTTCAACTCAGGTAGGGGTGGCACTCAGTCTCTGTCACAGAGTCACTGACTCTTCAGACTCTCACTCAGTACCACAGTATTACTGTCTGTCACTGTCTGCTGCTCTGGACTGTACTACTTAGTTACTAGTACACTGTCACTAGGTCAACTGTCAAGTGCTGTATGTGTCGCTCTTGGTCACGGGTGGGTGGCTTAGGTAACTTGCCTCAAATAAATTCTGTGTGTGTCTCTCTTGGTCACGGGTGGGTGGCTTAGGTAACACTTGCCTCAAATAAATTCTTAAACATTGCTGCACCTGTCTTGTGGCAAAAGATGTATAACTTTATTACTCAGGCCCTCACTCACTGACAAACAGTAGTGTAATAAGGAGTCTGTGACTCCTTATTACACTAATAAAGCAAAAGGAAGTTTCCCAGTTAAACCATCTCATAAACTTATGTGAATATCAAACAACTCATGACCACATGAAAACAAAAATAGGCCAGTAAAGTCCACAGGGCTTTACAGGTAACAGCCATATTATGACCAAACACCACACACAAGAATCCCTGTCCCGTAGCTATCCACGTTAGTGGAGTAGGGAGCTAAAGACTCACCCTTCTACCTTCTACCATGATCAGACCTCTTTCGTTAGCTTGCCGGTTGCAAGTTCCCCTTGGAGATGTATATCTGCAGCTTGTGAGCAATTTCAGTAAATACCAGCCAGCTCATATAAATCGCTGTCTCCTCTCCAATGCTTGCTTCCAGGTGTAGCGTGTGACATCAGCGGGGCTGTGTGTGGGGAGGTGTGTTGCTAATGGCCAATCAGCTTCTCCTTATAGCAATTGAAGCCATACCTTTAGTGTCCACGGACTTAGGCAGCATAGGCTGACGAGTGTGAGGACACAACAGGATAGCTGCAGAAAAGAGGGACTCCTCGTAGTCCCAAATGAAAGTAAATGCAAAAGAGGATGCAGGAATCCTGGAACATTAAAAATCCATAATCTTTATTCAAATTCGGATAAAATCCATAGCACCAAAACACAGGAACAATAATAAAAAGCAGGATGGCTTGACTAGTTTTGGCGTGTTGCCGTAATCATAAACCTGCTGTATACTAGAAAGGGGATAACTTAAAAAGGGTGTACTGCACAGGTATTGGTTAATTGAGTGGAGGGGTGGAACCTCCTTTTTAACCCTTTACTTATCATGACTCGATATTCGCTTTAAACAAAATAGTTATAGCAACACAATGAACTTAAGCTTAAACATTGTATATATGAGGGCTAGAATATAACACACTGAATACAAATAAATGAATAAAGCTTGAAACAACATTCATAGAAGATTTACATGTATAGCTTCTTACATGTATTCTACATATAACATAAAGTAAAAAAACCTTTACACCTACAGTAATCAAGACTTAACAAAGGGCCATTTCTATATTATATATGAAAGTTATGGTGCAGATGAAGTTGAGAGAATAGCAGCCAAAGATATATATATATATATATATATATATATATATATATATATATATATATATATATATATATATATATATATATATATATATATATATATATATATATATATATATATATATATATAATGTGTAAAGGGTAACAGTGCAATAAGAATGAGCATGACACGATACCTAATTCATATAAATAATAACCCAATCTGTGATATTTTTTCAACACCTTACTGGGCTATGATATATATATACTGGATATATACTATCAGCTATATTTTTCATGTGGTCACGAGTTATTTGATATCCAGATAAGTTTATGAGATGGTTTAACTGGGAAACTTCCTTGTGCTTTATTTGTTTGTTTCCTTGATCCCAGTTTTCTTGCATTGCTTAGGATTGGAGGACTAATCGTTATTTACCATTTCAATACACTATACCATTTTATATCTGAAATGGAAACACAGGACAGTGCACAGTATTACTCATTATTACCCCCTAATGACTCTGACTTTGAAGGCTTGGAACTAGAGGACTTTTTTCAAAATGAATCACAAGATGTAAAATTGGGAGATTGGTTCTACTCCTTGGAAATCATGAGGCTTAAAGAGATACGTCTAAAATTAGATACATGGAGTATCAGGAAATATTTAGATCTTAGTATGATCCCTAGGGGTTAAGAGTCAAGAAATTTCCTAACTTTGACGTTGTTAATGATGATTTTGTGAATGAATGGAACAGCATTTTGTCTGAGTGTTCACTTAGATTGATGGGTGTTCTAGCTAGATATAAATCTGAACAGTTACAAATGGTAAGAAATGAAATAACTAGATTGCAAATTGAGCTAAACAAATATAAAGATGCTAAGGAATATAGCGACTTTGATAAAATGCTAGCAGAGGTGGTTGAGTCATCAAGAAAAGAACTGATACAAATTAAACATACAAAGTTCCTAGGCGATCAGAGAGACTACCAGGAAAATCTGGTCTTTATCTGGCATAAGCCCAGGAGATTCAGAAATAAGCCCACTGTTAACAAAAATAAAAATGTTAACAATAAAAACAACACTGGCAATGAAAGTGTAGTAATAGACCCTAATCCTGGCAGTTTCTCACATAGACACATAAGGAACAAGCAGAAAAAGAAAAAGTAACATTTGTAGACATTGACACCATAGACGATGACCAATCCTCCTTTGCATCCTCTTCCTCAGTAGTGATAACTAGGGATCTGATGAGATCTGTTCATATAGTCACCAATTCTAAAACTCAGGTACAAACCGGTGTAGCCGGCAGTAATGGTAATTCTCACAATATGGTAGATCAGAGAGCTAGACCCAAAAATACCAACCAAACCATACAGGGGCCCATGATTGCTAACTCCCAATCTAATGCTGATAGAACATTGGTATGACTACCCAGAGCCTTACTGATAATACACAGGTTTTTCGTCCGGTTTTGAAACAACCCACAGGGGGAGGGAAGGATTCTGTCAACAAACAACACAGGTAGTCCCTAAGGGAAAACAAAAATGGGAATCGTCATCTTTAGGCAGTGTAATAAATCTATCATCACACAAACTCACTCAGGCCGAAATTAGGGTTCTAAACTATGGTTTAGGATTTTGTCCCAATTTATAGCAGCTTTAATCTATTTCACACAATAATAGATGTGAATAGATTTATTAGAAAACTGACCCTACATAAACATTTTTCTATGAGTACTGACTTGGCTCAAACAACAGAGTATGTGTGCTCTGAAACAGGGCCTACTAAAACATTCGTACCTACCTTTGTAGACACTTGTGACTTAACAACACTGGAGAATCTCTACAGAGAATCTAATACTTCAAGTGATTCTATACCAGTTGCCCTTCCTAAATTTAAATGGTCTTCCCAGTTCTATCTTATACAAAGTCGAGGTTCCATAAACAGGTAGTTGAAGATTTAACACATTTACACCAATCCAAGAGAGCCACAAAACATAACCTGTCAGTAAGAGAAAAGGAGGCTTTGAGTAGTCTTAAAAACAATCATTCTATTGTAATAAGAAACTCTGACAAGGGTGGCAGTGTGGTTCTCTTGGACAGGACAACCTACATTATAGAAGCAAGGAGGCAGTTAGAGGATCCTAACACCTATACTATTCTGTCCTGCAGTCCAGTCAATAGATTTCAGAAGGGGCCCTATGGCTTATTGGATAATGGTGTACACTGGGGTATTATGGATATTGAAACTATGAAATATCTATATGTAATTAATCCCATTACCCCAGTGTTTCACCATCTACCCAAAGTGCACAAAAGCCTGGTAGAGGTAAAGGGAAGGTCTAAGGCATTGACTCCCTTTTGGAGCCATTGTCTGAGTGGCTGGATGCCGTACTACAGCCTATTGTTTTATCATTACACAGCCATATCAAAGATACTACGCATGTATTGCAATTGGTAGAAGACTTAGGCCTCGCTTCCATTGAGTCATTAAAAATGGAGCCGTAAGCTACCGAAGCGGACGACAGCTAAAAGTAATTTACGGATCCATTTTAGTACCAGGTTTCCATTGAAATATTTTGCGGATAGCGTGTAGTTGCTCTTTTCGTGTAGCTGTAAGTTAACGTTGTGTTAACGCTTCCATCTGACATTGGATTTCTTGAAAATCAATTAGTTGCTAAGGTAACCCACCGTACGCTATAGAATTTACGTTTAACGTCCGTGCTCCTTACCTGTGATCACCTCTCAAGAAAAATAAAGATACATATCCATATTTTTAATAATCAAATATTATTTTTTAATATAATTATATTTACCACTTCATAAATATAAGTAATATGTATTGCAGCCCTAGGCATAGGTCTAGTTTGCATTCTGTAGATATGTTCTTGCATATATTATTATATTTAAATATATACTGATATTTCTATTAGAATATAAGTTCAACTATTCCTATACATGAGACAACAATAAATATCACTTATAACAATTTATTTCTACATTAAAACACTTGCACTATTTGCAAATTTTATAATTTCAATAGAAAATAGGTCTCAAAAAGCACAATTTTCCTCTTTTACACCTAGTTGAGCTGGGTGTAATATTTCTCAATGTATCGACAGCCTCCGACAGTATATTAACGGTTTGCGCTTTCATTGGAAACCTGGTATAATTTATCGATTAACGGCTTCTATTACTTTCTATGGGACGCGAAGATTTTTTCGGCAGCCGGAGTCCAGCTGCCGATATTGAGGTATAACGCGCCATTGGAAACAGTCGATAAACGATATTGCTTTCGACAGTATATTTAACGGTTTGTGAGTGCACGCAAACTGAATTACAACTCAATAGAAGCGAGGCCTTAGTATGGACACCTAAATGTAGTTGGCTCACCGTAGACGTAGTGTCCTTATATTCCAGCATTCCACATCATTTGGGCATTTTGGCTATCAAATACTTTCTGGAATTACACTACGATATGGAGAGCCAAGTGATTGAGTACATATTAAGGGTCACCATGTTTCTTCTACAACATAACTATTTTCTTTTTGATGGAGTTTACTATCTGCAGAAGCAGGGCACCACCATGGGGGCTAAATTTGCTCCCTCATATGCAAATATCTTTATGGGTTGGCTGCAGAGGTGCTTTGTTTATGCAGATAGTAATCCATTTGTAGGAAGCATTCACCTATGTAAACGCTTCATAGATGACCTGCTCATAGTGTGCACATCTGATGAAACCGATGCAGATAACTTTGTTCAATTTTTAAATAGCAGTGATAATGGTGTAAGATTCACATCTGAGTGGAATAAACAAAAGATTTACTTTTTAGACATTACCCTAGAGGGGGATACTTTGTCTGGAAAAGTTAATACCAAATTGTACAGAAAGCCCATCTCAGGCAACACACTATTACACAGCAAAAGTGCACACCCCAAACATGTCTTCAAAGGCATTGCAAAGGGACAACTGTTACGCACTAGAAGGATCTGTAATTTTGATGCAGATTTTGTAGAGGAAAGTACCAGTTTGGTGAATAGATTGATTGAGAGAGGCTACCAGCCAAAGATAGTTGGGAATGTGGCTAAGGAAGTGGCACCATACAGTATTTCCCATTACTATATGGTGACAAAGCATTAAAAATGACAATTGAGAAGGGTTTCAAATGTGTATATTCGAGAAACTTAACCCTATGTAACATTCTGCCCCCCACTCAACTCCCACAAAAACAACAGCCCACCACCTGGCTAAGTATTTATGGGACATATAAATGTGGGGGGGGGGCAGGTGTAAAGCATGTGATTTTATAGTAGAGGAAAAAGAGTTATATTCGTGCGTCACCAATCAAACTTTTGAAACTAAAGGATGTGTGAAATGCTCAACATCCTATGTCGTGTACCTAATCGAATGTGTCTCTCATCATTGTCAATATGTGGGCATGACCACCAGAGACATACGAACCAGGATACGAGAGCATCTTGGTTATATAAAAAACAATAAATTATGCTCTGCTTTATCAAGACACTTCATTGAGGCGCACAAAGGGGATGTGAGAGGCTTTAAGTGGATGTTAATTGAAACCATCAGACAACCATCTGGGGGGGGGGGGGGGACAAGTATGAGCTCCTGGCTAGACAGGAAGCCTTTTGGATTTTTAAATTACAAACCCAGGTCCCTGATGGTTTCAATTCTGAATTAAATCTCATTAACCATTGGCATTGAACTAACTGTTTGCATATATAGTTAGTTATATACGTTGGTATTGTCTCCGATAGTATTTATATATATATATCATAGCCCAGTAAGGTGTTGAAAAAATATCACAGATTGGGTTATTATTTATATGAATTAGGTATCGTGTCATGCTCATTCTTATTGCACTGTTACCCTTTACACATTATATATATATATCACAGATTGAAGTGAATATATATATATCTTTGGCTGCTATTCTCTCAACTTCATCTGCACCATAACTTTCATATATAATATGGAAATGGCCCTTTGTTAAGTCTTGATTACTGTAGATGTAAAGGTTATTTTACTTTATTTTATATGTAGAATACACGTAAGAAGCTATACATGTAAATCTCCTATGAATGTTGTTTCAAGCTTTATTCATTTATTTGTATTCAGTGTGTTATAATCTAGCCCTCATATATACAATGGTTAAGCTTAAATTCATTGTGTTGCTATAACTATTTTGTTTAAAGCGAATATCGAGTCATGATAAGTGAAGAGTTAAAAAGGAGGTTCCACCCCTCCACTCAATTAACCAATACCTGTGCGGTACACCCTTTTTAAGTTATCCACTTTCTAGTATACAGCAGGTTTATGATTACGGCAACACGCCGAAACTAGTCAAGCCATCCTGCTTTCTATTATTGTTCCTGTGTTTTGGTGCTATGGATTTTATCCGAATTTGAATAATGATTATGGATTTTTAATGTTCCAGGATTCCTGCATCCTCTTTTGCATTTCCTTATTACACTAGTTTGTCAGTGAGAGTGAGGGCTTGAGAAATAAAGTCTCATACAAAAGTAATGTATTCTTCTAGATTTACATTTAAATGTATTCTTTCCTGTTATCTGTAAATGAGAATTATTGTCTGTCAAACACAGCTGTCATTTTCTATGGTATTTCAGCAAAATCAAAACAAAAAAACCCCAAAAAGTCCAAAAGTGGCCTAAATTCGGGGGGGGGGGGGGGGGGGGCAGCAGAATTCTGAATGCCTAGGGCAGCACAAAACCTAAATACACCACTGCCAGCTTCATATCCTTCATACCTTGATTGTAACCAATTAGGACTATCATTAAAATAGTTTGCACACAGTATAGTATAAAACTGGATCAGGCTAGACTTTTTCATTTTAATTTATTTATAGTAATCTTGTTTTGAATTGTATGTCCCTTTAAACATATTCCATTGTAATTGGGAAAAGTTAAATCAGGTAATAAGATCATTATTAAATATGTTCTGATTTATATGAATTATCTCTAATACTAATTTGTTTTACCATTTTTGTTGTTGAAATCTGCAGCACTATCGTAATAAACAGTCTTTTATCTAAGGCTGAAAAAAACTGGACCTCAATACACTGCATATATCAAAACACTGTGTTCTGCAATATCAAGATCAGTGCTAAAAAATGATTATCAGGCTCAGCAGGGTAGCGAACTTCATCTAACACCGAAGGATAAGCATCAGAGGAACTTTAGTAAAGAAAAAAAAAACACTCACAGTACAGAAGGCCAAGTGAATTATTGCTAGAGAGACGTTTCACTTTACTTGTTTCTTTTGTGAAGACATAAAGATGTGAGTCTGTGATCTGAAGTACATACAGTCTGTTAGAGTCCAAAGTGCAATAAAATGCAATGAAATGAAAACATAGACTTTGATCCGGGGGGCTGTAGTACTAGAAATTGTCCCAGGAAGGTGGGGGAAAAAAATAAGATATTTCTTGGCTGCGAAAAAATGCAACATACATTTATTTTCATTCATTGAAGAAAGTTAAAGCAATAGTCTAGTCAAAATTAAACTTCCATGCTTCAGATAGAGCATGTCATTTTAAGCAACTTTCTAATTTGCTCCTATTATCAATTTTTCTACGTTCTCTTGTTATCTTTATTTGTAAAAGCAAGAATGTAAGCTTAGGAGCCAGCACCTGGGTAGCGCTTGCTGAATGGTGTCTAAATGTATACACCAATCAGGAAGCGCTACCCAGGTTCTGAAGCAAAAATGGCCCGGCTCCTAAGCTTACATTTTTGCTTTTTCAAATAAAGATACCATGAGAACGAAGAAAATTTGATAATAGGAGTAAATTTGAAAGATGCTTAATTGCATCCTCTATCTGAATCATCCCTTTAAAAATATATTGTACAGAAAAAAAATCACATGCTCTAAATCCTTGCAGTATGTCTTTTTGGAACTACTCACCATGGAACTCATTTCAAATTAGATGGACTGATAAGGTTTCTGGTTCGTCCACTGCTGGCAGTTATCATTGCACAAGAAAATTATTTTGCAATGTCACTCCTTGCATTCGCTCCATCAACTGCATGAGAGCAGGGCCTGTCAATCTCCTGCTGCTTAATAAATGAATTGGTTAAATACATAGATAAAGTCCCACTCAGGATTTGCAGAGAGCTGCTAGTCCCAAGCAGGTAACAACTGCCGAGGAAATAGGCAGCTAATCAAGGTTAATTAAATGAAAGGCAGAAAAAAAAAATTATGAAAATGTATTCAACTGAATGGTGGATTTTAATTGAGAGGTACAAAAAACACTTTTTTAAAATGTACATTTATAGAAGACACACTTTTTAACATGGTATAAAGACGATCCATTTAATAATTCATTTTCTACATTATGAACTGAAGAATCAAATTATCACCTTGAGAATTAATCACATTTTAAAAGTAATTTATTATCTAAATATATCACAAGATTAGCACAGAGGAGAATTTCATTTTCTCTTTATTTCATATTTTCAATTACACAAGGGTACCTAATTTCACAATTTAATTTCTTAATTTTATATGAAAATATTGCATCTTCTGAACAGGGAAGTGAATTTAGTTTAAAAAAAAAAAAAAAGATTCTACAGTCTTAAAAGGATATTCATTTAATTTTGTTTTCTGCATGCATACGGCTAGATTACAAGTTTTTGTCGGTAATGGTGTGCGGTGTTAACAAGCCTTTTTTTCTCACCGCTCACTTAAGACAACGCTGGTATTACAGGTTTTTTTAAACCCGGCGTTAGCCACAAAAAAGTGAGCGGAGAGAAAAATTTAGCTCCACATCTCACTGTAATACCAGAGCTGCTTACGGTAGCGGTAAGCTGGCTAAACGTGCTCTTGCAAGATTTCCCCATAGGAATCAATGGGGCAGTTTCAGCTTAAAAAAAACCTAACACCTGCAAAAAAGCAGCGTTCTGCTCCTAACGCAGCCCCATTGATTCCTATGGGGAAAATACATTTATGTCTACACCTAACACCCTAACATGAACCCCCGAGTCTAAACTGTTCCAATCAGCCAATAGAATGCGAGCTCAATCCTATTGACTGATTGGATCAGCCAATAGGATTTTTCCTACCTTAATTCCAATTGGCTGATAGAATCCTATCAGCCAATCGAAATTCAAGGGATCTTAACTACTGACTTTTAAATGCGGTATCAGTCTTTACAGGAGAGGCTGTACCGCTCACTTTCTCCAAGACTCGTAATACCAGCGTTATGCAAGTCCCATTGAAAAGATAGGATACGCAATTGACGTAAGGGGATTTGCGGTAAGCTCGAGTCGCGGAATAAAAGTGAGCGGTACACCTGTACCTGCCAGACTCGTAATACCAGCGGGCGTTAAAAAGCAGCATTGGGACCTCTCAACGCTGCTTTTTAAGGCTAACGCAAGACTCGTAATCTAGGTGATAGTTTTTATAACTAATTAAAGGGACACTGAACCCAAATTTTTTCTTTCATGATTCAGATAGAGCATGACATTTTAAGCAACTTTCTAATTTACTCCTATTATAAATTTGTCTTCGTTCTCTTGCTATCTTTATTTTAAAAGCAGGAATGTAAATCTTAGCAGCAGCCCATTTTAGGTTCAGCACTATGGATAGCATTTGCTTATTGGAGGCTTACATTTACCTACCAATAAGCATAACCCAGGTTCTCAACCAAAAATTGGCCGGCTCCTATGCATCACATTCCTGCTTTTTAAATAAAGATAGCAAGAGAATGAAGACAAATTGATAAAAGGAGTAAATTAGTAAGTTGCTTAAAATGTCATGCTCTATCTGAATCATGAAAGAAAAAATTTGGGTTTAGTGTCCCTTTAAGCATGAAACTGTATTATTTTATTATAAATATATACAGCCCCTCACCACCTCTTTGTCTCAGGTGCACGTCTGGGATAAGGTAACTGCATACACCCCACAAATATTAAATATCCAAATAAATTCCCACAGCACCATGGAATTTTTCAAATCTTTATTGGAACATACAGGTCCAAGCCATCACATGCATGTTTCAGGTTCAATCCCCCTTAATCATGCATGATTAAAAGTGATTGAACCGAAACATCGACTATGAAGGCCTGTACCTGTATGTTCCAATAAAGCTTTGAAACATTCCATGGTGCTGTGGGAATTTATTTGGATACTGTATTAAACCTAGCCTACTTGCAAAAAATCAATATTTAAAAAACATTTAAAATTGTCACTTAGTTAAAATTACTCATCTCCCCTAATTGATGCCAAATAGGACTAGTTGTAAATGAGTCCACTGCTCTAAGCAATCACTGTATTGTATGTAGCTGACTTAAACAGTTTGCAGCATTTTGAAGAAAACCTAGGTTATATATATTTTTTTAAAGAAAGGTATTTTACGCAACACAATGACAAGTAACAAAATAAATAATGATACAATGATATTTCTCCATTTTGCTACACCAAATTAAATATTTTATATTACAATGTCAATGTGTTTTATTTGTTTATTAAATGTATAGCTCAAAGAATGCCAGTGACATTGTCTGCAACCATACTGACATGTCTGAGATCAATGCCCTTTTTGATAGATTCAAACAGAAGACCATACATGATTATTTACACTTACTTACATCAGTCATCTCTTCACTGGCTTAAAAGTTTATTGGCTGTGATGATAGCAGGATGTGATGTCACTAGCATGTGGGCGGGGCTTAGGTCCGGTGTCTGTGTCGCAGTTAGTTTAGTACAATCAACCTGTCTGGATGTGTATTGCTATGCTCTGTAATAAAATAGAGTTGTACCATCATTGCTGTGTCCTGCATATGTCCTGCATCTCATGACATGGTGTCAGAAGTTCTGGACTACGCTTCTGTTTCTGATGATGACGATGTCAAAGTTTACCCCACCTGAGCCTTTTGACTTTTCTCAGCCTGCAGCTTGGCCCACATGGCGTCAGCGGTTTCAGCGCTTCAGGATTGCATCCAAACTGAACAAGGAGAGTGGTGAAGTACAAGTTAATTCTCTTTTATACTATATGGGGAAAGATGTAGAGCCAGTGTTCAATGCTTTTACTTTCCAAGAAGGGGAAGAAGTTAACTTTGATATAGTTATGGATAAACTCAGTGCCCACTTTGTGCCCAAAAGAAATGTGATTCATGAGAGAGCTTGTTTTCACAAACGTAATCAGCGTGTGGGAGAATCTGTGGAGTCATTTGTGCGCAGCCTGTATGAATTAGCTGAATTCTGTGAGTTTGGTGTTGCTAAAGAAGAGCAAATCAGAGACAGAATAGTTATTGGAATTGCAGATGCTGAAGTCTCCCTGAAGCTGCAGTTAGAGCCTGATTTAACGTTAGACGGGGCTATTAGGATGGCCCGCCAGAGTGAACTGGTGAAAAAGCAAAGTGCTGATCTGAGGTCTGAGAGTATTGTGGATGAAGTGCAACAGTCTAGGAAAATTACTAGTGAAAGGCACAGTGTGAGCGGTAGATCTAAAGTACTGGAAAGGCCTAGAAGTGGATGGGCGCAACATGGCCGATGCACACGGTGCTACCGGGCTCATGATCAGAGTGCTATATGCCCGGCCAGAGATAAAAGATGCAGAAAATGTAACAGAATGGGCCATTTTGAAGTGGTGTGTAAAACTGAATACATTAAGGAGATGCAGGTGGACAGTGACCAGGAGGGTCAGGAAGTGTCTTTTGTGGGGTCTGTTGTGGAACGGACAAGCTCAGAGGAAGATTGGAAAGTTACTTTTACTGTAATGGGAGCCAATGTTGATTTTAAGATTGACACATGAGCTGATATCACTGTAATGTCTTTTGCTGAATTTATGAAACTGCCTCGACAGCCCCAGCTGGCGAAGGTTACTACAAATGTTCATAGTCCTGGTGGCCGCATTGATTGTGTGGGGAAATTTCTTGCAAGCTGTGAGTACAAACAAAAAAAGTTCACCATGTGGGTGCATGTGATCCGAGGTCAGTGTGTTAACAGTTTATTGAGCAGAAAAGCAGCCTGTGACTTGGGCCTCGTGGCCAGAGTGAATGAGATCTCTGAAGATATGTTTGGCGAGTTGGGCCTACTGAGCTGCAAACCTGTCCGTATAGCACTTAAAAGTGACGCAGTCCCGTACAGTATTTCTACTCCTCGTAGAATTCCGTTCCCGCTCATGCCTCAAGTGGAGAAAGAGCTCATGCGCATGAAGTCTATGGGGGTTATTGAAGAGGTTGTTGAGGCAACTGATTGGTGTGCCCCCATTGTTCCAGTTGCAAAGAAAAACGTAAAGGTGCGCATCTGTGTGGACCTGAAAAGGTTGAATGAGGCAGTGAAGAGGGAGAGATTTGTGCTGCCGACACTGGAAGATATAGCCCCGAAGTTGGCTGGGGCGAAGTTCTTTTCCACATTAGACGCTTCTAGCGGCTTTTGGCAGATCCCCCTGGATCCAAAGTGCCGCAAACTGACTACCTTTATCACTCCGGTAGGTCGGTTCTGTTTCTGCAGACTTCCCTTTGGGATATCCTCCGCTCCTGAGATCTTTCAGAGGGAAATGAGTTCTCTCCTGAGTGGCCACGTGGGCACAGCAGTCGTCATGGACGACATTCTAGTGTATGGGTCTACAGTGGAGGAACATGATCAGCGTTTGAGTTGTGTGCTGCAGGCTATCAAAGAGTCTGGGCTGAAGCTGAATAAAGAAAAATGTCATTTTAGGAAAACTGAATTATGCTACTTTGGGCATATCATCAACGGGGATGGCATCAAGCCGGACCCCGAGAAAATTCGGGCTATCGAACAGATGAAGAGCCCTTCTGATGTACATGAGCTGAGACAGATATTGGGCCTTGTAAATTACGTGGGCAAGTTTCTTCCAGATTTATCTACAGTTTTGCACCCTATCACAGAGTTGCTTAAGAAAGATGTTGCCTGGGTCTGGGGACCCTCACAAGAAAAAGCGTTCCTGCATGCTAAGTCCCTGCTGGGGTCTGCCCCAGTGCTGGGGTTCTACGACCCTTCAAAAAAGACTGTGGTTAGTGCTGATGCAAGCAGTTATGGGTTGGGGGCTGCACTCCTGCAGCTGAATGACAACAAACTACAGCCCATCGCCTACTGTTCCCGCACGCTGACGGCTGCGGAGTCAAAATACGCTCAAATTGAGAAAGAGTGCCTGGCTGCAGTTTGGGCCTGTGAACGCTTTCAGCGTTATCTAGTGGGTTTGGAGAAATTTAGTCTGGAAACTGACCACAAACCGCTAGTCCCTCTTATCAATTCTTATGACATCGACAAAACACCCTTGAGATGCCAGAGACTTTTAATGAGACTGCTCAGGTTCAATGTTCAGGCAGTGCATGTGCCGGGGAAGCAGCTGGTTGTGGCAGATACACTGTCCAGGCTCCCGCTGGCTGCTGCTGAAGAATCCTCTACAGAATCGGATGTAAAAGTGTATGTTGATTCAGTTCTGGCCTCTAAGTCCATTTCTTCAAGGAAACTGGAAGAGATAAAGAAAGAGACATATTTGGACACAGATCTGCAAGAAGTTATAAGGTACATAAGAGATGGCTGGCCCGAGAGCCGGGCAGCCTGGATGTCTTTAAATGCTTACCAGCCAGAGAGGTCGCAGCTCACGGAGCTGGAGGGGTTGGTGCTGTTCCAAGACCGTATTGTAATTCCTGTCAGCATGAGGAAGGAGATGTTAAACAGGATTCATGATGGCCACTTAGGCATTACAAAGTGCAGAGAAAGAGCAGCTACAGCTGTGTGGTGGCCTGGGATCAGCTCCGACATTGCAAATCACGTGTCTAAATGTGCCTTTTGCCGGGAACGCCGGCCTACTCAGAGAAGGGAGCCCTTAATGTCTACTCCGCTGCCTGCGGGGCCGTGGCAGAAAATAGCTGCTGATTTGTGCGAACTGCACGGGAAAAAGTTTCTTGTTGTTATCGACTACTATTCCAGGTATTTGGAAATAGCACCCCTGAATGATATCACAAGTCAGGCCGTTATCATTCGCCTGAAGAGCTTGTTCGCCCGCTGGGGCATTCCAATGGAGCTGGTGAGTGATAATGGCATGCAGTTCGCTTCTACAGAGTTCAGTTCTTTCAGCAGGGAATATGATTTTGTACATTCCACGTCAAGTCCACATTATCCGCAGGCCAACGGAATGGCTGAAAGGGCAGTTCAAACAACAAAATTCATCCTAAAGCAATCTGAACCGTACCTAGCCCTCTTGTCATACAGGGCGACGCCCATTCAAGCCACCGGGTTTAGCCCGGCACAGCTGATGCTAGGACGCCAGATTCGCACCACTTTACCCTCAGTGGGTGTCTTCAAGCCGCCTGGCCCTGTTCCTCGGGACGAAGTCCTTAGGAGGGATGAAGAGGCCAAAAAGGGTTATCGTTTCTTCTACGACAGGAGACATTCTGTCAGGCCTTTACAGGAACTGAAAGCGGGCCAAAGTGTCAGAATTAAACTGGATGATGAGAAGAAATGGAAGACGCCTGCTACGGTAGTGGGCCGCTCTCCAGAACCAAGGTCTTACACAGTCCTTACAGAGGGAGGGACGGTTACACGCCGTAACCGAAGACATCTTCAGCCTGTACCTGAGAGTCTGGAACCGGATACCTCAGTACCACCGCCGGTGGGATCTCCTGTTCTAAGAGAGGTGCCTTCCCCTCAGCAAGATCATAGCGGGGATATATCTTTGCCTCCAGCAGACTCTTGTTCACCATCTTCTGTATCAGAGGACAGTTCATGCAAAGTTACATCAAGCGGAAGAGTGGTGAGGCTTCCGGCCCGATACAGGGACTGACTTTAGCTAGAACAGTGACCGGAAGTATGGGCAGAATAATCCCATGGTCACTGTGGACTAGGGTAGTCTACCCCGATGTCCAAGTCAGGATGTAATTTATTTGTTCATGTTTTCTAATCTATCTGTTTTTATAATGTTCTAAAACAAAATGTTGTTGTATACCCTGTTGGTGTACCTTGTTATTTAATATATGCAAATGTATGCTTTGCCTTTGAAAAAGGGGAAGATGTGATGATAGCAGGATGTGATGTCACTAGCATGTGGGCGGGGCTTAGGTCCGGTGTCTGTGTCGCAGTTAGTTTAGTACAATCAACCTGTCTGGATGTGTATTGCTATGCTCTGTAATAAAATAGAGTTGTACCATCATTGCTGTGTCCTGCATATGTCCTGCATCTCATGACATTGGCTTTCCTGTTTTATATAAACTAAGGTTGTCTAATCACCATATTTTCAATGAGATGGGTTAACATTATTTCAAAAGCATTGCTGAGTATTTAAAGGAACTGAAAGGTCAACATTGAAATATATATGGGTGTATTTAAATCTTATTTAGAAGTTTTGAAATATACTTCCATTAGTTAAAATACTTGTAGTAAAATGAATTACTATTTTAAAGGGCATATACACATATGCTGTGAGTGGCCTGTGCACTCGTATTCAAACACCACACCTTCTCAAAGATTCAGCGGTGACTTGTATGACACAAATTAAACATTCACTGACGCAGTACACACCATGGCCAGCTCTCTAAACAGGAATGGTGTTTCAATCCTGGTCCTCTATTCACACATAGCATATGAATATATCTCACTGAAACAGTAATACATTTATAAAGAAAAAAATTTGCTCATGGAAGTATAGCTCTAAGTAGTAGTTTGCTTCTCTCGAATCTACCTATGTATGCTTTACAACAAAGAATATGAAGAAAACAAAGCAAATTAGACAATAGAAGTAAATTGGAAAGTTGTTTAAAATGACATGCTCTGTAACAAAAAAGAAAATTTGGGGGTTTTATTTCCCTTTAAGTTGCTATTGAATGCTTTTATAAATTTGATTAGGATCTTAAACTGTGGCATTGTGTATATATATATATATATATATATCACCTTGCTAAAGAAGTCTTTTCTAATTCATCCAGAGTTTTATAGTTAGATTAATTGTAATTGTTCTTTTGAAACCATATATAATATTGTACTCTCATTAAGGTGCTAACAGTCTCATTAGTTTTAGATTTCCAATTTTAACTATATTAAGCAGTGGACAAGATATAGAATTATGTTTAATTACACAAATTACACAAATTAGATCTAATCAGCATATTCAGATGTAGGTTACTAAGGAATACCATATATGCATTTTCTTTCATCTTTAGAAGTCTAATTTTTAAAGAGATAGAAATACCATATTTAATTTAAACATGTCTGATGTTCTCAGTTTATAATTTCACAGAAATATATATTACAATATATGTTCTACATCACATTTCTACTGTTATATATTTTTTTACATAAAATGTTATATTTGTTTATTTCAATATATATACATGAGGTACTTTTCCATATTGCTATTGTGTGCACCAACCCCACCTCTGATGTTTATTGCCAAACAGCTCGATTTGGTTTCATCTGACCATAGAACCTGATCCAATTTGAAGTTTCCGTAATGTCTGGAAAACTGAAGACGCTTGAGTTTGTTTTTGGATGAGAGTAGAGGCTTTTTTCTTGAAACCCTTTGAAACAACTTGTGGTGATGTAGGTAACATCGAATTGCAATTTTGGAGACTTTCTGACCCCAAGACGCAACTAACTTCTGCAATTCTTCAGCTGTGATCCTTGGAGATATTTTGGCCACTCAAACCATCCTCTTCAGAGTGTGTTGAGATAATATAGACACATGTCGTCTTTGAGGTTGATTCATAACATTTTCAGTTGACTAGAACTTCTGAATTATTACCCTGATGGTGGAAATTGGTATTTTCAAAGCTTTTGTTTTTTTCTTATAGCCACTTCCCATTTTGTGAAGCTCAACTACCTTTTGCTGCACATCACAGCTATATTCATTGGTCTTACCCATTATGATGAATGACTAAGGAAATTAGGCCAATATGTTTCCTCATATTTATAGCCTTGTGAAACAGGAAGTGATGGTTGAACAATTTCCTGTTCCTAGTCACCCAATGTAAAATATCAATGGAAATATACTTCAAATATATTTTTCTCTTTTGAATTCATAGGGGTGCCAATAATTTTGGCACACCTATATTTAACAAAGATTTATTTTATTTTTGGATAAACCTGTGTTGTGTTTGCAAATGTTTGATTTTCATGAGAACATAGTATTTTTGTGTATTTTTTTTAACAAAAAAATCGAAATGATAAACAATAAAGGCAATTTTTCCCAGCCTTCTTTGCTCATATTTACCAAGGGTGCCAATATTAGTAGAGGGCACTGTTTATATATAATTGTTCTTTTGAAACCATATATATAAACAACAAGAGAATGTTATCTGCGCTACAACACTGAACACAATGTTGTATGTCACTTTAAAATTATACAAATCTGTACCATCAGAGTGGTGTATTAAGACATGAAGAAATTCATATATACAGATGAAAAATAATATCATATAATGAATTAATATGAATAACAAAATTTGTGTCCAAAGTTTAGGGTAGCAGAAACAAATGAGGTGTGAAGATTCCCAAAAACTTCACCAATAGATAAAGGTACAAGAAAAGATTGCGTATCTGTGCCCCAAAGCAGAGGTAAAATATGAATTGAAACTGGTAACAATAGTGTGGGGTATTAGCCCATATAGCAAAGAACTTACTTTCAACTACCTCAATCTGTATGAGGTAAGTAGCCGCTGTAAAGAGATAGAGCACTGCTCCCTCCGGTATCCAAACTGACCAATATATATACAAAAACAGGGGATCCAGGGGGTCTGGTCTGCTGTGCTGCTCCTGAAGTATGGTAGTATGCTTTTCCACTGTGCATCCACACTTTAGCCTCTCCAGATGTAATGCGCATATGTAAAAACAAATGTACACTAATATGGTGAAGTACGTTTTATTATAACATTAAAATTCAATCATAAAAAGATAGCACTCACAAACATGACCTCAATCAGAATGAGGTATTAGGCACAACAATAGAGAAGCAGGATGCATGCAAAGTAGCACTAGTTCAAGAGTGGCGTTCACTCAATATCAAAGCATATAGAATACGCTTTGATATCTATATATATATATATATATATATATATATATATATATATATATATATATATATATATATATATAGAGAGAGAGAGAGAGAGAGAGAGAGAGAGAGAGACAAGAGAGATACAGTATACTGTGTGTGTAGATAGATAGATAGATAGATAGATAGATAGATAGATATAAATATATACAGTATACTATATATATATAACCATCAATCAATATATTCCCAGAGAGAAAGATAGAGAAGCACTTTTTTATAGTATGCTAATTTTAGTAGTAGCAGTATTTATCTGGATATTTATCTCACTATCTCTGCATTAAGATATATTTTCAATATATTTAAAGCTGCAACATACATTAGTGGTGTTTACCCAGTAAATGTAAGAGAAATATAATAGGATACTTCTCAGTCTGGTACCCAACCATTTTGTTCTGTAAATGAGATCATCTTGTTATCAGAAAATATGCCTCATAGCTTGCAAACATCTGCAAATTGTTTGAAATCAGTTTGAATGTGAAATTTAAATTGACACTAATATGTTGCAAAAAAGATTATAAAAGCCTTTTGATGTACTTGGACCTACATCTGACTCTCCCTGAGAGACTTAGTATGGACAACAATTACAGTGAACTGGCTCAGTCCATTCAGAATAGAGAAAAATGATCTATTTTATGTATTGACCCTTTTTTTGTTCTTTCAAATCTAGATATTTGAGTGTGATGATTATTTATTAGGTATTAACCTATTGGTGCTAGAAATTGTATGACAGCACTTTAAAGCACTCAGACCTAGATTTGGAGTTTGGCGTTAGCCGTGAAAACCAGCGTTAGAGGCTCCTAACGCTAGTTTTAGGCTACCGCCGGTATTTGGAGTCACTCAAAATAGGGTCTAACGCTCACTTTTCAGCCGCGACTTTTCCATACCGCAGATCCCCTTACGTCAATTGCGTATCCTATCTTTTCAATGGGATTTTTCTAACTCCGGTATTTAGAGTCGTTTCTGAAGTTAGCGTTAGACATCTAACGACAAAACTCCAGCCGCAGGAAAAAAGTCAGTAGTTAAGAGCTTTCTGGGCTAACGCCAGTTTCTAAAGCTCTTAACTACTGTACTCTAAAGTACACTAACACCCATAAACTACCTATGTACCCCTAAACCAAGGTCCCCCCACATCGCCGACACTCGAATACATTTTTTTAACCCCTAATCGGAACAGCCAATAGAATGCGAGCTCAATCTGATTGGCTGATTGGATCAGCCAATCGGATTGAACTTGATTCTGATTGGCTGATTCCATCAGCCAATCAGAATATTCCTACCTTAATTCCGATTGGCTGATAGAATCCTATCAGCCAATCGGAATTCGAGGGACGCCATCTTGGATGACGTCCCTTAAAGGAACCGTCATTCAGCTAGTAGGCTTCAGGAGAAGAGGATGTTCCGCGTCGGAGGTCTGCAAGATGGATCCGGAAGAAAGAAGATTGAAGATGCAGTTGATAGAAGACTTCATCGGGATCATGGACCTCTTCAGCTCCCGCTTGGATGAAGACTTCATCCGGATCATGGACCTCTTCAGCTCCCGCTTGGATGAAGACTTCAGCCGGATCACGGACCTCTTCAGCCCCCCGCTTGGGCTTGGATCAGGACATCGGAGGAGCTCTTCAGGACGGATCAGTGAACCTGGCAGGGTGAAGATAAGGTAGGAAGATCTTCAGGGGCTTAGTGTTAGGTTTATTTAAGGGGGGTTTGGGTTAGATTAGGGGTATGTGGGTGGTGGGTTGTAATGTTGGGGGGGGGGGGTTATTGTATGTTTTTTTTTACAGGCAAAAGAGCTGAACTTCTTGGGGCATGCCCCGCAAAGGGCCCTGTTCAGGGCTGGTAAGGTTAAAGAGCTTTGAACTTTAGTAATTTAGAATAGGGTAGGGCATTTTTTTATTTTGGGGGGCTTTGTTATTTTATTAGGGGGCTTAGAGTAGGTGTAATTAGTTTAAAATTGTTGTAATATTTTTCTTATGTTTGTAAATATTTTTTTATTTTTTGTAACTTAGTTCTTTTTTATTTTTTGTACTTTAGCTAGTTTATTTAATTGTATTTATTTGTAGGAATTGTATTTAATTAATTTATTGATAGTGTAGTGTTAGGTTAATTGTAGGTAATTGTAGGTAGTTTATTTAATTAATTTATTGATAGTGTAGTGTTAGGTTTAATTGTAACTTAGGTTAGTATTTATTTTACAGGTAATTTTGTAATTATTTTAACTATTTTAGCTATTAAATAGTTCTTAACTATTTAATAGCTATTGTACCTGGTTAAAATAAATACAAAGTTACCTGTAAAATAAATATTAATCCTAAAATAGCTATAATATAATTATAATTTATATTGTAGCTATATTAGGATTTATTTTACAGGTAAGTATTTATCTTTAAATAGGAATAATTTATTTAATAAGAGTTAATTAATTTCGTTAGATGTAAATTATATTTAACTTAGGGGGGTGTTAGTGTTAGGGTTAGACTTAGCTTTAGGGGTTAATACATTTATTAGAGTAGCGGTGAGCTCCAGTCGGCAGATTAGGGGTTAATAATTGAAGTTAGGTGTCGGCGATGTTAGGGAGGGCAGATTAGGGGTTAATACTATTTATTATAGGGTTAGTGAGGCGGATTAGGGGTTAATAACTTTATTATAGTAGCGCTCAGGTCCGCTCGGCAGATTAGGGGTTAATAAGTGTAGGCAGGTGGAGGCGACGTTGTGGGGGGCAGATTAGGGGTTAATAAATATAATATAGGTGTCGGCGATTTTAGGGAAGCAGATTAGGGGTACATAGGGATAATGTAAGTAGCGGCGGTTTACGGAGCGGCAGATTAGGGGTTAATAATAATATGCAGGGGTCAGCGATAGCGGGGGCGGCAGATTAGGGGTTAATAAGTGTAAGGTTAGGGGTGATTAGACTCGGGGTACATGTTAGAGTGTTAAGTGCAGACGTAGGAAGGGTTACCGCATAGCAAACAATGGGGCTGCGTTAGGAGCTGAACGCTGCTTTTTTGCAGGTGTTTGGGTTTTTTTCAGCTCAAACAGCTCCATTGTTTCCTATGGGGGAATCGTGCACGAGCACGTTTTTGAGGCTGGCCGCTTGCGTAAGCAACTCTGGTATCGAGAGTTGAAGCTGAGTTAAATATGCTCTACGCTCCTTTTTTGGAGCCTAACGCAGCCATTCTGTGGACTCTCAATACCAGAGTTATTTTTATGGTGCGGCCAGAAAAAAGCCGGCGTTAGTTTTTCGGGTCGTTACCGACAAAACTCCAAATCTAGCGGTCAATGAGTTAAAGGGACAGTTTACCCAAAAAATTTCTCCCCTTTAATTTGGTCCAAATGATCTTTTTTACCTGCTGGATTGTTCTGAATTGTTTACAAGTAGCTCATTTACCTTTATTTCAGAATTTTAAATAGCTGATTTAGCCTGTGGTATCCCCACCTATACTGAACGTTTTTGGACTTAAATCCAAGTTATTGACAGGATATGTAAACACAGCCAGCAGAAGAAATTATAATCCTGGTGGGGGGTTAAAGAGATAACTAATAAAATTATAATTGTCTATTGTTCTCTCTAAGTATTGGGGTTTGGTTTACAGATATAAGATAAGGAAGCAAGTGTGTGTATATAAAGTGATAACATAATGAGATCTCATTTTAACTGCAAGCTCAACCCATTTCAATAAGCTGTGGTTTCATAGCACAAAACAAGCAATTTAACATCCACAAATAAACCTGAAAATGCAATTTCTCATACATTTTATACTCTGCATCTGGTATTACAAGTCATTGGAAATACATTAAGGGAAAACAATTTTACTGTAAACTGTCCCTTTAAACAGCTTTCACTTTAAACTAAAGGAAGGCATTTGAATTATAATACCTGTTTTAAAGGGAAAGTAAATAAATTGAGATTTATTTTAATAAAAAGGGCAAACACTGGCTGAAGTAAACTTTAAATGCGCAGGTGTATTACAATTTGAAAGTAAAATGTTTGCACGCTTCTGAAAGTTGGTGCGTGATAACCTGAGCACTTCAGATTTCTCTAATGCATTAAAGGGACAGTCTACTCTAGAATTTGTATTGTTTAAAAAATAATAATCCCATTATTACCCATTCCCTAATTTTATGGGAGTGAGAACAATGTGTGAGCACAACGTTATCTGACACACATGAACTAGCAGTGTCTAACTGTTAAAACTGTCAAACTGTGGGGAGGGTGTCTGGGCAGCGATCCGACCAGGTCACATTTTCTGAGGCTGGAGACGAGATTCCACTAATTTGCAGTTAATCAGTGGATATTAACAGCATTTATCCTGATAAAGCATGTATATGTTTATATTTTATCTCCCTGAGGAGATTGAAGCCAATATTGTTGTATATTTGACTGTCCAGCCCAGCTCTAGATAGTTAATACTCTAGGCAGTGGCGGCCTAACCAAAGGAGTTCATAACACCCTCACCCGCTAATCCGGGGTAGTGCAGTCTCATAATGGCTGCAAATAAGGAGGAAGCCTTACTAATTATTCAAGCCAGTCTGAAAGAGCTTGAGATCAAGATGAATACTAACCATGAGAGACTTTTAAGCAACCATGAGGACTTCTGTTGCACAGTGTAAAATACCTGAAAAGATTGCGACTGCAGGCGCAATCTTGCCGTTGTACAGGGAGTACCTACTTTTCCAGAGTGGCCAAATCATACTACAGTGGTTATTTCTACATGCACAAGTGCCATTGGACGATCTCCTCAATCATCACGTAGCACTGATCAGAGGGATGTGGCTGGCCCTTCAATGCAGGAAGTCGTAACTTTAACACTTAAGAAGGAGATCCCCAACACAAACAAACCAGAGAACCTAACAGAGAAGCCATTATTGGACAGTGAGAGCTTATTAGTTCCTGATCTTGACTCTGATAACAAAGGTCCTTGCTGTAAGGTAATGCGGTTAGCTAATACCCCACAAATACTCAGAAAACCACTACCTTGTGAGGAGGGTTCGACTTATGCACTCTGGATGATAAATGACAGACATGGATGGACATGCAGCTGATCCAATACACCTACACCTGGATATACAAACCCACTGGAATTGGATAAAGCTACACAGTGGAAGGAGATGGGAGACTTTTATACTGCAAGTTCTAAAGAACTACCTCTGCTAGTCGTAATATTATGTTTCCAAGCGGAATGCTTAACAGCATTGGGTGGTGGGTTGTAATGTTGGGGGGGGGTTATTGTATGGTTTTTTTTACAGGCAAAAGAGCTGAACTTCTTGGGGCATGCCCCGCAAAGGGCCCTGTTCAGGGCTGGTAAGGTTAAAGAGCTTTGAACTTTAGTAATTTAGAATAGGGTAGGGCATTTTTTTATTTTGGGGGGCTTTGTTATTTTATTAGGGGGCTTAGAGTAGGTGTAATTAGTTTAAAATTGTTGTAATATTTTTCTTATGTTTGTAAATATTTTTTTATTTTTTGTAACTTAGTTCTTTTTTATTTTTTGTACTTTAGCTAGTTTATTTAATTGTATTTATTTGTAGGAATTGTATTTAATTAATTTATTGATAGTGTAGTGTTAGGTTAATTGTAGGTAATTGTAGGTAGTTTATTTAATTAATTTATTGATAGTGTAGTGTTAGGTTTAATTGTAACTTAGGTTAGTATTTATTTTACAGGTAATTTTGTAATTATTTTAACTATTTTAGCTATTAAATAGTTCTTAACTATTTAATAGCTATTGTACCTGGTTAAAATAAATACAAAGTTACCTGTAAAATAAATATTAATCCTAAAATAGCTATAATATAATTATAATTTATATTGTAGCTATATTAGGATTTATTTTACAGGTAAGTATTTATCTTTAAATAGGAATAATTTATTTAATAAGAGTTAATTAATTTCGTTAGATGTAAATTATATTTAACTTAGGGGGGTGTTAGTGTTAGGGTTAGACTTAGCTTTAGGGGTTAATACATTTATTAGAGTAGCGGTGAGCTCCAGTCGGCAGATTAGGGGTTAATAATTGAAGTTAGGTGTCGGCGATGTTAGGGAGGGCAGATTAGGGGTTAATACTATTTATTATAGGGTTAGTGAGGCGGATTAGGGGTTAATAACTTTATTATAGTAGCGCTCAGGTCCGCTCGGCAGATTAGGGGTTAATAAGTGTAGGCAGGTGGAGGCGACGTTGTGGGGGGCAGATTAGGGGTTAATAAATATAATATAGGTGTCGGCGATTTTAGGGAAGCAGATTAGGGGTACATAGGGATAATGTAAGTAGCGGCGGTTTACGGAGCGGCAGATTAGGGGTTAATAATAATATGCAGGGGTCAGCGATAGCGGGGGCGGCAGATTAGGGGTTAATAAGTGTAAGGTTAGGGGTGATTAGACTCGGGGTACATGTTAGAGTGTTAAGTGCAGACGTAGGAAGGGTTACCGCATAGCAAACAATGGGGCTGCGTTAGGAGCTGAACGCTGCTTTTTTGCAGGTGTTTGGGTTTTTTTCAGCTCAAACAGCTCCATTGTTTCCTATGGGGGAATCGTGCACGAGCACGTTTTTGAGGCTGGCCGCTTGCGTAAGCAACTCTGGTATCGAGAGTTGAAGCTGAGTTAAATATGCTCTACGCTACTTTTTTGGAGCCTAACGCAGCCATTCTGTGGACTCTCAATACCAGAGTTATTTTTATGGTGCGGCCAGAAAAAAGCCGGCGTTAGTTTTTCGGGTCGTTACCGACAAAACTCCAAATCTAGCGGTCAATGAGTTAAAGGGACAGTTTACCCAAAAAATTTCTCCCCTTTAATTTGGTCCAAATGATCTTTTTTACCTGCTGGATTGTTCTGAATTGTTTACAAGTAGCTCATTTACCTTTATTTCAGAATTTTAAATAGCTGATTTAGCCTGTGGTATCCCCACCTATACTGAACGTTTTTGGACTTAAATCCAAGTTATTGACAGGATATGTAAACACAGCCAGCAGAAGAAATTATAATCCTGGTGGGGGGTTAAAGAGATAACTAATAAAATTATAATTGTCTATTGTTCTCTCTAAGTATTGGGGTTTGGTTTACAGATATAAGATAAGGAAGCAAGTGTGTGTATATAAAGTGATAACATAATGAGATCTCATTTTAACTGCAAGCTCAACCCATTTCAATAAGCTGTGGTTTCATAGCACAAAACAAGCAATTTAACATCCACAAATAAACCTGAAAATGCAATTTCTCATACATTTTATACTCTGCATCTGGTATTACAAGTCATTGGAAATACATTAAGGGAAAACAATTTTACTGTAAACTGTCCCTTTAAACAGCTTTCACTTTAAACTAAAGGAAGGCATTTGAATTATAATACCTGTTTTAAAGGGAAAGTAAATAAATTGAGATTTATTTTAATAAAAAGGGCAAACACTGGCTGAAGTAAACTTTAAATGCGCAGGTGTATTACAATTTGAAAGTAAAATGTTTGCACGCTTCTGAAAGTTGGTGCGTGATAACCTGAGCACTTCAGATTTCTCTAATGCATTAAAGGGACAGTCTACTCTAGAATTTGTATTGTTTAAAAAATAATAATCCCATTATTACCCATTCCCTAATTTTATGGGAGTGAGAACAATGTGTGAGCACAACGTTATCTGACACACATGAACTAGCAGTGTCTAACTGTTAAAACTGTCAAACTGTGGGGAGGGTGTCTGGGCAGCGATCCGACCAGGTCACATTTTCTGAGGCTGGAGACGAGATTCCACTAATTTGCAGTTAATCAGTGGATATTAACAGCATTTATCCTGATAAAGCATGTATATGTTTATATTTTATCTCCCTGAGGAGATTGAAGCCAATATTGTTGTATATTTGACTGTCCAGCCCAGCTCTAGATAGTTAATACTCTAGGCAGTGGCGGCCTAACCAAAGGAGTTCATAACACCCTCACCCGCTAATCCGGGGTAGTGCAGTCTCATAATGGCTGCAAATAAGGAGGAAGCCTTACTAATTATTCAAGCCAGTCTGAAAGAGCTTGAGATCAAGATGAATACTAACCATGAGAGACTTTTAAGCAACCATGAGGACTTCTGTTGCACAGTGTAAAATACCTGAAAAGATTGCGACTGCAGGCGCAATCTTGCCGTTGTACAGGGAGTACCTACTTTTCCAGAGTGGCCAAATCATACTACAGTGGTTATTTCTACATGCACAAGTGCCATTGGACGATCTCCTCAATCATCACGTAGCACTGATCAGAGGGATGTGGCTGGCCCTTCAATGCAGGAAGTCGTAACTTTAACACTTAAGAAGGAGATCCCCAACACAAACAAACCAGAGAACCTAACAGAGAAGCCATTATTGGACAGTGAGAGCTTATTAGTTCCTGATCTTGACTCTGATAACAAAGGTCCTTGCTGTAAGGTAATGCGGTTAGCTAATACCCCACAAATACTCAGAAAACCACTACCTTGTGAGGAGGGTTTGACTTATGCACTCTGGATGATAAATGACAGACATGGATGGACATGCAGCTGATCCAATACACCTACACCTGGATATACAAACCCACTGGAATTGGATAAAGCTACACAGTGGAAGGAGATGGGAGACTTTTATACTGCAAGTTCTAAAGAACTACCTCTGCTAGTCGTAATATTATGTTTCCAAGCGGAATGCTTAACAGCATTGGGTGGTGGGTTGTAATGTTGGGGGGGGGGTTATTGTATGTTTTTTTTTACAGGCAAAAGAGCTGAACTTCTTGGGGCATGCCCCGCAAAGGGCCCTGTTCAGGGCTGGTAAGGTTAAAGAGCTTTGAACTTTAGTAATTTAGAATAGGGTAGGGCATTTTTTTATTTTGGGGGGCTTTGTTATTTTATTAGGGGGCTTAGAGTAGGTGTAATTAGTTTAAAATTGTTGTAATATTTTTCTTATGTTTGTAAATATTTTTTTATTTTTTGTAACTTAGTTCTTTTTTATTTTTTGTACTTTAGCTAGTTTATTTAATTGTATTTATTTGTAGGAATTGTATTTAATTAATTTATTGATAGTGTAGTGTTAGGTTAATTGTAGGTAATTGTAGGTAGTTTATTTAATTAATTTATTGATAGTGTAGTGTTGGGTTTAATTGTAACTTAGGTTAGTATTTATTTTACAGGTAATTTTGTAATTATTTTAACTATTTTAGCTATTAAATAGTTCTTAACTATTTAATAGCTATTGTACCTGGTTAAAATAAATACAAAGTTACCTGTAAAATAAATATTAATCCTAAAATAGCTATAATATAATTATAATTTATATTGTAGCTATATTAGGATTTATTTTACAGGTAAGTATTTATCTTTAAATAGGAATAATTTATTTAATAAGAGTTAATTAATTTCGTTAGATGTAAATTATATTTAACTTAGGGGGGTGTTAGTGTTAGGGTTAGACTTAGCTTTAGGGGTTAATACATTTATTAGAGTAGCGGTGAGCTCCAGTCGGCAGATTAGGGGTTAATAATTGAAGTTAGGTGTCGGCGATGTTAGGGAGGGCAGATTAGGGGTTAATACTATTTATTATAGGGTTAGTGAGGCGGATTAGGGGTTAATAACTTTATTATAGTAGCGCTCAGGTCCGCTCGGCAGATTAGGGGTTAATAAGTGTAGGCAGGTGGAGGCGACGTTGTGGGGGGCAGATTAGGGGTTAATAAATATAATATAGGTGTCGGCGATTTTAGGGAAGCAGATTAGGGGTACATAGGGATAATGTAAGTAGCGGCGGTTTACGGAGCGGCAGATTAGGGGTTAATAATAATATGCAGGGGTCAGCGATAGCGGGGGCGGCAGATTAGGGGTTAATAAGTGTAAGGTTAGGGGTGATTAGACTCGGGGTACATGTTAGAGTGTTAAGTGCAGACGTAGGAAGGGTTACCGCATAGCAAACAATGGGGCTGCGTTAGGAGCTGAACGCTGCTTTTTTGCAGGTGTTTGGTTTTTTTTCAGCTCAAACAGCTCCATTGTTTCCTATGGGGGAATCGTGCACGAGCACGTTTTTGAGGCTGGCTGCTTGCGTAAGCAACTCTGGTATCGAGAGTTGAAGCTGCGTTAAATATGCTCTACGCTCCTTTTTTGGAGCCTAACGCAGCCATTCTGTGGACTCTCAATACCAGAGTTATTTTTATGGTGCGGCCAGAAAAAAGCCGGCGTTAGTTTTTCGGGTCGTTACCGACAAAACTCCAAATCTAGCGGTCAATGAGTTAAAGGGACAGTTTACCCAAAAAATTTCTCCCCTTTAATTTGGTCCAAATGATCTTTTTTACCTGCTGGATTGTTCTGAATTGTTTACAAGTAGCTCATTTACCTTTATTTCAGAATTTTAAATAGCTGATTTAGCCTGTGGTATCCCCACCTATACTGAACGTTTTTGGACTTAAATCCAAGTTATTGACAGGATATGTAAACACAGCCAGCAGAAGAAATTATAATCCTGGTGGGGGGTTGAAGAGATAACTAATAAAATTATAATTGTCTATTGTTCTCTCTAAGTATTGGGGTTTGGTTTACAGATATAAGATAAGGAAGCAAGTGTGTGTATATAAAGTGATAACATAATGAGATCTCATTTTAACTGCAAGCTCAACCCATTTCAATAAGCTGTGGTTTCATAGCACAAAACAAGCAATTTAACATCCACAAATAAACCTGAAAATGCAATTTCTCATACATTTTATACTCTGCATCTGGTATTACAAGTCATTGGAAATACATTAAGGGAAAACAATTTTACTGTAAACTGTCCCTTTAAACAGCTTTCACTTTAAACTAAAGGAAGGCATTTGAATTATAATACCTGTTTTAAAGGGAAAGTAAATAAATTGAGATTTATTTTAATAAAAAGGGCAAACACTGGCTGAAGTAAACTTTAAATTTGCAGGTGTATTACAATTTGAAAGTAAAATGTTTGCACGCTTCTGAAAGTTGGTGCGTGATAACCTGAGCACTTCAGATTTCTCTAATGCATTAAAGGGACAGTCTACTCTAGAATTTGTATTGTTTAAAAAATAATAATCCCATTATTACCCATTCCCTAATTTTATGGGAGTGAGAACAATGTGTGAGCACAACGTTATCTGACACACATGAACTAGCAGTGTCTAACTGTTAAAACTGTCAAACTGTGGGGAGGGTGTCTGGGCAGCGATCCGACCAGGTCACATTTTCTGAGGCTGGAGACGAGATTCCACTAATTTGCAGTTAATCAGTGGATATTAACAGCATTTATCCTGATAAAGCATGTATATGTTTATATTTTATCTCCCTGAGGAGATTGAAGCCAATATTGTTGTATATTTGACTGTCCAGCCCAGCTCTAGATAGTTAATACTCTAGGCAGTGGCGGCCTAACCAAAGGAGTTCATAACACCCTCACCCGCTAATCCGGGGTAGTGCAGTCTCATAATGGCTGCAAATAAGGAGGAAGCCTTACTAATTATTCAAGCCAGTCTGAAAGAGCTTGAGATCAAGATGAATACTAACCATGAGAGACTTTTAAGCAACCATGAGGACTTCTGTTGCACAGTGTAAAATACCTGAAAAGATTGCGACTGCAGGCGCAATCTTGCCGTTGTACAGGGAGTACCTACTTTTCCAGAGTGGCCAAATCATACTACAGTGGTTATTTCTACATGCACAAGTGCCATTGGACGATCTCCTCAATCATCACGTAGCACTGATCAGAGGGATGTGGCTGGCCCTTCAATGCAGGAAGTCGTATCTTTAACACTTAAGAAGGAGATCCCCAACACAAACAAACCAGAGAACCTAACAGAGAAGCCATTATTGGACAGTGAGAGCTTATTAGTTCCTGATCTTGACTCTGATAACAAAGGTCCTTGCTGTAAGGTAATGCGGTTAGCTAATACCCCACAAATACTCAGAAAACCACTACCTTGTGAGGAGGGTTCGACTTATGCACTCTGGATGATAAATGACAGACATGGATGGACATGCAGCTGATCCAATACACCTACACCTGGATATACAAACCCACTGGAATTGGATAAAGCTACACAGTGGAAGGAGATGGGAGACTTTTATACTGCAAGTTCTAAAGAACTACCTCTGCTAGTCGTAATATTATGTTTCCAAGCGGAATGCTTAACAGCATTGATACTCATCTCTAGGTCTTCAATGATAACATTGGTGTTTGATCTCTGAGACCTTGTTTTGTTTATTGTTCACTATAATCGCTGATTGTACATGGAGTTCTAAATGTATTCCCTATATATAGCTCTGAATAACCCTGTAACCACAGGTTGTATACAATAATTCAGCAATTAATCTGTCAGACATATAAGGATTTAGACAGCTACTTTAATTAAAAGCCTTATCTGCTGAAGTTACTTGACCACTCAAACATACAGTGTTGACAGGCTGCTCAGCTACCAACTAGATTCCTTAGATTTTAGCAAGGAATAAACATCATATCCACAGTTAACAAGGCTTAATTGTAAAATGATTCATATGAATTTACTGTTTTCAACACAGTTACCTCACATTCAAATGTTTATAATTATAATCTCCTAAGTAAAGCAACCATTTAAGTTTAAAGCTATGCTGGTTTTAACATTGGTGTAGTACAGCAAGCAAAGCCTCATGTATGGGTTACTAATTTTACGCTTGTGGTCTGATTACACACATATAAATGTATTATTGGCACATAAAGTTCATTTCACAATATGTAGGCTTACTCCTTATGTTCTATTTATAGTTTGTTATTCTTTATTTTACCATTAATTTGTCCATCTATACTGTATATTAGTTGCTACTGTCCTAAAATGGTAATTTTTATAGAATTTGTTAAATGTATTTAATATCAGATGCTCAGTTTTTAATTATATATGTACTAAGGCCCAACAGTGGCCATGTCAACTGCTAATCCTCCTTTTCTAGATATCATTCAAATGATTAGGTCCAAGAGCGACCTTCTTAGTTGTGGGAGGAACATTTGACAGAACAAATGAGGTTTCACTTGTATGTGTTTTACCATATTGTGGATACGTTTTACATACTGTTTCTACTATCATCTTAACTAACATATTTCAATTGTAAGATATCACTTGAATGTTTATAAATGTCTACAATTAAGAGGCAGGTTATTGTGCTGTAGTTTATCAAGAGGTTCTTTATAATCTCAGATGATGTCATATATAACTTGTTTCATGACTTTTGTTATGTCTGAATATGCCTTACATGTTGGAATATATAAAAATCTCAATAAAATAAATATGATTAAAAAAAAAAATGTCAAAATGCACTGGGATAAGAGGCGGCCTTCAAGGGTTTAGAAAATAGCATATGAGCCTACCTAGGTTTAGCTTTCAACACAGAATACCAAGAGAACAAAGCAAATTTGATGATAAAAGTAAATTGGAAAGTTGTTTTAAGTTGCATGCCCTATTTGAATCATGAGAGTTTAATTTTGACTTGACTGTTCCTTTAAATTCTTCTCCCCATAGACTTTAATGTAAGGTGACCATATTGCCGCTTTAAAAAGGGACACATATGAAAAATACATATGTCAGGGTTCTTATACATTTTTCATATGTGTCCCTTTTTAAAGCGGCAATATGGTCACCATACTTTTATGGAGCGCAGAAACTGGAAAAAAAACTTTTCACTTGCGTTCTTACCCGACACTGCGTTCAACCTACAGCGCTAAACCGAAGGTAGAATATTTTACATTCCAATGTACTTCATAAAGAAGAAAATGTTCTATTTATTTTAAATAGATATTTCTATATACCGGTATATCTGATGTATTTTTTAATAGATAGATAGATATAAAACATGCTTTTTATCCCCTAAACGAAGAACATTGGGATGTAAAACAATTACAGGACATACAGCGTAAAACACATTATTTAATATTACAATGGAATTAACATTATTTTTGATGTTTTCAGGTATTTGAGTAGAAAGGGCATCAAAGTATGTATACATATGTGTATATATATATATATATATATATATATATATATATATATATATATATATATATATATATATATATGTAAACACAAACAGAAAGAGAAGCCTGCTGCCAGGAACGAACAACAGCACAGTGGTTTGTTCTATGGCCGGTTACCACCTGGGAATACCTTCCTTTAGCCTTATTGTGTTTTTCACAGAGGAAAACTTACCTGAAGTATATCAGTCTGATCCCGCCTAACAATGTCAGTCCAGCCCCGAAATACCAGGCAAATTTAGATTGCGCTCGTGCAGTTGCATTTATTTTCAAATTGTAAAACATGTGAAAGTTAGCACAGGTGCAATATTGTAATCTAGCACAAAACATTTCATTATATGTAGTAACAGTTTAGCAATATATTTATATTACTTATTTTTCCTCCTTTTCCTGTAATTTGAGTTTCACAAGCCGAACCCTGCTACATATCTGATTATTATATAAGGAACTGCAAAACAATAAATATGTTGCTGCCATTGACTAGCTGTGTCTATTCCTTTAACAAGTCCTAAGTGGATCCTCTAAATAAGGCAACAATTGCAACAAACAAGGTGGTAATGTATTAGTGGAGAGCTTTAAATCACCGTGAGAACCTATTTTAGAAGAAGTCATGCATACCCTAGCACTTATATAATATATATATATATATATATATATATATATATATATATATATATATATATATATATATATATATATATATATATATATATATATATATATTATGCAGGAAAAATTCTAATTTAGGGTTGCCTAACCTATATGAGTGCTCAAGGTAGTGCACCAAAATAATTTGCTGGCACTTCGTCTATGATGCTATATAAAAAAATATTTTTCTGATGTATATGGATTTATTTAAAGAAAAGAATAACTGTTTCTTTGATTTCTCTTTTCTAAAAAACACTACAAGGGACATTTGAGATAATATGTTTAGAAAACCATCACCAATGTGGGTACACATCTTTAAAATGTCTCCACCTCTGCTCTAATTACTGAATAAGATATTGATTCTGAAAAGTATGCAAAGCCCAAATTTTAGTGTTTTTCAAGTTCTGATTACAGTACAATATATATTTTAGTCCTAGTTTTAATAATCCTTTTTTCTACTGATTTATATGGATACATTTTAAATAAGTTTTTCCCATATCCCTATTTTGGTGACAATTATAAACTTTTTCTTTCAACCCTTCGTTGTTTTAGTAAGTTGTCTCAGCAGGTTGTAGACCACCAACAAACATGATCTGAGTAAGAACATAAAAATAAACAAGCAGATAATTCCCTTGGTGGACCAGGATGAGAACCTTATTATATATTAAATTAAGTGCACAGCTGCCAAAAGAGAAAGTCAACTGGAGTGTTTATTTTTTCACACTACAGCTGTCGTGGTTAAAGCATCTTCAATTATCCTATTTGGCTTCCACAAGATCTGGACCACAAACATTCTGAGAAACCCTCTGATTACATTTGCGTGATTTCTTAAACCTCTATGAAACAAAGTAATACATTCATTATTTGTCTGCAATAAAGATGAGTACATTTGAAGTCAAAAATATCTATGGAATGTGATGTTCTATCTAAAAGATTTTAGAATTCTCATGTGAGAATATTTCATAGCAGCACAACTTTCTGTAGGTTAATTTTCTAATCCATTCAAATCCCTCAAAAAATGAAAGCTTTGGCGCCTGATTTAATCATGGAGTGAAATATCACAATGACCCTCGCATAGACAGATTTCACTCACTTTTCTACATAAGTGGCAAGCTGCCTCCCATAGAAAGTAATTAAAGGGACAGTTCACTATAAAATAGTTTTCCCCTGAATGTCTTTTCCATGACTTGTTATAGCAGCTGCAGTGTATATAATGTATGAGAAATTGCTCATTTATGCTTCTTTTTGCAAAAAAATATATATGGATTTGCTCTGTGAAACCACAGCCCATCAAAATAGTCGTGGCTTGCTGACAGATCAGATCTCCTTATCTTATCAATCAAATGCTTTGCTTTCTTATCTCTGTCTCTGTACAATACATTAGAAAGAGCAAATGAAAATAAACATGTAAGAGCTTTTTAACCTCCACACCCCAATGTGAGTGTAATTTCTACTGCTGGCTGTGTTTACCTAGTTTGTCATTATCATATACCTGGGTATAGAAACTTTCAATATAGGTAGGGATACTACAGGCTATATCAGCTATTTCAAATGACAATATAAAGGCTAAGGAGCTATTTGTTAACAATTTAATACACTCAAGCAGGTAAAAATGGATCATTAGAAACAAATTAAAGGAGTGAACGTTTTTGGGTTAGCTGTCCCTTAAAGCTTTATGCAGAGGAGAGCAAATCTGATGGAGCATTCAGCACTGATAGCAAAACATTTTTTTGAAACATATATAAATCAAATTGCTCGGTTTTCAGGGCTTTTTGTCTTGACATTGCTTCTTATTTCTCTTATGTCTTCTTTTATCAGTGCAATAAGTCCTTTGAAGACAAACTTGCCGGCTTTCATTTGACGAGATAATACAATAATATCTGCAGGTGTAGCATATTCAGTCCATTTGCCAAAGATGCAAGATTCATTTTACAATAGGAAAATAAAGTATGCTTAGCACTTTAAATATTTACTGTGTATAATAAATACGATTTTCTCTGCATACTTTAAATAAGAATTTTATGGTGTAATAATATAAATATGTTTGAATGCAGGTGTTTTTTTTCCACTGACCATTAATATCAATCCATGATGTGTGTAATTATTCATTTTATAATTATTCATTTTAATTTTATGTTTAAACCCCCAAAGCATTTATTGCATTAATTGATGTTCTGATTGGGACTCTAGTATTTAAAGTGACAGTAAACTTAAAAATAATGTTATATAATTCCACTACCAGACCAGAGCGGGAGAGAGCTACATTCCGTTCAATGGTGCGATCAGGGGCGCGATCCGATATCGATCGCAGTTTGCGGCGCAAGCGAGGGAACCGGCGTCGCCCGCAGTTTCAGCTCGCAACTCGAGCCATCCCATATAGGTCGCCGTCAGATGCTAACGTGCCGTAAGTCTCACAAACCAGCGATGTCCAGAAATCTGCGTAAGTACAAATTTCTGGCGTCGCCAGTGACTTGCGCCACGTTAGAATCTGCCGGCGCCTATAAAACCTGACTAAAGTCTAAAACACCCGCACTGTCTAACACGCCTCCCTAACATAGCCCGCACTGTCTAACACGCCTCCCTAACATAGCCCGCACTGTCTAACACGCCTCCCTAACATAGCCCGCACTGTCTAACCCTCTATCCGCTATCCCCCCTCACTAGCCTAACAATAAAAAAGCTATTAACCCCTAAACCGCCGCTCCTTTACCCCGCCGCAACCTAATAAAGTTATTAACCCATAAACCGCCGCTCCCGTACCCCGCCGCCAGCTATATTATATCTATAACCCCCTAAAGTGAGCCCTTAACACCGCCGCCATCTCTATTAAAATGATTAACCCCTAATTTAATCTACCTACCCCGCCGCCAGCTATATTATCTATATTAACCCTAAGTATATTATAGTTAATATAGTTATTACATTATATATATTAACTATATTAACCCTAATTATATTAGGGTTAATATAGTTACTATAGTATTTATATTAACTATATTAACTCTATCTAACACTAACACCCCTAACTATATTTATATTAAATTAATCTAATTAATTTATAAACTAAAATATTCCTATTTAAATCTAAATACTTACCTATAAAATAAACCCTAAGATAGCTACAATATAATTAATAATTACATTGTAGCTATGTTAGGGTTAATATTTATTTTACAGGTAAATTGTTAATTATTTTAACTAGGTATAATAGATATTAAATAGTTATTAACTATTTAATATCTACCTAGTTAAAATAATTACCCAATTACCTGTAAAATAAATCCTAACCTAAGTTATAAATACACCTACACTATCAATAAATTAAATAAAGTACAAACATCTATCTAAAAATACAATTAAATTAACTAAACTAAATTACAAAAAAAAAACAAACACTAAATTACAAAAAATAAAAAAAAGATTACAAGATTTTTAAGCTAATTACACCTATTCTAAGCCCCCTAATAAAATAATAAACCCCCAAAATAAAAAAAATTCCCTGCCCTATTCTAAATTAAACATATTTCAAAGCTCTTTACCTTACCAGCCCTTAAAAGGGCCTTTTGTGGGGCATGCCCCAAAGAATTCAGCTCTTTTGCATTCAACAAATACAATCCCCCCCCCCATTACAACCCACCACCCACATACCCCTATTCTAAACCCACCCAAACCCCCCTTAAAAAAGCCTAACACTACCCCCCTGAAGATCTCCCTACCTTGTCTTCACCACACCGGGCCGAACTCCTGATCCGATCCGGGCGATGTCGTCCTCCAAGCGGCAAAGAAGAATTCTTCCTCCGGCGATGTCATCCTCCAAGCGGCAAAGAAGAATTCTTCCTCCGGCGACGTCTTCCTCCAAGCGGCAGCAAAGTCTTCATTCTTCCGGCGGCATCTTCAATCTTCTTTCTTCGCTCCGCCGCCGCGGAGCATCCATCCCGGCCGACTGCTAAACTTGGAATGAGGTACCTTTAAATGACGTCATCCAAGATGGCGTCCGCCGAATTCCGATTGGCTGATAGGATTCTATCAGCCAATCGGAATTAAGTTAAAAAAATCTGATTGGCTGATTGAATCAGCCAATCAGATTCAAGTTCAATCCGATTGGCTGATCCAATCAGCCAATCAGATTGAGCTCGCATTCTATTGGCTGATCGGAACAGCCAATAGAATGCGAGCTCAATCTGATTGGCTGATTGGATCAGCCAATCGGATTGAACTTGAATCTGATTGGCTGATTCAATCAGCCAATCAGATTTTTTTAACTTAATTCCGATTGGCTGATAGAATCCTATCAGCCAATCGGAATTCGGCGGACGCCATCTTGGATGACGTCATTTAAAGGTACCTCATTCCAAGTTTAGCAGTCGGCCGGGATGGATGCTCCGCGGCGGCGGAGCGAAGAAAGAAGATTGAAGATGCCGCCGGAAGAATGAAGACTTTGCTGCCGCTTGGAGGAAGACGTCGCCGGAGGAAGAATTCTTCTTTGCCGCTTGGAGGATGACATCGCCGGAGGAAGAATTCTTCTTTGCCGCTTGGAGGACGACATCGCCCGGATCGGATCAGGAGTTCGGCCCGGTGTGGTGAAGACAAGGTAGGGAGATCTTCAGGGGGGTAGTGTTAGGCTTTTTTAAGGGGGGTTTGGGTGGGTTTAGAATAGGGGTATGTGGGTGGTGGGTTGTAATGGGGGGGGGGGGGATTGTATTTGTTGAATGCAAAAGAGCTGAATTCTTTGGGGCATGCCCCACAAAAGGCCCTTTTAAGGGCTGGTAAGGTAAAGAGCTTTGAAATATGTTTAATTTAGAATAGGGCAGGGAATTTTTTTTATTTTGGGGGTTTATTATTTTATTAGGGGGCTTAGAATAGGTGTAATTAGCTTAAAAATCTTGTAATCTTTTTTTTATTTTTTGTAATTTAGTGTTTGTTTTTTTTTGTAATTTAGTTTAGTTAATTTAATTGTATTTTTAGATAGATGTTTGTACTTTATTTAATTTATTGATAGTGTAGGTGTATTTATAACTTAGGTTAGGATTTATTTTACAGGTAATTGGGTAATTATTTTAACTAGGTAGATATTAAATAGTTAATAACTATTTAATATCTATTATACCTAGTTAAAATAATTAACAATTTACCTGTAAAATAAATATTAACCCTAACATAGCTACAATGTAATTATTAATTATATTGTAGCTATCTTAGGGTTTATTTTATAGGTAAGTATTTAGATTTAAATAGGAATATTTTAGTTTATAAATTAATTAGATTAATTTAATATAAATATAGTTAGGGGTGTTAGTGTTAGATAGAGTTAATATAGTTAATATAAATACTATAGTAACTATATTAACCCTAATATAATTAGGGTTAATATAGTTAATATATATAATGTAATAACTATATTAACTATAATATACTTAGGGTTAATATAGATAATATAGCTGGCGGCGGGGTAGGTAGATTAAATTAGGGGTTAATCATTTTAATAGAGATGGCGGCGGTGTAAGGGGCTTACATTAGGGGTTAATAATATTACTATAGCTGGCGGCGGTATAGGGGGATTAGATTAGGGGTTAATAATTTTTATATAGGTGGCGGCGGTGTAAGGGGTCAGATTAGGGGATAGATAAGGTAGATGGCGGCGGTTTTAGAGGCTCACAGTAGGGGGTTAGTTTATGTAGATGGCGGCGGGGTCCGGGAGCGGCGGTTTAGGGGGTAATAACTTTATTAGGGATTTCGGGGGGGGGGATCGCGGTTGACAGGGAGATAGACATTGCGCATGCGTTAGGTGTTAGGTTTATTTTAGCAGATCGCGGTTGACAGGGAGATAGACATTGCGCATGCGTTAGGTGTTAGGTTTATTTTCTAGTTAGTTTAGGGAGTTACGGGGCTCCAATAGTCAGCGTAAGGCTTCTTACGGCTGCTTTTTGTGGCGAGGTGAAAATGGAGTAAGTTTTCTCCATTTTCGCCACGTAAGTCCTTACGCTGCATATTGGATACCAAACTGCGCGGGTTTGGTATACCTGCCTATGGCCCAAAAAACTGCGGGCGACGGCAGAAATATACGCGCGTAACTTCTAGCTTACGCCGTATATAGGATACCAAATCCGCGCAATTATTGGCGTCGCCGGCTTTTGCGGGCGACGATTTTTATCGGATCGACCCCCAGGAGCACTGCGATTAAACAGAGCACCCACAAAGTGCTTTTGAAAACCAGACCCAATCAGAAGAGCCTGGAAAGAAGACCAGGTAAGTGCAAGTTTGATATAAAAAATCTCTCAAAGCTTTCGATTTTAAAAGCTGCCGCTAAGATAATGTTATATAATTCTGCACTATGTGCATATACTTTTTAAGTTTACTGTCCCTTAAAATATGCATGGGTGCATTTAAACTTTAAATAGAAACATTTTTACTATATACTTCTATTAGCAAAAAATGCTTCCAGTAAAAATGATTACTGTTTTTCAGTGCCACGCACACATTTGCATGTGCACCAATATTCATATTCAGCTGGCACAGTTGTGTATTGTCTCTGTGAAGACATATAAGCCACTACTGACTTTCTGAGAAGCTTTAGTGCTTGAATGTGGATTCAGAGCCCTCACAGCATATGTGCATATACTGCTGAAAAACAGTAATACGTTTTAAAAGAAGCATTTGTTTCTAATGGAAGTATATTGCAAAAAGTCTTCTATTCATTCACATTTCAATTTTGATTTTCTATACCTTTTACTGAACAGTCCAGTGCTTTAAGGGGTTGTGCAGTAAAATCTATGTTGAATAAACAAGACACTTTAAGGGGCATTGTGCACAAAATAAATTCAAGATATAATGATGGAATCAAAGTAAAGATTAGCCTGAGGATAGTATGTAATTATGTTTTTTAATTATACTAGCTGTTTATATATTGGGGAAAAAACACATTGGGGAAATTTAATTTATATGAATTAATTTAGCATGAATAGAGTAATGGGTGGTGCCATGTTGAAACCTAAATTTCACTTATCTAATGTCTTTTGCTGAGTACAATTATGAACAGAAATAATAGTTACAGTGCAAACAATGGATTATGGAATATAGCAATGTAAACAAAGTAACTTTATCAGCTTATTTACAACAGTTATTAACTGGCATCTGTAGGGAACAATATAACAGGCTTTTAAATCTAGGGTGACTAAATTACAAAGTGACAGTACCTATTACTTTATAGTAACCCAGGGGAACTGGAAAGCCCACAATATTTCAGAGTTAAATTGAATGAACAAAAAAAAAAAAAAAAAAAATATAATGAAAGTATATTGAAAAGTTTCTACTACACAAAATCAAATGTATGGGTTTGTCCTTATTTGAGAGGGCTACTGTAGTAACTGTATTGAGGAAGAGAAATGTCATTTGGTAAAGGAGGGATAGAGGAACTCTGGGAGGGAAAGAAGAACTCTGGGAAGAAAACATAGAATTTTAACTGAGAGAGACATATAGTCACAATAAAGTTATTTTTTGGTTTTAAGTTGGAATAATTGATTCAAACTTAAAGGGCCAGTCAACCCAAAAAATGTTCAAACATATTTAGATATTGTTTGCAACAATTAGTACTGCACAAACAGTATCCCAATGTTGATAGAATTATGTTGTGAAAGTTAAATTACTTTCAAGTTCACATTAGGCCGTTTTGAGATGGCCGTCTGAGCCCTCCCTTCTTGACGTCATCCTGAGCTTCTACACATCGTCCACTAAATGAAACTAATCGATCCTGCGCGTCCCCACGATTTGCGCATGTGGAATGCGCCATTTTTGCTGAAGGGGGCTTTTTCAGTAAGGAACTAAAAACAACCACCCAGGATCATAGCGGTTCTTTAATGCGGCGGACCAGTGTGTGCATTACATTACATTGAAAGCAGAGGAGATTCAAGTAGTTTATTTTTCACTGATTATATGAATATGCATCAACTGGAGTCTGGATACCATAATGGAAATACTAAAGGAACAAATTAAAAAATACTATGTTAATGTTTGTAGTAAAATAATTACTAAAATAGCAGCAGGGTTTGAATCTAAAAAATCCTATAGAAATCCTAGCAAGGCACTTGTGATTAGAATTAGGGGACCTAGTGTCACCAGTTATATATTCAGATTGAAAAATGTCACTAGACTACAAGTTTTATAATGTTGATTTGTAGGGATCGACATTTACCTAAAAGATCCATTGCTTTTCTGTACTCATATAGATAAATATCCTTTCCCTCTGCATTACCCATGTGCTGCTGCTGTCACACATACTATATCTCTGCCATCTCATAGCATATGGGTAATGCAGATATAGAGGAACTGGCTAGGAGCCAGACTGCATGCCATGACTTTAGCTTGGCAGTTCTCTGAGGGTAATGCAGGATGCAAAGACTGTCTATCTGTTTACAGAAAAACAGTGGATTTACTACGTAAGACACTGTATACGGCAGATACTTGAGCTATGCTATGAGTTATGCTGTCGTGGTCCACCAACATTTCTTTCACTTTTTAAAGATCAATATTTGATGCCAATTACCAGCTGGAATTACACATTACATTCTTTAAAAAGAGGTGAAAATATATCAATAATAATAATAATAATAATAATAATAATAATAATATAGTATATATATATATATATATCCAATTAGCAGATCTACCCTTCAAGTGCCAGCTACCTGGGTAGAAATTAGGAAATAAACAGGTAATAGCAATGAAATGCACTCTCTGGAATTTTGGATAAAGTAAAGGTCAAATATTTATTTATCTTTCGGAGAAAATTACATCCCCTTCATTAGAACCTTCTGAAGAAGGGGATGTAATTTTCTCCGAAACGTCCATAAAGATTTGACCTTTACTTTATACAAAATTCCTGAGTGCATTTCATTGCTATTACATATATATATATATATATATATATATATATATATATATATATATATATATATATATTATATTAGCACATCCCGAGCTTACCTCCTTGCTTTTCAACAAAGGATATAAGAGGAACAAAGAAAATTGGGTAATAGAAGTATAATGGAAAGTTGTTTAACCCCTTAATGACCACAGCACTTTTCCATTTTCTGTCCGTTTGGGACCAAGGCTATTTTTACATTTTTGCGGTGTTTGTGTTTAGCTGTAATTTTCCTCTTGCTCATTTACTGTACCCACACATATTATATACCGTTTTTCTCGCCATTAAATGGACTTTCCAAAGATACCATTATTTTCATCATATCTTATAATTTATTGTAAAAAAAATTATAAAATATGAGAAAAAAATGGAAAAAACACACTTTTTCTAACTTTGACCCCCAAAATCTGTTACACATCTACAACCACCAAAAAACACCCATGCTAAATATTTTCTAAATTTTGTCCTGAGTTTAGAAATAACCAATGTTTACATGTTCTTTGCTTTTTTTGCAAGCTATAGGGCCATAAATACAAGTAGCACTTTGCTATTTCCAAACCATTTTATTCGAGATTAGCGCTAGTTACATTGGGACACTGATATCTTTCAGGAATCCCTGAATATGCCTTGACATGTATATATTTTTTTTTAGAAGACATCCCAAAGTATTGATCTAGGCCAATTTTGGTATATTTCATGCCACCATTTCACCGCCAAATGCGATCAAATACAAAAAATCGTTCACTTTTTCACAAACTTTCGGTTTCTCACTGAAATTATTTACAAACAGCTTGTGCAATTATGGCATAAATGGTTGTAAATTTTTCTCTGGGATCCCCTTTGTTCAGAAATAGCAGACATATATGGCTTTGGCATTGCTTTTTGGTAATTAGAAGGCCGCTAAATGCCGCTGCGCACCACACGTGTATTATGCCCAGCAGTGCAGGGGTTAATTAGGGAGCTTGTAGGGAGCTTGTAGGGTTAATTTTAGCTTTATTCTAGTGTAGCAGACAACCCAAAGTATTGATCTAGGCCCATTTTGGTATATTTCATGCCACCATTTCACCGCCAAATGCGATCAAATAAAAAAAAAAGTTCCCTTTTTCACAAACTTTTTGTTTCTCACTGAAATTATTTACAAACAGCTTGTGCAATTATGACATAAATGGTTGTAAATTTTTCTCTGTGATCCCCTTTGTTCAGAAATAGCAGACACATATGGCTTTGGCGTTGCTTTTTGGTACTTAGGCCGCTAAATGCGCATCACACGTATTATGGCTAGCAGTGAAGGGGTTAATTAGGTAGCTTGTAGGGAGCTTGCAGGGTTAATTTTAGCTTTAGTGTAGAGCTTAGCCTCCCACCTGAAACATCAGACCCCCTGATCCCTCCCAAACAGCTCTCTTCCCTCCCCCACCCCACAATTGTCCCCGCCATCTTAAGTACTGGCAGAAACTGCCAGTACTAAAATAAAAGCTATATTTGGGCTTTTTTTAAAAAAAAGAAAAGGCATATTTACATATGCTGCTCTGTAGGACCCCCCTTTAGCCCCCAAACTGACTGATCCCCCACCAAACAGCTCTCTAACTCTCCCCCTCTGTCTTAATGGCCGCCATCTTGGGTACTGGCAGCTGTCTGCCAGTACCCAGTTTAGAATAAAATTGGTGATTTTTAAATTTTTCCCCTTTTCTGTAGTGTAGCACCCTGCCCCACCAAAGACCAACCCCCCACCCCCTCCTAGATACCTTCGATTTATATTTTTTTTCCCATTAAAATACCCCTTTCTCAAACTTTTATACAGTTATATTTTCTGTAGTGTAGCGTTCCCACCCGCTCCCGCCCCGTGCACGCGCCCGCCCGCCGCCCCCGTGCACGCGCGCGTGCCCGTGCGCGCCCCCATCGGCTCTGCCCCCGATCCCGCCCCCCTCTACATTACCCGGCCCATCGATGGCCGCCCCCACCCGCCTCCCAAGTCGGCTCCCACCCACCAACGATACCGGCCATCGATGTCCGGTGCAGAGAGGGCCACAGAGTGGCTCTCTCTGCATCGGATGGCCATCTAGCGTTATTGCAGGATGCCTCCATATCGAGGCATCACTGCAATAACCGGAAAGCAGCTGGAAGCGAGCAGGATCGCTTCCAGCTGCTTTCCACACCGAGGACGTGCAGGGTACGTCCTCAGGCGTTAACTGCCTTTTTTTTGAGGACGTACCCTGCACGTCCTCGGTCATTAAGGGGTTAACATTGCATGATCTATTTCAGGGGTTTTCAAATCTGTCATCAGTTCTCCCTAACAGGCCAGATTTTCAGGATTACCTTGGGTAAGAGCAGGTTGATAACCATGTTTACTAATCAGCTGAATATTTCACTTGCGCTCCAGTTCATATATCCTGAATACAGCCACTGATCGAATCAGAAGAGGCATATGCAGAGCTTCTAAACCTCTCCGATTTTTCAGTAATTTCACAGTTTGAAGCTCTGCTGTTCTGCAACTCCCCACTTCCCTCTAAAAGTCCTGCTACTTTAATTAGTTAGTTTTTAAACATAGCAAAGTAATTTTGGAGTTTTCTGTATGAATCATAAAGTGAACAGTTATGATATGATAATAGATGTATCTTCATGATTATAATAGAGAATGACCAGAAATGTACAAATTTGATGAGGGGCATGTACAAATGTTTTTTGAATTCTGCAATTCGCAGTTGCAATATTGCAGTGAGTTTTTTTTTTTTCTGAAAGAAATTGTTTTTATCAATGGGTTTTATTGAACAACATTACTGCTACAACATTTCAGTTGGATACTTATTTTTGTATTTCTGTATAATGATAATTTTACCAAAATTTTATTTTCTACCCTTTTAAATCTGCAAAATATGCTGCTTTTAATCAGAATTTTAAATGCAGGCGTTATTATTAAAGCTTTTTTAGAAAATAGACTAAAAATCATCTCTCAATAAAATGCCTTGGGGAAAAGTTCTCTTTTTTTCATAACTTAAGAAGCAATTATCCTTTTTCATTCTTTTCTACTTTTTTGATGAGAAGACAATAGCAATATTTGATAGAATTATTTTCCAGTGCACCTGTTAATTTAGCAATCTGGCTTTGCTTTGGTATTAAGATATTTTTTCTTCCTTTTTTTGTTTGAATGCTGTTGATCTTGAGATATCAATTTAAAACTTTTAAATAATTAATTTATTACAAATACATTTTGAATCAGTTGAATCTGTTTGCTCTGATATCTAATTCCCAATATATTTGTGCCCTGTCATGCATAACTAAGTTTATATTTACAAAGTACATAGTATCTGCTATGTAAATATCCTACCACATTATGCAAATGAGACGAGTAGGACACAAATAGAAAGCGGAATACTAAAATAGTTTCCAAAGCATCAAAAATTAAAGGGGCAACTTCTGTAGGACTCATTTGTGTCAAGAGAACTGCACCCTCAGATTAGAAAGGCAGACTCAAATAGGAGCCAATATTAAAGGGACAGTATACACCAATGATTAACTGCATGTAATAGACACTACTATAAAGAATAATATGCACAGATACTGATATAAAAATCCAGTATAAAACCATTTAAAAAATATCTTAGAAGCTCCCAGTTTAGCTCTGTTAAAAAGGTAGCTGGAACACCCACTGCAAGTGGGAAAAAGCAGACACTCGCCTCTTCCTCTGCATATGAAAAGACTCTTTACACAAACAGGAGCACGCTGGAGTAAGTATACATCAGTATTCAATGAAGTATACATCAGAGCAATGTTATTTAGAAATAAGCAAACCTATACATTAAAAAAAAAACCTGTATGGGCTATATAAATGGATCATCTACAAAACTTTTTTGCAAAGAAAAGTGTATGATCCATTTAAAGGGACACTGAACCCAAATTTTTCTTTTGTGATTCATATAGAGCAAGCAATTTTAAGCAACTTTCTAATTTACTCCTATTATCAATTTTTCTTCGTTCTCTTGCTTTCTTTATTTGAAAAAGAATACATCTAACTAAGGAGCCAGACAATTTATGGTTCAGAACCATGGACAGCACTTGTTTATTGGTGCTGTCCAATCAGCAAGGACAACCCAGGTTGTTTACCAAAAATGGGCCAGCATCTAAACTTAAATTCTTGCTTTTCAAATATAGATACCAAGAGAATAAAGAAAATTTGACAATAGGAGTAAATTAGAAAGATGCTTAAAATTGCATGCTCTATAATTATGAATCATGAAAGAAAAAATTTGGGTACAGTGTCCCTTTAAAGTATTTTTTTAGATGTATGCATACAATATTTCAACTATTATTCTCTGCATTGCAACAAAGGTACATACAATATACATAGTATATGAGTTTTAATTACTTAAATGCTGAACCATTTCCACCTCTGTGCTGAGCTGTTTTGGAGTTTTGAGATGCTGCTTATATTTAAGACCTACTTTTTTTTTCTATGAGAAACCCACACATTTTCATTTCATAATTCAGATAGAGCATAACATTTTAAACAACTTTCCAATTTACTTCTATTTTGTAATTTGCTTTGTACACTTGGTATCCTTTGTTGAAAAGCATATATAAGAAAGCTCAGAAGCTCGGAGATAGCTTCCTATTTGCGACTGCATTATTAGCTCCCAGTATTGCATTATATGCTCTATCTGAATCATTAAAGAAAATATGGGTTTAATGTCCCTTTAAGAGCATACCTATGTAGCCTCAGGAGCAGGTACATCACTTGAGCTCTATATGGCAGCAGTTTTACAACTGTGCTTGTATGAAAGTTATACATATAGGGCTCCATACATCTGCACACTCCCGAGTCAACCTAGGTATGATCTTAAGCAAAGGATACAAAGAAAACAAAGTAAATTTAATAATAGATTATAAACTGCAATATATTTTAATTTCATACCTAAATCATCAACATTTAATTTGGACTTAATTTCCCTTTAATGTATAATAATAATAATAATAATAATAATAATAATAATAATAATAATAATAACAATAAATATAATATCAAACCGCTTGCAATATTAAAGGAACGTTAAAGCCAAAATTAAACTTTTATGATTTAAACAGAGCATGCAATTTTACAACTTTCCTATTTATTTATATGACCACATTTGCTTCATTCTCTTGGCATTCTTTGTTGAAGAGTAGGTGCAGGAGCAGTAATGCACTATTGTAAGTTAGCTGAACAGGTGAAACAATGATAGAAGGCACCAATCAGTGGCCAGTAGTGGATTGCTGCCCCTGAGACTGCCTTGGTATCCTTTAAACAAAGGGTACCAAGAGAATGAGGCAAATTTGATGATAGAAGTACATTAGAAAGTTGTTTAAAATTGCATAAAAGATTAATTTGTACATGACTGTCCCATTAAATTAACTTGTTAGTATTTTGGAAGTGACTATCAGGGTTGGTTGATCATGAGATGTCACAAACTTCAGCTAAGATTTTTATACAAACAAAATGGGCTAAGGATCTCCCAATATTGGAAAATGAATAATAGAGCACTTTTTTTGTAATATTGTCTGGACTTATTACTTTTATCATTTGGAATGTGTATTAAAACATCTTCCATCATCCATATGAAACAAGCTATTTTTTGCCTGAAAAATTGTAAAGTAAAAACTGTTTAAATGTAAATTGAAACATAAAACAGCTATATCAGTGTCTGCTAATTTGTTTGTTGCTTTACTAAGTGCAAATTAGATCTGATTTTTGACTCAGTTAAATCTGAGGACAGCTGAACAGAATTTACAACTTCTATCGTAATTGCAAAGGTGTGAAGCAATCCCTAACGTTTTATATATAAACACCAAAAAAATAGTGAGATATATAGATATATATATATATATATATATATATATATACTGTGTGCAGAATTATTAGGCAAATGAGTATTTTGACCACATCATCCTCTTTATGCATGTTGTCTTACTCCAAGCTGTATAGGCTCGAAAGCCTACTACCAATTAAGCATATTAGGTGATGTGCATCTCTGTAATGAGAAGGGGTGTGGTCTAATGACATCAACACCCTATATCAGGTGTGCATAATTATTAGGCAACTTCCTTTCCTTTGGCAAAATGGGTCAAAAGAAGGACTTGACAGGCTCAGAAAAGTCAAAAATAGTGAGATATCTTGCAGAGGGATGCAGCACTCTTAAAATTGCAAAGCTTCTGAAGCGTGATCATCGAACAATCAAGCGTTTCATTCAAAATAGTCAACAGGGTCGCAAGAAGCGTGTGGAAAAACCAAGGCGCAAAATAACTGCCCATGAACTGAGAAAAGTCAAGCGTGCAGCTGCCAAGATGCCACTTGCCACCAGTTTGGCCATATTTGAGAGCTGCCACATCACTGGAGTGCCCAAAAGCACAAGGTTTGCAATACTCAGAGACATGGCCAAGGTAAGAAAGGCTGAAAGACGACCACCACTGAACAAGACACACAAGCTGAAACGTCAAGACTGGGCCAAGAAATATCTCAAGACTGATTTTTCTAAGGTTTTATGGACTGATGAAATGAGAGTGAGTCTTGATGGGCCAGATGGATGGGCCCGTGGCTGGATTGGTAAAGGGCAGAGAGCTCCAGTCCGACTCAGACGCCAGCAAGGTGGAGGTGGAGTACTGGTTTGGGCTGGTATCATCAAAGATGAGCTTGTGGGGCCTTTTCGGGTTGAGGATGGAGTCAAGCTCAACTCCCAGTCCTACTGCCAGTTTCTGGAAGACACCTTCTTCAAGCAGTGGTACAGGAAGAAGTCTGCATCCTTCAAGAAAAACATGATTTTCATGCAAGACAATGCTCCATCACAGGCGTCCAAGTACTCCACAGCGTGGCTGGCAAGAAAGGGTATAAAAGAAGAAAATCTAATGACATGGCCTCCTTGTTCACCTGATCTGAACCCCATTGAGAACCTGTGGTCCATCATCAAATGTGAGATTTACAAGGAGGGAAAACAGTACACCTCTCTGAACAGTGTCTGGGAGGCTGTGGTTGCTGCTGCACGCAATGTTGATGGTGAACAGATCAAAACACTGACAGAATCCATGGATGGCAGGCTTTTGAGTGTCCTTGCAAAGAAAGGTGGCTATATTGGTCACTGATTTGTTTTTGTTTTGTTTTTGAATGTCAGAAATGTATATTTGTGAATGTTGAGATGTTATATTGGTTTCACTGGTAAAAATAAATAATTGAAATGGGTATATATTTGTTTTTTGTTAAGTTGCCTAATAATTATGCACAGTAATAGTCACCTGCACACACAGATATCCCCCTAAAATAGCTATAACTAAAAACAAACTAAAAACTTCTTCCAAAACTATTCAGCTTTGATATTAATGAGTTTTTTGGGTTCATTGAGAACATGGTTGTTGTTCAATAATAAAATTAATCCTCAAAAATACAACCTGCCTAATAATTCTGCACTCCCTGTATATATATATATATTATATATATATATATATATATATATATATATATATATATATATACACACAGTATCCCACAAAAGTGTGTACACCCCTCACATTTTTCTAAATATTTTATTATATCTTTTCATGTGACAACACTAAAGAAATTACACTTTGCCTACAATGTAATGCCTGTATAACAGTGTAAATTTGCTGTCCCCTAAAATTACTCAACAAACAGACGTTAATGTCTAAACCGTTGGCAAAAAAAGTGAGTACACTCCTAAGTGGAAATGTCCAAATTGGGCCCAAAGTGTCAATATTTTGTTAGGGCACCACTATTTTCCAGCACTGCCTTAACCCTCTTGGGCATGGAATTCACTTCCATTCCTCCATGACAACATCATGGAGCTGGTGGCTGTTAGAGACCTTGCGTTCCCCCCCACCTTTAGTTTGAGGATGCCCCACAGATGCTCAATAGGGTTTAGGTCTGGAGAAATGCTTGGCCAGTTCCTCACCTTTACCCTCAGTTTCTTTAGCAAGTCAGTGGTCATCTTGGAGGTGTGTTTGGGGTCGTTATCATATTGGAATACTGCCCTGCGGCCCAGTCTGTGAAGGGAGGGGATCATGCTCTGTTTCAGTATGTCACAGTACATGTCGGCATTCATGGTTCCCTCAATGAACTGTAGCTCCCCAGTGCCTGCAGCACTCATGCAGGCCCAGACTATGACACTCCCACCACCATGCTTGACTATAGGCAAGAAACACTTGTCTTTGTACTCCCTGACCTGGTTGCAGCCACACATGCTTGAAACCATCTGAACTAAATACGTTTATCTTGGTCTCATCGGACCACAGGACATGGTTCCAGTAATCCATGTCCTTTGTTTGTCTTCAGCAAACTGTTTGCGGGCTTTCTTGTGCATCATCTTTAGAAGAGGCTTCCTTCTGGGATGACAGCCATGCAGACCAATTTGAAGCAGTGTACAGCATATGGTCTGAGCACTGACAGGCTGACCCCCCTCCCCTTCGACCTCTGCAGCAATGCTGGCAGCACTCATATGTCTATTTCTCAAAGACAACTTCTGGATATGACACTGAGCATGTGCACTCAACTTCTTTGGTCAACCATGGCGAGGCCTGTTCTGAGTGGAACCTTGCCCACCATGCTGCAGCTCATTTTCAGGGTCTTGGCTATCTTCTTATAGAGGGGCCATCTTTACGTAGAGCAACAATTACTTTTTTCAGATCCTCAGAGAGTTCTTTGTCATGAAGTGCCATGTTGAACTTCCAGTAACCAGTATGAGAGAGTGTGAGAGCAATAACACCAAATTTAACACACCTGCTCCCCATTCACACCTGATACCTTGTAACACTAACGAGTCACATGATACCGGAGAGGGAAAATGGCTAATTGGGCCCAATTTGGACATTTCCACTTAGGGATGCACTCACTTTTGTTGCCAATGGTTTAGACATTAATGGCTGTGTGTTGAGTTATTTTGAAGGGACAGCAAATTTACACTGTTATACAGGCTGCACACTCACTACTTTACATAGACAAAGTGTCAATTCTTTAGTGTTTAGTAATATATATATATATATATATATATATTGGTGAAGTGCAGGGAAACATATCATTCAGAACTAAGTGCTGTGTAAAAACTCACACACTGCCATAGTAACAATAATTTCATGAGCACAAGCAGATAGTTTCCATAGCAACCCTTGTAAACATTAAACCCAGCTATTCAGTGAAATAGTATATGTCACAAAGAAAATAAAAAGTTAATTCAATATTTTTTTTCAAAATGAATCAATTAAGGACACGTCACTTATATTTGTAAACATACCTAACTGATCTGCAATATTATGTATTACAAATAAGGCGCATGCTGGCGATTAACAAAAGTAATATTTTTCCTGTATATTACGAAAGTTGCACATACCAGTTAAAAGAAAAAGCATAATGAGTGTAACTAATTATGCCAAGTCTTTAAACAGTAATTTAGGTACAAATCTCCAAATCTGGAATTCCAAATTTCTGAATTATTACAAAATCTAGACTTTTCCATTACTATTTAAAAAAAAAAAAAATAATAATAAAAATTTGAATTTTCTGCACCATAAAACTGATGGTAAATCTAAGCAAAAGCAGTTACCATCACTAAAAATAAACAGGACTTTCAGTTATCAGTTTTTAAAAACGAGTGCTAAACATACCCTTTCTGTGCCCTTGCTTCCTCGCTAAACTCATCGGCTCCGACGACCCACTCTTTTCTCAATAGGGTGATGTTTTCACCTCTCAACCAAGAGCTGTGCTAGCATACAGAATAGTGTCATATGACTAGCATGGCTATCGGTTTAGAGGTGGAAACGTCCCCTCACTGAAAAAAGAACGGTATGCCATGGGTTGCCGGAGCCACTGAGTTTAAAGAGGAGGCCACAGCACAGAAAGGTAATGTTTAGTAGAGATGTGCATTTGTTTTCGGATAAATGCACATTTGTCATGAAAATAAGATTTTCGTTTCCGAATGAATGCAACAATTAAAAAGCAAAAAAAATTAAAAATACTAATGAAATTCTTCATTATTAATTTATTTATTTTAATGAAATTAAATTTTCTGGCCAGCAGCTCCCTAAAGTTTAGCATCCTTTTTGCAAACTAATGACTGAAAATCTTATTTATTTTTAGTGATGGTAAATCCTAATGTTTTTAAACGCTCTGATTTACTATTATCACTCTGATGCCTAGATTTAGAGTTCTGCGTTAGCCGTCCAAACCAGTGTTAGGGGGTCCTAACGCTGGTTTTGGCCGGCCGCTGGTATTTAGAGTCAGGCAGGAAAGGGTCTAACGCTCACTTTCCAGCCGCGACTTTTCCATACCGCAGATCCCCTTACGTCAATTGCGTATCCTATCTTTTCAATGGGATCTTTCTAACGCCGGTATTTAGAGTCTTGGCTGAAGTGAGCGTTATAACTCTAACAACAAAACTCCAGCCGCAGAAAAAAGTCAGGAGTTAAGAGCTTTATGGGCTAACGCCGGTTCATAAAGCACTTAACTACTGTGCTCTAAAGTACACTAACACCCATAAACTACCTATGTACCCCTAAACCGAGGTCCCCCCACATCGCCGCCACTATAATTAAATTTTTTAACCCCTAATCTGCCGACCGTACACCGCCGCCACCTACATTATATCTATGTCCTAATCTGCTGCCCCTAACATCGCCGACCCCTATATTATATTTATTAACCCCTAATCTGCCCCCCCCAACGTCGCCGCTACCTACCTACACTTATTAACCCCTAATCTGCTGACCGGACCTCGCTGCCACTATAATAAATGTATTAACCCCTAAACCGCCTCACTCCCGCCTCAAAAACCCTATAATAAATAGTATTAACCCCTAATCTGCCCTCCCTAACATCGCTGAAACCTAACTTCAAGTATTAACCCCTAATCTGCCGACTGGACCTCGCCGCTACTCTAATAACGTTATTAAACCCTAAAGCTAAGTCTAATCCTAACCCCAACACCCCCCTAACTTAAATATAATTTAAATCTAACTAAATAAAATAAATCTTATTAAATAAATTATTCCTATTTAAAGCTAAATACTTACCTTTAAAATAAACCCTAATATAGCTACAATATAAATAATAATTACATTGTAGCTATTTTAGGATTAATATTTATTTTACAGGCAACTTTGTAATTATTTTAACCAGGTACAATAGTTATTAAATAGTTAATAAATATTTAATAGCTACCTAGTTAAAATATTTACAAAATTACCAGTAAAATAAATCCTAACCTAAGTTACAATTAAACCTAACACTACACTATCAATAAATTAATTGAATAAACTACTTCCAATTATCTACAATTAAATCAACTAAACTAAATTACAAAAAAAACAAACACTAAATTACAAAAAAACAAACACTAAATTACAAAAATAAAAAAAAATTACAAGAATTTTAAACTAATTACACCTACTCTAAGCCCCCTAAAAAATAACAAAGCCCCCCAAAATAAAAAAATGATCTACCCTATTCTAAAATAAAAAGTTTACAGCTCTTTTACCTTACCAGCCCTTAAAAGGGCCTTTTGCGGGGCATGCCCCAAAGAAAACAGCTCTTTTGCCTGTAAAAAAACATACAATATCCCCCCAACATTACAACCCACCACCCACATACCCCTAATCTAACCCAAACCCCCCTTAAAAAAACTAACACTAAGCCCCTGAAGATCTTCCTACCTTATCTTCACCACGCTGGGTATCACCGATCCGTCCAGAAGAGGGTCCAAAGTCTTCATCCTATCCGGCAAAAGAGGTCCAGAAGAGGGTCTAAAGTCTTCATCCTATCCGGCAAGAAGATGACATCCGGACCGGCAAACATCTTCATCCAAGCAGAATCCTATCAGCCAATCGGAATTTGAGGGATGCCATCTTGGATGACGTCCCTTAAAGGAACCTTCATTTGTCGTCTAGTCGTCGGGAGAAAAGGATGTTCTGCGCCGGAGGTCTGGATGATGAAGATAGAAGATGCCGCTTGGATGAAGATGTTTGCCGGTCCGGATGTCCTCTTCTTGCCGGATAGGATGAAGACTTTGGACCCTCTTCTGGACCTCTTCTTGCCGGATAGGATGAAGACTTCAGACCCTCTTCTGGACGGATTGGCGATAACCGGCGTGGTGAAGATAACGTAGGGATATCTTCAGGGGCTTAGTGTTAGGTTTTTTAAGGGGGGTTTGGGTTAGATTAGGGGTATGTGGGTGGTGGGTTGTAATGTTGGGGGGGGTATTGTATGTTTTTTTATAGGCAAAAGAGCTGTTTTCTTTGGGGCATGCCCTGCAAAAGGCCCTTTTAAGGGCTGGTAAGGTAAAAGAGCTATAAACTTTTTATTTTAGAATAGGGTAGGGCATTTTTTTATTTTGGGGGGCTTTGTTATTTTTTTAGGGGGCTTAGAGCAGGTGTAATTAGTTTAAAATTCTTGTAATCTTTTTTTGTTGTAATTTAGTGTTTGTTTGTTTTTGTAATTTAGTGGGGTTTTTTTTTTGTAATTTAGTTTAGTCGATTTAATTGTAGGTAATTGTAGGTAGTTTATTTAATTAATTTATTGATAGTGTAGTGTTAGGTTTAATTGTAACTTAGGTTAGGATTTATTTTACTGGTAATTTTGTAATTAATTTAACTAGGTAGCTATTAAATAGTTATTAACTATTTAATAGCTATTGTACCTGGTTAAAATAAATACAAAGTTGCCTGTAAAATAAATATTAATCCTAAAATAGCTACAATGTAATTATTATTTTACACTGAGAGCTTGGAAACTGAACAGTTACTTGTTAATAACAGCTGCAACTTTGGGGCCCCGTAATCACTGACGGACTTTCTTTGATTACTAAGTTCCTTATTTACTTGTCTCCCAAGTTACTTTTGCAGTACAGATATTATGTGTATATTAGATACTATGTATATGGTGTATGACAGCCTGTGAGATATGTTTCAATGAATAGCTGGCCAGCCTGTTCTTAATACCTGTGTATTTTTAATTTGGTGTGTATTCCGCTTTAAAGGAATAGGGTGGTGGGTAGACGTTCTGATTTACGGTTGTTCAGAATTACATAGTAAATAAAACTCTGGTTAACTAAGTGCGGCCTGTGTCCCTCTTTGATTGACTGATAAATTTCGCTCAATCCTTCTCTCTTATTGCATTGTATATTATTTTGGGACAGCCAGCACAGTTTGTGAGTGTTGGAATTTGAGAGTCTAATTGTGCACTACCACACATCTTTATTTATTATAGTATATATATATATATATATATATATATATATATATATATATATATTATTATTATTATTACTTAGGTCTCCCCAAACACCTTTTATCCTCTACACAGAATAATGCAAACTATAGCAGTTTACAGTAAATTAAAATCAGGATAAAAGTTCTGCAGGCAAAGAAATAATATATATATATATAGTAGATACTTCTTTTGATCTTCTCAGCATTTTCTTAATAATAAATCTCCAATCAAGACTAGCAGTACAAATTATACTGGCATATAAACACCCTTATATTATAGGAAACATTAATATCTTATAGAGGTGATGTAAGATAAAAACAACAGTCGCAAAATACAAATAATTTACTACCATAAAATATGAATAGAACACTTTACATTCAATAAATGATTTACTAAGCTCATTCCCACTTGCAAATCTTCCTCAATCACCACAGCATTAAATATGCCATTTGAACATTCCAATGCTTAAAAAGTCATTAAGTATTGGATAATTGATGACTGTTAATCTGCGACTTGAATAACCAGAGGTTAATTTAGTGCTGAAATTTATGGAAACATATTTCAGCTTTTGACAAGAGTACGGTAATTGCAGCTTTTTCACTGGGTTGCCTTTTGTATGGCTTTTAAGAATAAAAGGAAAAAAAATAATAATTTTGCTGTCCTGATACAGGTATCTAATGCAGCTTGGACAAGGTTTGGATATAAATATTATTGGTGGATTTAGGTTGCATGGGTCTCACACAACAAAAGACTTCCAGTCTTTCATCTTCGGTGCTCAGGACCCCAAAACAGGTCAGATTTTGAGGATAACCTTGGATGAGTTCAGGGCTGGCTCTATAATTGGAACAGGTTGGATCACAAAACCCTGGTGGTATTTGACAAAGGTAGCACATAGGGAGACCTAATAGAATTGTCATAGAGTAATGACTCTCATTGGGATACATGAGCTGGTTATAAGCATACAGTCTTGTGAATCTTTAATCTGTTGAATCTCTTGAGGTTTCTGGCTTTGTTTTGGTTTAGTTTGTGATGAATGAGGAGTTGGGAGCATCATTTAACCTTTTAACGCCATTATGCCGTTCTATTCCGTCATATTTACACTGGGCTTTAAAGCCGTTATGACGGAATAGAACGTCATATCAAACGGCTGTCCTGAAGCCTTCTGCACTTCAAGGACTTGATCGCGGTCTGGAGGGCGTTCCTAGGGTTGTAGGGACGCCCCCCAGATGCGATCCAATAATTGAAATCTTGCGATCGTATGCACGATCGCGTAGTTTCAATTTGTCTACATCGGAACAGGTGTTCCGATGTAGACACTTTTACACTGTCACGAAAGGGTTAATTGTTGGACCCAGGCAGCTTAAATTCTAGAGCCAAGTGATATTATTACAGTTACTGATTATTTGCTTGTATCACCTGCAGTTTTAAAGTGGTCTGAATAGAGGAGCTGGGAAACCCTGTCATACAGCACAGTAACTATAGCTTTTAATTGGGTTTTCTGTTGTATTGATGTTAAAGGGACATTGTACACTAGATTTTTCTTTGCGTACATTTTTGTATTGCTACTCTTAATAATTGGGCTAAACTCCCGCTGATACTATCAGTCAAAATGACTCTGATCAGAATGGTTCTATTCCCCAAAATGTTATTCCTCATGCAAAATAGACCTTTTTTTTTTTTGTATAATAAAGAAATTTATGGAAACATATTTCAGCTTTTGACAAGAGTACGGTAATTGCAGCTTTTTCACTGGGTTGCCTTTTGTATGGCTTTTAAGAATAAAAGGAAAAAAAATAATAATTTTGCTGTCCTGATACAGGTATCTAATGCAGCTTGGACAAGGTTTGGATATAAATATTATTGGTGGATTTAGGTTGCATGGGTCTCACACAACAAAAGACTTCCAGTCTTTCATCTTCGGTGCTCAGGACCCCAAAACAGGTCAGATTTTGAGGATAACCTTGGATGAGTTCAGGGCTGGCTCTATAATTGGAACAGGTTGGATCACAAAACCCTGGTGGTATTTGACAAAGGTAGCACATAGGGAGACCTAATAGAATTGTCATAGAGTAATGACTCTCATTGGGATACATGAGCTGGTTATAAGCATACAGTCTTGTGAATCTTTAATCTGTTGAATCTCTTGAGGTTTCTGGCTTTGTTTTGGTTTAGTTTGTGATGAATGAGGAGTTGGGAGCATCATTTAACCTTTTAACGCCGTTATGCCGTTCTATTCCGTCATATTTACACTGGGCTTTAAAGCCGTTATGACGGAATAGAACGTCATATCAAACGGCTGTCCTGAAGCCTTCTGCACTTCAAGGACTTGATCGCGGTCTGGAGGGCGTTCCTAGGGTTGTAGGGACGCCCCCCAGATGCGATCCAATAATTGAAATCTTGCGATCGTATGCACGATCGCGTAGTTTCAATTTGTCTACATCGGAACAGGTGTTCCGATGTAGACACTTTTACACTGTCACGAAAGGGTTAATTGTTGGACCCAGGCAGCTTAAATTCTAGAGCCAAGTGATATTATTACAGTTACTGATTATTTGCTTGTATCACCTGCAGTTTTAATAGGTCACCCCAAATTCCTATGGGGTGAGCAGAAAACTAGCATCTCAATATTTAACTTATCACACTCAAAGGAAAATAGAGGATTTGCATTACCTAACATCAAATTCTATCATTTGGCATGCCTTGCCTTGCCTTTCGGAAGCCATCACACATGGCACTGATGAAGAGGCTCTGATTTCCCCTCTCTCGCTTAAGGCATTGTTACACAAAAACAGTCTGCAATCTTACAAAGAAAGAGCCACTAAATATACCTTTTTAAATATAATTTTGGCCTTGAATAAAGTATGTGGAATACTGCAGATAGACAATATGATATCAAAACACCTTCCAATTAGAGATAACCTAGACTTTGTATCTGGGTCTTCTTATTATATCTTTAAAATTTGGGTTAAAAAAGGACTGCAAAATATAATATAATTCAGCTACTTGATTTTCAGACCAAAACTATTAAAACATATGCAAATCTTACCCTAGAATTTGGCCTAAATTTGAAACATTTCTATGCCTATCTGATTCTGCCAATCCGACATTTTATCTCCTCGCAAAAATATATGCAACTTTATACTTGGGATATGTGGGAATTGGAATCTATAATCACTTGCTATCGCACAGGAATATGTTCTATTTCTATGATTTATAGGGTATTAATAACACATAGCGCTAAATCAAAGCTGAAAGGCTTATTCCTTAAGTGGTCCAATGATATACCAGATTTAGATATTGAAAAATTTAATAAAAACTTTGTACAAATTGTAAAATATACCTCGGCCATTCCCATGAGAGAATCACATGCAAAGTTGATTTATAGATCCTATATTACCCCTTATCAGATGACTAAATGGAACCCCATCTGAAAACAAATTTTGTTCCAGATGTCATGCCTACAATTCAAATTTGATACGTGCGTTTTGGCTATGTCCAAAAATACAATTGCATATTGGTTGAATAAATTCTTGGACACAAAATTAAATTTGTTAGTCTTCATATCTTTTTTTTTTAGTTGATCAAAAGATGTATCAGAACAAACATTTAATTAATACAGCTATTTTAGTAGCAAGACAGAAGATATTAAGCCCATGGATGAGTAAGGGATCAACTAGCTTCAAAAGCGTTCATTGAAAATATGGATTATCAAATGATCATTGACCAATATGATTCCACAATATATGCAGAGAATAAGACGTGCGCATTTCTCTCAAAATGGGATAAGGTTATTATGTCTCTTCCACCTGAGACCCAAATACAATACAAGTACTCCATATATTTTGTGAGTCCCCCTCATTCCTTCAAAGAATACAATCAAACTCTTACCCACTATTATGGCGACAATCTATTTTATTTTGTGTGTTTTTCTTCCTCCTTCTTTTAATTTAAATTCAAAACGTATTAGATTATATATTTCTCTGTTGAGATAACATTTTTAATTGTTATTTTGTTTTACAATGGCTTTAACTAATGAATATTAATTTATCACTGCATTACATTATTGTTAAATTTGGAAAAACAACAGTGTGATATATAATAGATGATGGGAATCTTCTTAATGTATAACCGTGTCATTCAAAGCTCTACTCTTCTAAAGAGCATTGTATTCTTTATGTTTTGATTTTGCACATTATTGCTCAATGTATGTACAGGGAGTGCAGAATTATTAGGCAAATGAGTATTTTGACCACATCATCCTCTTTATGCATGTTGTCTTACTCCAAGCTGTATAGGCTCGAAAGCCTACTACCAATTAAGCATATTAGGTGATGTGCATCTCTGTAATGAGAAGGGGTGTGGTCTAATGACATCAACACCCTATATCAGGTGTGCATAATTATTAGGCAACTTCCTTTCCTTTGGCAAAATGGGTCAAAAGAAGGACTTGACAGGCTCAGAAAAGTCAAAAATAGTGAGAATATCTTGCAGAGGGATGCAGCACTCTTAAAATTGCAAAGCTTCTGAAGCGTGATCATCGAACAATCAAGCGTTTCATTCAAAATAGTCAACAGGGTCGCAAGAAGCGTGTGGAAAAACCAAGGCGCAAAATAACTGCCCATGAACTGAGAAAAGTCAAGCGTGCAGCTGCCAAGATGCCACTTGCCACCAGTTTGGCCATATTTCAGAGCTGCAACATCACTGGAGTGCCCAAAAGCACAAGGTTTTCAATACTCAGAGACATGGCCAAGGTAAGAAAGGCTGAAAGACGACCACCACTGAGCAAGACACACAAGCTGAAACGTCAAGACTGGGCCAAGAAATATCTCAAGACTGATTTTTCTAAGGTTTTATGGACTGATAAAATGAGAGTGAGTCTTGATGGGCCAGATGGATGGGCCCGTGGCTGGATTGGTAAACGGCAGAGAGCTCCAGTCCGACTCAGACGCCAGCAAGGTGGAGGTGGAGTACTGGTTTGGGCTGGTATCATCAAAGATGAGCTTGTGGGGCCTTTTCGGGTTGAGGATGGAGTCAAGCTCAACTCCCAGTCCTACTGCCAGTTTCTGGAAGACACCTTCTTCAAGCAGTGGTACAGGAAGAAGTCTGCATCCTTCAAGAAAAACATGATTTTCATGCAGGACAATGCTCCATCACACACGTCCAAGTACTCCACAGCGTGGCTGTCAAGAAAGGGTATAAAAGAAGAAAATCTAATGACATGGCCTCCTTGTTCACCTGATCTGAACCCCATTGAGAACCTGTGGTCCATCATCAAATGTGAGATTTACAAGGAGGGAAAACAGTACACCTCTCTGAACAGTGTCTGGGAGGCTGTGGTTGCTGCTGCACGCAATGTTGATGGTGAACAGATCAAAACACTGACAGAATCCATGGATGGCAGGCTTTTGAGTGTCCTTGCAAAGAAAGGTGGCTATATTGGTCACTGATTTGTTTTTGTTTTGTTTTTGAATGTCAAAAATGTATATATGTGAATGTTGAGATGTTATATTGGTTTCACTGGTAAAAATAAATAATTGAAATGGGTATATATTTGTTTTTTGTTAAGTTGCCTAATAATTATGCACAGTAATAGTCACCTGCACACACAGATATCCCCCTAAAATAGCTAAAACAAAAAACAAACTAAAAACTACTTCCAAAAATATTCAGCTTTGATATTAATGAGTTTTTTGAGTTCATTGAGAACATGGTTGTTGTTCAATAATAAATTTAATCCTCAAAAATACAACTTGCCTAATAATTCTGCACTCCCTGTATATTCTGACAAGGAATGCTGTTATAATTTGTCCTCACTGTTGGTTACAAATAAATATATATATATATATATATATATATATATATATATATATATATATAAAGATTTTTTTTTCGCTTAAATGTTTTGTAGATGACCCCTTTATATAGAACATCTGGGAGTGTTTTTGTAATAAAGTATAGTTTTGTTTATTTTTTAACAACATTGTGCTGATTATCAGACTCCAAACCAAACCCCTAAGTATCAGATGTAGACTGAAGTCACTCTGCAGATTCCTGCTTCCTCTTGTTTGTGTAATGGGTCTTTTCATATGCAGAATAGGGGGGCTGTCTGCTCTTCCTGATTTCTCAGCCCCTTTCACTGGGTGTTCTAGCCTATCCTCATCAACAGGGCTAAACTTGGAACTTATAACTAAGTTTTTAAAAGGTGTTATACTAGATTTTTAGATCAGTATCTGTGCAAATTACTCTTTATAGGAGTGTCTATTACATGTAGTTACTGTATATGAAAATGGATGTATACTGTCCCTTTAAGAATAAAGAAACCAAAACAATTTTGCTGTATTAATAGAAGTATCTGATGCAACAAAAGCACTTACTGGATTTAATCTCAGCAAACAATAATAACATTAATTTGCTGAGATAAAATCCAGTGCTCTGTACTAAAGTAGCTGAATTATTATTATCTAAAGAGCAGAAATATTATGCAGCACTTGGCAGGATACATTACATTCAGGAAACAGTAAAAAAAATACTTAAAAACAAAAAACAGAGGAAAAGATGACCTCTATATTTATTTTTGTTTATATTTTGTTTGTTTTGTATGAAAAATATAATATCCTTATTCATTAGGCCGTGTTTTTTTTCCACTACTCAACGTGTGTTTAATCCTATCAAAATTGGTTAAACACATGGATAAAGTCTTGCTCAGGAGTCAGAAACATTGAAGATCCAAAACTGAAGACAACCGGCGATTGGTGAGAGTAGTGGGAAAATAATATTCTCTGATAAATTAGAGGAAATTATTTTTTCACTACAATGTCCCAATAGACCAATAAAAGGGTCATATATTATTATTTTTTTTTTCTTTTGCCAAGGAGCAAGTAAGTAAAATTATGGCCTTTGCTTGTGTAAAATGTAAATAGTTTGATTGTAAAATGTAGACATGTGCATGTTTCGGATTCATTCGGATTTGAATAAATTCGGTTCGGATTTGTTTCGGATTCATTCGGATTTGCATAAATTCGGCTGGATTCGGTTCAATTCGGTTAGGAAATTCGGAATTTCGGTAAGTGTTAGGTGGGATTAGACTAGTATTATGTACTGTACATTAGGTGTAACCCATAGCAGAGTGATATAACCTAATATACTGTACAATACTAGTGTAATCCATGGCCATCCGAATCTACCGAATAAATCCGAATAAATCCGAATAAATCCGAAGTTATTCGGATATATTCGGTTGATTCGGCACTATTTTAATTCGGAGATTCGGTTCGATCCGAATCTCCGAATTTTCCAAATTTTCCGAATTTCCGAATCGAACCGAACCGAACCGAATCGCACATGTCTAGTAAAATGTAAAGGTGAGGTGAATATGTTGTGAACCTCAGGTAAATGTATTATTCAGTGCATATGACCTGAATGCAAATTTCATATTTTTAGTGGAAAACAAGGAGACGTAATGCATAGCTTAAAGAATTTGAGATGTCCCTGGGTGTGTCGAAGTATATAGCATGTAATCAGGAATAAGTAGGCAGCCTGATTATAATTTATATATATATATATATATATATATATATATATATATATATACTCTGTATGTATATATAGGTCAGATGAGTATGTCCAGCGGGCAGTGTTGCCTCTAGAATATAATATTTGAGAATGCAGACAATTTACCCTAAAGTTAAATTACAAGTGTGTTGGTATTATTTGTGGTGCTATTGGTGGTGGATCTCATTTATCATCATCTGTTACTACCTTAATAGTTTTAAAGATACAGTGATGAATGGGGTACATAGCACTCCCTCAAAACCTCTACTATCAGCAAGATATGCAAACAGACGTAAATCCTTTCATTCATTTCCTTAGAAGTTTATAACTAATAAAAGACCAATGACTAATAATGAATACCCATCACAAGCTCATCTCCTACTGTTTGTCTGAGACACCAGGGCCCTGTAATGTACCTGTCCCAATGTGGCCATTGTTCAGGTAAAACAGGGAATAAGCTTCTGGTCAGGTATAAAAGTCATTAGGATTGTGGCCAGCAGGAAATGGGCTAGTGGTCTGGTATAAAAGTCATCAGGCCAGTGGTCAGCAAGAAATGAGCTTGTGGTCAGGTATAAAAGTAATAAGAACAGTGGTCATCAAGAAATGAGCTTGTGGTCAGGTATAAAAATCATCAGGCAAGTGTTCAGCAGGAAATGAGATTGTGGTCAGGTATAAAAGTCATGAGGCCAGTGGTCAGCAGGAAATGAGCTTGTGGTCAGGTATAAAAGTCATCAGCCAGTGGTCAGCAGGAAATTAGCTTGTGGTCAGGAATTTAAGTAATCAGGCCAGTGGTCAACAGTAAATGGACTAGTGGTAAGGAATAAAAGTCATCAGGTCTGTGGTAAACAGGAAATTGGCTAGTGGTCAGGTATAAAAGTCATCAGGCCAGTAGTCAGCAAAAAATGGTCTAATGTTTATTTCTAGCAGGCAAATGGTCAATAGTCAGGTATAGCCTAGGAGGGTAACAAAAAAATCAACAACCAAGCAATGGGGTTTCTTGAGTTTCCCCTATATTGAAAATGCATAACTAGGGGATATCACTATGCTAATAAACCTGAGTAAAAGTCACATTGTCATAGGAAATGACATAGTGTAAAAGATGGGTGTGAGTAAGTTTGGGGCCCCCATTGGCTACCACTACCTCAAGCTACAGATGCATGCCATATGACCCCCCTGAAGTCTATCACCTTATTTCTTCACTACTTCAGATTTTCTTTATAATTCTGTCAAAGCATCAATCCATGCAGAATGAAAATATTACTGCACTGGGTTAAGTTGCTAAACATATGTGAAGCATTTAACAAATAGGTCTCAAGGTATCATTCTGTGGAGGCAGCTGTGGTGCAGGCCTATATGAGCTGGCAAATGGTTAGTTAAGAAGCAGCAGGTTGTAAGAAGTGGCAGCGTTAAATAACCCCATACTTGTCCATTCAGGGTGATTGACAGGTCACGCAAAGGGGCAGCTAATAATGGGGGTTCATAGCATTACGTAGAACATACTCTGCAATAAAGTCTGGAAATGCTGTTATTCACAGTCCAGTTTTTAATGATGTTTGTAGCACTTACTTGATTTATGATTGGTAAGAAACATGCAAATTATTATCTTAAGTACTTTCTATTAATATTCCAATGGATTTTTTTAAATATAGTACTATTAAAGGGACACTGCACTCATGAATGTCTCATTAATAATATGAAGAAACAGTATTTAAAACTTTTGCCTAAAAAAGTTGATTTCATTTAATTTTAAACTAATACTGCTCTATCAGTTTAATTTTTCAGCTAATGTGGATTGGCTGATAATGACCTACAAATACTGCTTAAAAGGACACTGTACCCAAATATTTTCTTTCGTGATTCACATTGAGCATGACATTTTAAGCAACTTTCTAATTTACTCCTATTATCAAATTTTCTTCATTCTCTTGGTATCTTTATTTGAAATGCAAGAATGTAAGTTTAGATGCCGGCCCATTTTTGGTGAACAACCTGGGTTGTCCTTGCTGATTGGTGGATAAATTCATCCACCAATAAAAAAGTGCTGTCCAGAGTACTGAAACCAAAAAAAAGCTTAGATGCCTTCTTTTTCAAATAATGATAGCAAGAGAACGAAGAAAAATTGATAATAGGAGTAAATTAGAAAGTTGCTTAAAATTGCATGCTCTTTCTGAATTATAAAAGAAAAATTTGGGTACATTGTCCCTTTAATAAAGGATTCAATATTTTTAGTACAATGACCAGTGGGAAAGAAGCACATTACAAGACCTTGTTATAGAAGCCTTTTATTTCATGCTAACACTGCACTGTAACATATTTACCTCTGCATAGAAACTATGAGGGCTATAATGTGATTTGTGAAACACAGGACGGCTGGCAGAGGGACAGATGATTACCATGTTATTAGAGTGCTGATTTGCTTCAGGAGCCGAGATTTGTTTAAATTAAAATGAGATGTTTAATTTGCATTCTGTGGGATTAGAAAAACTACAATAGCTATGAACATTAGCATAACAGATGAAAATACATATACAGCAGGATGCTAACACTGTGACATAAAAAATAGCTATACCGAGAAGAAGAAGAAAAATTGGGACAGCCCATGAACAAATAGGGAAATATACTGTGTGTATATAAAATAACAATAAAGCTGGGCAATCTGTAGAAATCGGAAAACTAACATAATTAAAAGGATATTGAATGAACATTTTGGGGCCTATCTATCAAGCTCTGGATGGAGCTTGATGCCCCGTGTTTCTGGCGAGCCTGCAGGCTCGCCAGAAACAGCAGTTATGAAGCAGCGGTCACAAAGACCGCAGCTCCATAACCTGTCCGCCTGCTCTGAGCAGGCGGACAAACATCACCGGAAATCAACCCGATCGAGTACGATCGGGTTGATTGACACCCCCCCTGTTGGCGGCCGCGAGTCTGCAGGGGGCGGCGTTGCACCAGCAGCTCTTGTGAGCTGCTGGTGTAATGCTGAATACGGCGAGCATACATAAAAATAAAAAGTGGCAAATAAATTTTGAGATATACTTTTGTGTTTTTTGCCTTAGTTTCCCATAATTGAATTGATTTTCCAGTGGTGAGAACTTTACAAGCCCAACCCTGATTCATATACTGTATTTATATAATTGGTCTGAGTAGAGGTAATAAGAAAAGCTAATACAAACCAATGCAAGTTTTGCAAACAAAAAAACTTATCTACTCCAGTTCCAAGTCTTCACATGCTTCTCCAAATAAGAGCAATTGTAGCAAATGTGTTAACGTATTCATTTTTTTTTTTAAAATCAATTGCCTATACTCCGGGGTCGTGATCACAATAAATCTGACATTGGCAATTACATCACTAGGACAACATGCATGCACGTCACATGTACAAATGAATTGTGCATGCGTGGGTATATGCGCATGACCAGGAAGAGCCGTAACATAGAGGAACCAAGTTGCACACTTTGATTGGACAATGTTAATGAGTCCCACAGTGGGTTTGGAAATGGGCAGGATTTCAGTGCAAGAATGCAGGGAACTGAGGAAACAAAGCTAATGGAAGATATTTTACCACATTTGCACTGTATATTGACGTCTGCATTGATGAAAACAAAACATTTGCCTTTCATATCCTTTTAAGTGTGGCTATTGGGGCTAGCTATAAATGAGTTTACTCTTAGCTCTAACTAATCACTGTCTAATATATAACAGGTTCATGTGATTTCCAGATTTGTAAAAACCTAGGTTACATAATTAGCTTTTTGGCAATTTCTCCTAGGGAGTGTGGGCCAAATAAATTTATACAGAAAAGCAAGTTATATTAAAGCAAAATGAATGACAACTATATATTGCCATGCTTTTTAGAAGACATAATTGAATACTTTATATTAGAATCTCAAGATTTTTCCCTTAAAAATAAACCTTTTGCTGAAGTCAGTGCACAAGGACACTAACTGCAGACAAATTGGCCCCCGATCTAATTTATCATCATTCATGTATTAATTATATAACAGCTGGGTAATTTTTAGCTTCCAATAATTAGAGGAGCTGTTTTCAAAATAAGTAAAATTGCTCAAATAATTATTAAAAGCCCAAGACAAACAGAATGATTAGCAGATTACCTTACTGATTACTTCACAAGCATGAACAGCCAGTGAATGACTCATTTAAATATTTTGGCCTGTGGGCATACTTCAGGATGGCTTCTGATGACTAGTCTGGAGTCATCCTTTTTGACTAGGGAAGTATAACAAAAAATTAGCTAAACAAACACAAACTATAAGAAACAGGAGTATCACAGGCCTAAACAGAAATAAATGATACACAACCAAAACCAATGCAAATAATTGCAGCATAAGAATTTAATATTTAGGATGATGTATAAAGGCAACTTTTTAACTAAAACATTATACATTTAGGAGCCCTTGTGGGGCAAATTCACTCATGCGATCTTGCAAAAAATAATAAAATTAATATCCCAAGCGTATTAATTCTGGATGATTGAAAAGACCTTCTCTCACTCAACTGGTTGCACATGAGCAGGGTGAGGGGCTGTACAAGCATTAGCATGCACAATCTTAATTTCTGGTTTGCTCCCAATAAACATTTGAGAATAGGTTCCCTGCTTGGGAACTTTATCCATTGGTATCTTATTAATATAACAGGAAGTGGTATTATATATAAGTGCATTATAACATGTTGAAATGTTAGAGAATAGACATTTTTTGTTGTAGATATATAAGTGTTGAATAAACTGTAACCACTTGTCTTTATTGTATCTATGACATGGACACAAAAGTCAAAATAAAGTTTAATGATTCTGAAACATTCTACAAAAAACATTCTAATTTACTACATAATACTAATTAATTAATTATGGGAAATTCAATTTTAAAGCTTAATAACCCTGTTTTTAATTAGACTGCAGAAATGGTGGGGATCTGTTATTTTATTGCCCATTTGTAGTCTTTTTTAAATGCCCCCAATAGTACAGTTGGTTCTAGTCCATTGAGAAGTCTCTGCGTGAAATTCAGCCCTAAGCTTTTCTGTTTTTTTTTTATTTTTCTGTTTTTTTCCTATAAAGGATCAATAAAGCAATGAATAATTTACACGTCTGATACACATGATGCCTGTACATTTGTAGGCATCAGAGCAATGCGCAAACACAAGGCCTTTGTTACTGCTTGTTAGATTGACTTTAACATACATTGATCTGGATGCATCAACCAAATAAACCTATCTTTCCTAATCAGCAATCGACGACTGTAGCCCGAGGAACCCATAATGCTTAGTAGAATGTTCATTCCTTAACCATTTAAGTACTATGTGACAATACATATATCTGATTTACTTTTTCATTTCTTATAATGTCAATTTACAGACAAATGGTAAGTTCAAATAACCTATTGTTTAAGGTTTTGCATATTTATATACCTAATTAATTATGCATTATTTTTTAGAGATGTGAATTTGTTTAGAGATGTGAATTTGTTTAAACAAATGAATATTCAAATTAATGCAAAAACTAAATTTTAAGAAAACAAAAAAATACTTATTAAATTCATCACTATTCATTAGTTTCCTTTAAATTTACCTTTAGCGCATCGGAGAGCTGCACTAACCTGCTCCTTTTCTTCACAGAGCCTCGGCCACGCTAAAAAGTCCTTAAGTGCAGGCCCAGGGAAGCCACGGCTCTCCATCGTGCTAATGGTAAGTATAAGCTACAAGTGAATTTTTTCACCTGTAGCATAGGAAACTAATGTAAATGTTTAACGAATATTCGGTATTTGTTTAGTTTAAAACAAAACAAATACCAAATAGAGCAGCCAACGAATATTCAGTATTTGTTTATTTTTCAACAAAACAAATACCAAATAGTGCAGCCAACGAATATTCAGAGAAACAAATTTCTCTGAATATTTGTTATGAAAGATTTGAACTAACCAATTTTTTCTGGTCTACACATGTCTATTGTTTTGTATAATCTTTTCTCAGCACCTCTACTCAGGACAATTATACCTTGATACATTTATCTGTAAAAAAGCAAAGCAAATTTGATAACAGAATTACAATGGAGATATATATATTTTTTAATTAAATATTAATTGTTCTTTCTAAAATTTGAAGGTTTGGTTTCAACTTCAATGTCCTTTTAACCAGATTCTCTCTCTCTCTATCTCTGTCTCTCTCTCTCTGTCTCTCTCTCTCTCTCTCTCTATATATATATATATATATATATATATATATATATATATATATAGGTGTATTTTAATATATATAATATTTCAAATGTCAGATTTTCTAACTAATTGGAATTGCTTTGAAAAAAAGAAGCAAAACCAATTACAAAGTGTTGTGTAGAATATTTCCTTGATATTTTTAATAGATTAAATGGTGGGCAACTGAATTGAGCCTCCTCTAACAAAATGTGATATACTGTGACTTGTTTCTTTAAATTGTTGAGTTTGGCAGATTTCATCATTCTCCTAGTCCTATTAGCTCTATTGCTGTGTGATTTTCAATAAGAGGTTTCATAGGGATTTCCAGATCGTTTACCAACAGATGGTGTGAATCACTGGCACAGCAATGTGTATGCATGTTCTCAGGTATTGTTAAGCTCATCCTTTCAGCTTTGTGTTAACCTTTTCTCAGTTTAAGAAACAAGTAAATCGTATGAATAAAATTCTACAGCTTTAAAAAGACCTTGGGGACAAGATTCCATTTACTAATTACCCATATAGCTTAGGGTCTTAACCCTGCATTATATGTAAAACCTTTGAGGGTTAGGGCAGAATTGTTGTATTAGCAGTGACAGGGTGTGATATAATGATATCTTTTATCTGCACTTTTAAAATAGACATGCAGATTGCTATCTTGAAAAGAACTGTTTGAAAATGTGAAAAATAATGCCCTTAAATATCCTAAATGCATGTCACCTAATCCCTGTGTAGAACACTGACCTGACAGAGAGTTGTGATAAAGACAATTTAATTCTACTCTTGAAAGTCTATATTCCAGAATGGCAGAAGTGGGCAGTTTATTATATTATATTGTACTTAAACTTACACAAGAAGTCAGATGGAAAAAGTATAAGGATTTAAAGGGACAGTCTAGGCCAAAAAAAACTTTCATGATTCAGATAGAGCATGTCATTTTAAACAATTTTCCAATTTACTTTTATCACCAATTTTGCTTTGTTCTCTTGGTATTCTTAGTTGAAAGCTTAACCTAGGAGGTTCATATGCTAATTTCTTAGACCTTGAAGGCCACCTCTTTTCAGAAAGTTTTATAGCACTAGAGGGTGTTAGTTCACGTATTTCATATAGATAACACTGTGCTCATGCACGTGAAGTTATCTGGGAGCAGGCACTGATTGGCTAAACTGCAAGTCTGTCAAAAGAACTGAAATAAAGGGGCAGTTTGCAGAGGCTTAGATACAAGATAATCACAAAGGTTAAAAGTATATTAACATAACTGTGTTGGTTATGCAAAACTGGGGAATGGGTAATAAAGGGATTATCTATCTTTTAAAACAATAAAAATTCTGGTGTAGACTGTCCCTTTAACATGAAACACTTTAGGAATATAGTGTAAAATTTTATAATTGTGCATTTTTTTTTCAGTTACATCCATTATTTATCCCCCACCCTTTTTTTCTGTAATCAAAATTGTTGGGTTGTAAAATTGCACAATAATAGAAAGTGTATAGATCAGACCTTGGAAGCATAAAGGGATATTAAACACTATGATAAACCATATATATAAAAAAGTCTGCAATCTAATTCCATTATTTATTTTGTCCCCTTTTACTGTAATTATATTCTGAAATTGTGAGCTTTTTCAGTTCTTGATAGAAATAGAAGTGCAGAAGACTGTTATATTCCACACAGCCATTGGCTTTACAGTCTAGTGACCTATTTATAACTGTCGTTAATTGGCCACAGTCGAGAATGCAACTTAAGTTACAACATGGCAGCTCCCATTGTTTTATAGACACTAAAACTTTACACTTATTTTGTCAGTATTTAAACAGCTAATAATACTTTAAAAAATACATCTAGATGTTATTCTCAGACTAATCTTTTCTTTGCATAATTCTATCTAGCATTTATTTAGTGTTTAATGTCCCTTTAAGAGACATGAACCCCATTTTTTTCTTTCATTATTCAGATACAGCATGCAATTTTAAACACATTTCCAATTGACTTCTTTTATCTAATTTGCTTTGTTCTCTTGAAATTTTTTTTTTAAAAGCATACCTAGTCAGACTTAGATGCAGCCATGTACTACTCAGAGCTAGCTGCTGATTGGCAGCTGCACATAAATGTCTGTTGTCATTGGTTCACCAGATGTATTCAGTTAACTCCCAGCAGTGCATTGCTACACCCTCAACAACGGATACCAAGATATTGAAGCATGATACATAATAACAGTAAATTGGAAAGTTGTTTAAAACAGTTTGCCTTGTCTAAGTCATGAAATAAAAAAATTGGGTTTTTATCTCCCTTTAAATTAAAATTGCACGAGAATATTAAGTGCATTATCCAGACTTTAGAAAAGCCATTAAAAGGATAGAAAGGTAAAAACTGAAATGTGCGTAGGTGCATTTTAACCCCTTAACGACCGAGGACGTGCAGCGTACGTCCTCTAAAAAAATACCCTTAACGACCAAGGACGTACCCTGCACGTCCTCGGTCTGGAAAGCAGCTGGAAGTGATCCTGCTCGCTTCCAGCTGCTTTCCGCTTATTGCAGTGATGCCTCGATATCGAGGCATCCTGCAATAACCTTTTTAAGCCATCCGGTGCAGAGAGAGCCACTCTATGGCCCTCTCTGCACCGGAGATTGTTGGCTTACCGCGTTGGTGGGTGGGAGGCTGGTGGGAGGCGGGTGGTGGCCATCGATGGCCTTGGTGACGTGCAGGGGGGGCGGGATCGTGGGCGTGGATGATCGGGGGCGCGCACTGACGCACTGGGCGGGGGTGGGCGCGTGCACGGGGAGGGAACGGGTGGGAACCGCTACACTACAGAAAAAAGTTAAACCAAAAAATGCAAAAAAAAAGGGAATAAAAGTTTTTTTTTATAAATCAATTAAGGTGTTGGGGTTTGTCTGTGGGGGGGGGGAGCTACACTACAGAATTTCTATTTTTTTTTTAAAAAAACGTTTTTTTCTTGAAACTGGGTACTGGCAGACAGCTGCCAGTACCCAAGATGGCCCCCAATAATGCAGAGGGGGAGGGTAAGAGAGCTGTTTTGGGGGTGGATCAGGGAGGTTGGGGGCTAAGGCGGGATTCTACAAAGCAGCATATGTAAATATGCTAAAAAAAAAAAAAAAAGAACAAATTAAAAAAACCTTTTATTTTAGTACTGGCAGACTTTCTGCCAGTACTTAAGATGGCGGGGACAATTGTGGGGTGGGGGAGGGAAGGGAGCTGTTTGGGAGGGATCAGGGGGTGGGATGTGTCAGGTGGGAGCCATAATACACGTGTGATGCGCAGCAGCATTTAGCGGCCTTCTAATTACCAGAAAGCAACGCCAAAATCATATATGTCTGCTATTTCTGAAAAAAGGGGATCCCAGAGAAGCATTTACAACCATTTGCGCCATAATTGCACAAGCTGTTTGTAAATAATTTCAGTGAGAAACCTAAAATTGTGAAAAATGTAACGTTTTTTTAAATTTGATCGCATATGGTGGTGAAATGGTGGTATGAAATATACCAAAATGGGCCTAGATCAATACTTGGGGTTGTGTACTACACTACACTAAAGCTAAAATTAACCATACAAGCTCCCTACATGCTCCCTAATTAACCCCTTCACTGCTGGGCATAAAACACGTGTGGTGCGCAGTGGCATTTAGCAGCCTTCTAATTACCAAAAAGCAACGCCAAAGCCATATATGTCTGCTATTTATGAACAAAGGGGATCCCAGAGAAGAATTTACAACCATTGATGCTATAATTGCACAAGCTGTTTGTAAATGATTTCAGTGAGAAACCTAAAGTTTGTGAAAAAATTTGTGAAAAAGTGAACAAATTTTTTTTTGATCGCATTTGGCGGTGAAATGGTGGCATAAAATATACCAAAATGGGCCTAGATCAATACTTTGGGATGTCTTCTAAAAAAAATATATATACATGTCAATGGATATTCAGGGATTCCTGAAAGATATCAGTGTCCCAATGTAATTAGCACTCATTTTGAAAAAAAGTGGTTTGGAAATAGCAAAGTGCTACTTGTATTTATGGACCTATAACTTGCAAAAAAAGCAAAGAACATGTAAACATTGGGTATTTCTAAACTCAGAACAAAATTTAGAAACTATTTAGCATGGGATTTTTTTGGTGGTTGTAGATGTGTAACAGATTGTGGGGGTCAAAGTTAGAAAAAGTGTGTTTTTTTCCATTTTTTCCTCATATTTTATAAAAAAAATTAGAGTAAATTATAAGATATGATAAAAATAATGGTATCTTTAGAAAGTCCATTTAATGGCGAGAAAAACGGTATATAATATGTGTGGGTACAGTAAATGAGTAAGAGGAAAATTACAGCTAAACACAAACACCGCAAAAATGTAAAAATAGCCTTGGTCCCAAACGGACAGAAAATGGAAAAGTGCTGCGGTCATTAAGGGGTTAAAGGTACACTCAAGTCAAAACTAAACTTTCATGATTCAGATAGAGGAAGTAATTTTTTAACAACTTTCCAATTTACTTCAATTTACAAAATGTGCACAGTCCTTTTATATTTACACGTTTTGAGTCATGTGCAAGAATTCACAGAATATATGTATATGCATTTGTGATTGGCTGATGGTTGTCACATGAAGCAGTAGGAGTGGAAATAGACAACTTTAAAATTTGTTAGAAAAAAATGTACTACTCATTTGAAGTTCAGACTAAGCGCTATTGCATTGGCTAATTATTATTCATGTGTTGATTATGCAAATCTACTGTATTTACTGGTGCATTTAAATGTTAAAAAGGAGCACTTCCATTAGCAAAAATGCTTTTATTAAAAGTTATCACTGATATTCAGCGGCGTGCGCACATGTGCCATTAGTGCTCTGTGCTCCAGCATTCAAACAACACATCTTATCAGATAGTCAGCGGTGACTTGTATGACACAAATGAAGTCTTCACTGAGTCAATACACACCACAGCCAGCTCTATGACAAGACAGTGTCTGTATCCTGATGGTCTAATCACACATAACAATTGTGCGTATGCCTCTGACACAGTAGTAAAATATTAGAAGCATTTTTACTAATGGAAGTATATTGTAAATATGCTTCTATTTAAAATGGAAATGCATACGCACATTACAGCTTTCTATCCCTTTCATACAGTAGATTTGCATAAACAACAAATATATAATAAAAATACAATGCAATAGCACTTGCTTTTTTTTCTAACAAATTTCAGTTACTTCCATTTTTCCTGCCCCATCTATCATGTGACAGCCATCAGCCACTCATAAAACAAATACACTGTAAACGCTTGCAAATGATCAGTAGGAGCTGGTGCGTATATAAAAAAGATTGTGTACATTTTGATAATGAAAGTAAATGTATTTTTTTAGTTGCATTGTTTGATCACGTACCTCCTTTATAGCTATCCTCTCAGCAGAGGAGATAAGTGGCTTATAAAACAGTGTTATATACCTGGACTGCAAACTAATTCAAATATTGCTAACAAAATAACAATTTTAATTTATTAATATTGATTTTGTGTATAAATCTTTTGTACTGCAGTGTTGAATCGCTGATATATTCTATACAAATAATAAAAAAAATTGAATAGTTTCTTTAAGATTTTGTAAACTAGTAAAAGTCACTGTCTTTAAAATGTTGCTGTTGCATAAAAAGAGACACTATGGGCCCCATTTATTATACAGCAGGGGGCAAGAACCCCAGACAGCGAACTCTTCTGTTTGTGTTTACAGCAAGCAAGGAAACTTCAGCTAATTGATTTAATGTTGCACAACAATTGCTTGCTCAAAATAAGCACGTGCCTATTATCCCAGATGGATCAGTAAAGGATTTTTAAAGGACCACTATATACAGTAGAAAAGTATAAAAAACCTAACCGCTGAAAACGAAGTATTAACAACAAAAAATTCCAGCCTGAAACATTTAACCAAAAAACCTAACCGCTCACAAGAAATATTAACAAAAAAACCTAACTGCTGAAAACAAATTATTAACAAAAAAAAAACAAAAAACGCTTGCATGAAGCATTTAACCAAAACCTAAACGCCCGCACAAAATATTAACAAAAAAACCTAACCGCCGAAAACGAAGTATTAACAAAAAAAATCTTACCACCCCCACAAAGTATTAACAAAAAAAAACCTAACCACCCACACAAAGTATTAACAAAAAAAAACTAACCACCCACACAAAGTATTAACAAAAAAAGCCTAACCACCCACACAAAGTATTAACAAAAAAAGCCTAACCACCCACACGAAGTATTAACAAAAAAAAACTAACCACCCACACGAAGTATTAACAAAAAGAACCTAACTGTCCCCGCTATTTATTTACCAAAAAAATCTTACCGCCCGCACAAAGTATTAACAGAAAAAAAACCTTAGCGCCCGCAAGAAATATTAACAAACAGCTAAAGCAATAGTACCTCTAAACCGCCAACCCCCACATCGCAAAATAATAAAGTAATTAACCCCTAATCCGCAAATTAAAATATTAAACCCTTAAGCCTCCAAACCGCCAAAACACAAACTACATACTTACAATATTAACCCCTAAACCGTAAAAACCTCCACATCGCCAACTACCTAGTTACAATATTAACTTCTAAACCACCAACCCCCAACAACGCAAAAAAATCTAATCACTAAGCCCCCTAACCTAAAACCCATAAATTAACCCCAATTATTTTACAAGAATTAAGATCAAATTAAAAAAAACTAAATATTCAAAAAATTAAAAAAATCTAACATTACAAACCCCCCCCCCACTAAAATTACAAAAACTAAAAATATATCTAATTAAAGAAAAAGTAAACTTAATTATCCAAAATAAAAAATGTAAAACCTAAACTAATACCCCAATAAAAAAGCCCCCCAAAAATAAAAAAACCCTAATCTAACACTAACCTACCAATAGCCGTTAAAACGGCCTTTTGTAGGGCATTGCCCTAAGTTAAACTGCTCTTTTACCTAAAAAAAAAAAATACAAAGTACCCCCTAAGAGTTAAACCCCTACCCAACCAACCCCGCCCCAAAAAAAGTCTAAAAAACCCCTAAGCTATCCATTGCCCCTAAATTGGCATTTGTATGGGCATTCAGCTCTTTTGCTGCCTATTAAAATAAAAAAAAACTAATCTAAAAAACCCCACTAACACTAAACTACCAATAGCCCTTAAAAGGGCTTTAACCAATATAAAGTACTAACTAATTACCCCCTAAAAGTAACCCCCTCTACCCACACTAATTTTAAAAACCTAAGCTACCCATTGCCCCTAAAGGGGCATTTGTATGGGCATCAGCTCTTTTGCTGCCTATTAAAAAATAAAAAAAATTCCTAATCTAAAAAAAAACTACCAAAAAAAAACAAAACAAAAACCCCTAAATCTAACCCCGAAATAGATACTCACAGTTCCTGAAGTCCGGTAATGAAGATCTTAATCCAGAGAAAAGGTGGCTCGGAGAGGAGGTGACCGTGGAGCATGACTGGCATGACTGGCGATTGCGGAGCAGGACCGGCCGCACACTGAAGATTGAATGCAAGGTACCCCATTTATATTGGGGTACCTTTAATTCCTACTGGCTGAAATTTTCAAATCAGCCAATAGGATAAGAGCTACTGAAATCCTATTGGATGATTTGAACAGCCAATAGGATTTCAGTAGCTCTCATCCTATTGGCTGCTTTCAAAATTTCAGCCAATAGGAATAAAAGGTACCTAAATGGGGTTCTTTGCATTCAATATTCAGTATACGGCGGCAACTGCATGAAGAGGATCCTCCACGCCGGTCCTGCTCCGCGACCACCGGTCCTGCTCTGTGATCACCGGTCCTTCTCCATGGTCAACTCCGTCCGCGCCGCCTTCGCTCCGGGTGAAAATAGTAGATGTCCCTGTGCTGGATGAGGTTGAATCTGCCTGGAAGAAGACCTTCACTGCCGAACTTTAGGAACTGTGAGTTCCTATTTCTGGGTTAGACTTAGGTTTTTTGGGTGTTTTTGAGTGTTTTTTTTTTTTTAGATTAGGGATTTTTTTTATGGCATCAAAAGAGCTGATACTCATACAAATGCCCCTTTAGGGGCAATGGGTAGCTTAGGTTTTTTACACTTATTTTTTTTATATTTTGGGGGTTTTGTGGGTGTGGTGTCTACTTTTAGGGGGTACTTTATAAAAAAAAATTGGAAGTTTATTGTTAGATTAGGGGGTCTTTTTATTTTTGTGAGGTGTTATTTTTATAAAGGTGTTAGATTAGGTTTAATTTTTTTATAATTGTATTTATTTTTTTCAGTAATTTTAAATAGACTGCCCTCTGGGCAGGCTTATCGCCTAGTACATAATAAAAGACAATGCAAAGGCACTTGGTTTGAATTGCAAATAAGTAGCAAAATTATTTTCCAAACAAATTTTAAAGTTAGGTTTATTTTCCTTCCCACTGCATCATGTGACCACCATCAACCAATCACAAAATGTAAGAAAATTGTATTAAAGGAACATTGAATGGTCTGATGTGATTCTCCATTTTTGTATTTGAAATATCAGTTTTTAATCATTGAAACTGCAGCCCATTATTTTTAAGAACATGCTCATTCAAATTGACTGGGCCTGTAGGAAGCCCAGACCTGCTTATGTTATATCCCTTTTTATACATAAAGGCCAATACTGAATAGGTGGTGGTTGCAGGGACAAAATGAAACAGTTATTGAAATTGCAAGATAAACCTAAAGGACCAATTCAAACACATTTAATACTCTACAGCTTGTATAACAAGTATTTGGGAACACATTAAAACACCTCTTGCTTTTGTGTAAAACATGTTCTTGTCCTACACTCTCAATGAAACCAAAAAGCAAAATCTGTAACCTGCAAATGCTGCAATTTTACACAAAATCAAATGGTGTTCAATGTCCCTTTAAGAAGAATAAAATACAGTACAGAGTCCCTTTAAGAAATGTTCCTTTACAGAACTTTTGTAATTCAGCTCTGTGTACGTGTTGGATTTTAAATCATGTCATGTATTCATTTAAACCAATTTGAATTGCTCTACAGAATATTATGATAATAATAATAATAATAAAAAACTATGTAAAATGTATAACATTTCTGTGTCTTCAGGCAAATGGAATTTTATAATAATAATTACCATTTAAATACCCCGGGTTTAGAGTTGCTATTTCCAATAACTGAAAATCCTGTAGATAATACGGCAAGTCCGATGAGATGCCATTCAGAATGTTACTCTTAAATAGAAGAGTTGAAATTAAATGCATGATCCCCAGTGAATCATACTGAATCATGAATTGCCACGCTTTGCTCTTGATTTACTGCACAATTTAAGTCACTTGGCTACATTTACATCTATCAAATTATAAATATAGCATCCCTGCATCCTTCATAGTGGATCAAATCTGTCAGCCCATTGAATTGGTCACAGAACATGTAAGCTGATATTAAAGGGAGGATATATACCAGTAGGTGTATATAACACTGGTATTTTTCTTTATGGTGATATAAATGTATTTTTTTATCTACTGAACCCAATGTTTTTCTTTTGTGATTCATATAGAGCATGCAATTTTAAGCAACTTTCTAATTTACTCCTATTATGTTTTTCTTCGTTCTCTTGCTATCTTTATTTGAAAAAGAAGGTATCTAAGCTAAGGAGCCAGACAATTTTTGGTTTAGTACCACGGACAGCACTTGTTTATTGGTGCTGTCCAATCAGCAAGGACAACCCAGGTTCATCACCAAAAATGGTCCTGCATCATAACTTACATTCTTGCTTTTCAAATAAAGATACCAAGAGAATTAAGAAAATTAGATAATAGGAGTAAATTAGAAAGTTGCTTAAAATTGCATGCTCTATCTGAATCACGAAAGAAAAACATTTAATTCAGTGTGCCTTTAAGTGATCAAGGCTGTTGAATTAGAAAATACCAAAAATCATTTGAAAAGTGTTTTCTGATGATTTGAAAACTGGTGTCAAATTGTTCCCATTCATTGTTATCTGAACATAAGTTGTTATTGTTAGCATTAATTTGTGAAATGCTGCCCAATTCCATAGCTCTGGGTAACAAGGTTTTATAAATGGTTGCAATGTATTCAAGTTTAAAAAAAACATTCAAGGCATTAGACATGAGAACAATTTAAATAGGCCACAATGAGAAGAAAACTGACTTTTCAGAAATTAATAAATGATCACCAAAATTAATCACAGCAGCAATAACTATTATGTGTGTATTTTCATAAGGGTCATATTTATTTAAAGGGACAGTGTACTGTAATTTTTTTCCCAATGATTTTACCTGCTGGAATGTATTACATGTTTTACAAATAATTTGTTTACCTTTGTTTTGTCATTTGAAGCAATTGTTCTTGCCTGTTGTATCCCTACCTACACAAAAAAGTAATACTTAAATACTGGCTATAGAAAAGCTATGTAAACAAAAAGGTATTGAAGTAATCATGTTCCCATTCGGTGGTGAGACAGAAATATAATTAAATGGTAATTTTCATTGTTCTCTCTCAGTATTGGTCTCACTGTGTATAGAGAGATATGATAAGGCGAATTGTGTGTAAAAATAAAGAGATAAGCTAATGAGGTCTGCCTGAAAGCTCAACCCATTTAATTGGCTGGTGATTTAAAGTATCAGGGATAGCTATTTATTATACAACAATAAACACAAAGGAGCAGCTTCCCACACCTGTTATACTCTGTAGCTGGTAGTCATTGTAAAGAATGTAATTTAAAAGAATAAAATAATTTTATAGTACATTGTACCTTTAATGAGATAAAATATATTTCAGATATCTTGCATTAACAAACAAGCCAAATGTAAAAAAATCTCAATACATCAACACATTTTTTTTCTGTAATTCTTGTTCTTTACCCAAACACCACACCATGCTTTATTTAAAGAGGACAATCTGGACTTTATACTAAAGCAAACATGTCACTGCCATGTTGTTAGCAAAACTTACATATTTTGCCATATTTTATCCTATAACATCTGCTGCGGCTAATTAGGGAAAGATACACAGCAGCGCTAGTGTTAGTCTGCAGAGTTTAGTTACAGGTAAATGATGAAAGAATACTGCATTTTCTAACTACATATAATTAAACATTTTATATTAAAACTTCAAAGTATTTAACGTCCCTTTAATTATTTGTTTGGCAAGGTCTGCATCCCTCTACAGTTGCTAAGAGGCGGATTGCACAAGAGAGCTCTTGTATGAAGTTAAAGGGGCAGTAAACACCTTGAGATTTGTATATAAAATGTATAGTTATGCGTAATGAAACAACTTTGCAATTTGCAATAATTTTTTATTTTGCCTCTCTTTCGTTTAATTTAGCTCTGAAAATTGAGCAATTTCTAATTCCAAGAACTTAGACTGCACTCTGCTAACTTCTCAAGGATAACTCTGCTATATATCTGTCCCCAGTTAGTGGGTGGAGTCTGGTTATTAATAACAATTGCAGTAAAAAGGATGTTAATTTGTTAAAAAAAAGTTAAAACGTTAAGACTTGACTGATACATTATTCTAAAGCAACATGTCAGAACTATCTTGTAAATAAAAGGGGTTGCTGTCCTTTTAAATTTCTCCACACAATGCTCTATTGCAAGTGGTGATTGGGTAATCTGTTTGAGAACTTGCCCACCTACAGTTTGATACATTTTCCTGTAAGCAGCTTTCTCACACAGTTTTATCTACTATGTTATTCACTAGGTAAAATGACATGGCTGAAATACAATTCTCACCTCCACTTCCTGTCTGAGAATTTGTCACAAACTACATGACAGTCTGTAGGGCTGCTAGGTGTTCAGTATTCAATTTAACAGTCTAGACAGTCCAGTATTTTAGCAGGCTGTCCTGTGAAATCTATACAAAAATACTGTACACTTGAATGTCCATTTTTTTAAAGTCCCGTGAATGTCAGATAAATGTAAAAGGTCTCCTATGCCACAGTGACTTAAAAATATGACCAGTAAGAAGTTACACTGCGCATGTTCTATGTGTTACTGGCAGCAAAGCAGAAGAATAACACTGTTTTATGTATTACAGGCAGTCATGAGATGTTAAATTTATGTGTGCTCCTGGCAGTCACGGGGTCAAATCACTACTATATACTTGTGTTATTGTCAGCCAAAGAGATAATAATATTGGTCTTTATTTTACTGGCAGCTAAGGGGAGCCAAGTTCAGTTGTGAAAAAAATACATGGTGGAACCAAGGGTGATGCCCAAGGTAGGACTTTTTGTTGTGGCAATGTTTCCCCACCTACCGCCTGTGTCCAGTCACTTACAGATAGTTTAGTATTTTTTAGAGGACAACTGGCAACCCTAATGACGGGAAGTCTAATTCTTGTAACTAAGGTAAAAGCAGATTGTTATTATGTGAAGTAGAAGTGTTATACAATAAACTAGATCATTATATTGCCTTTAGTTCTGACTCTTTCACTAAATACTGTGTAGTCAATGATCCATAGATCCTTTTGAGCATTAGTTTTTGTGAGTTTTTTTTAGTTGAAACTTTTCTACTTTTGCAGGACATCTCCAAAATACCATTGGCTGTTTCTTTTATTTTAATATAATTATTAAACACATTCCATCTCCAAAAAATGATTTACATTTTTTGTATTTATGTGTCCAGCCTAAATCCACACTGTGGTCAGCTAGGATTTTATGGGCTAGATTTATCAAGGGCTAGGAGAATTATCCTTTATATTCTCATCCAAGTTCTGTGCACGTATTAATTTGCGGAGTGCTCTGTTTGGAAGGCGTGCTGGGGCAAATTATGATGAACTTCACGCAATTTATCATTTCAAACCCATGTTTTTTTTAGTAGAATTTATGCCCTCTTCAAGTAATATATTACTTTTGCATTTTACATGGGGCAATTTGCAAATCAATTTTTGTGAGACTATGAGCAGGATTTATCAAAGCAATTCTCCTAAATTTGCGCCTATAAATCCGCATACAACTGAATCTTTTGATTTCTTAAAGCAAAGTGCGCCTATAATTGGGCAAGTCCGACTATACATTCCTCTCACTTTTTTCGTGTTTGCCAAGGCACACCAGTGAAGTTAAAAAATTGTTAAATCACATTTCCTAGAGTCCACCTTAGCATTATGCCCATTTACCAATTTATCTTTTTTTTGTTTTGCACCTTTGGAGAACGCAAAGTTCTCCTACAAATATGTGCACTATAGTTCTCCATAAGTACTGCAGAGAACAGCATTAGAAATCATCATGTCTTTGAGCTTGTGTTGTGTTCACATCTATTTCTGATGGAGTACTTTCTGATTCTATCAGGTCTATCTGTGATACATATGCCAAATATAGAATGCAAAATTGTCCCACAAAGAACAAAAAATATTTTCACAATTGTAATGTGTTTTTGGTTACAAAGGGTCATTATTATAACAAAGTAAAATTAAAAAGTAACCCTTTTTTAAGTGAACCAGTACGCCTTGGCGGATGCAAAGTGAGAGAAATGTATAGTCGGATTTGCCCAATTTTATGTCATATACGGATTTATAGGCACAATTTTAGGAGAATTGCTTTGATTAATCCTGCTTAATAGGGTCTTCGCTAATTCTTTTCTCTCTTATTCCAGTTTATATCCTTGTGTGTGTGTGTGTGAGAGAGTGTGTATGTGTGCATGTTGTGTGTGTGAGTGTATGTGTCTGTGTGTGTCTAAAAAATGTTTGATGGCCCTTCAAGTTAAAAAAAAATCCAATAAATGTCAATGTACTCCTTTCATAAGAAAAGGATAGGACTTCACATGTAAAGTTTGCAGGTTTTTTAGTTCTAAGAATTCAAAGTGCATATGGCAAGCATCATAAGCCTAACTCTGCCACATATCTGTACCTAACTGGCTTCAGCAGAGATGATTGCATAAGAACTGCAAAGCAAAGTATGTTTTGCTAACATATTGACTGTGGCTAGCTGTGTAAATAAACCCTGGTTTGAATCCTCCAAATAAGTGGTCAGTGGAGTTTGGCTATTTAAAGGGACAGTATACACTGATATTTTCTTTGCATAATTTTTTTGTGGATTTTTTTTTTTTTTTTTTAATGTATAGCTTTGCTTATTTTTAAATAACATTGCTCTGATTTTCAGACTCCTAACCAAGCCTCAAAATTTTATGTGAATACCGTCAGCTACCTACTCCAGCTTGCTCCTGTTTGTGTAAAGGGTCTTTTCATATGCAATAGAAGGGGGAGGGGGAGTGTCTTATTTGCCACTTGCAGTGGGCTTTCCAGCTATCTTTTCAACAGAGCTAAACTGAGAGCTTCTAAGTAAGTTTTTAAACAGTTTTATACTGGATTTTTATATCAGTATCTGTGCATCTTATTCTTTATAGTAGTGTCTTTTACATGCAGTTATATGAAAATGAGTGTATACTGTCCCTTTAAGGACAATTGTGAGTTTCATGCTCCTTTAGCATATTATTTAAAGTATGCTATGGACTTTATAAATGGGACTTATTTCTTAAACTATAGAACTATGAAGAAACTCATATGAAGAAACAAATAAGCAACTGCTTTGTAATGCTTTACCCTGTATGACATTCCTCTCAATGTTATTTATACTCTCTGAACAATGGAAGCATTGGGTTGCATACTTTGGTATCTGAGATCATGTGTATTTGTATTTCTGGTAGTAATTGTTCAGATTTTCAGCTCAGTATACAGAAAACATTTGTATAATCCCATCTTTTGCTTTTTACATTTTTATCTTATTAGGGGATTAATTTACAGTTGTGCCACAGAACAGTAGCTTTGAATGCATCATCCTGTATCTACCAGCTGGGATAATGGCGCCATAGCTTATTGAAATAAATCTCTCCTATGTCCCATGGAAAGTTTGAACAAGTATATTGGAACTCTTACAATCGAAAAGGATCAACCCCATCCGAACAGACTGAAATATTAGAGGTAATTATTCTCCAGAACATGAAAAGAAACCTCACATTCTAGGAAGTTAGAACATTACAAAATAAGAAAATACATAAATCTTGTGTGGCCCAGTGAAATGGAATTAAACACCTGGTAAGGTGGCGAAATCAAATTAATTACCAGAATATGGAACAAGGCTACGGATGTGCCCTTTAGACTTAGTGACTTTATTGCAAAATTATGAAGGTTTTTTTTTTGCAGTCACAAGTAATATTGCTTTTATATATATTACTGCAATGAAATTTGTCTCTGTGTAATATGCAATTTAGTGTTAGTCAAATGGCAGGTGTTCGTGACTGTTAGATGACTTTAGGAAAACTGATTTGTAGAATCAGACGCAGGGTGATTTTAGAACTTATTTCAAGAAATCTAAATTATAATTTTACCATGTGATGCTGAACCTTAAACTTCTATATTTCTTTTAAAAAGTGAATTAAAGTTAAAAAAATAAGTTTCAACAAGCATTTTTATTTATTTAAGAATTTCCATCCCACTATAAATTAAGAAAATTATTTTTAGGGTCTCTTCTTTCAAAATTACAGTATATTCTTGGGCATTGTGTTTAATTGTGGTTATGGATTTTTTTTTTTTTTAATTTTGTGGTATTTTTTTTTTAAATAAAGCTTTATGGAGTTTATTATAAAATGTATTGATGTAATAATATTATGACTGAAATAAAGAGAACATTTATATTTTATTTGGATTTGAGGGTGGTCAGAAGTTAGGTTAGAAATCTGGGTCATTTAATGGGTGTGAAAAATGTTGTTGAACTGTTTAACACTAGAAATCTGTCATTCCAGGGCTTGGATTTCAGGGCAGGGATTGATAGATAGAATATTGGTGGTCTGGGGCCAAAGTTTTAAAAGTTTGTGGTGCCTTTTTGCTGTTTAGGTGGGATTTTGGATTTGATGACATCATCCAATGCATCATAATGTCAGACACAATATGGAAGTGTCCAGATGGTACAAGAAGGGTAGCTTTTAACAGAGTCCATATCCCATCCCTTACACCACATATGTGACCCCCTTGTTTGAAAAAGGAGAAGTTTTTAAATGAAAGATTGAATGTCCCACTGTGATGCAGATGATCACGCTTCCAAAATAACCTTGAGCACCAGGCAAATGGCAACTCTGGCTAAAGGGGTTTGGGTTTTAACAGAGGGACAAGTGACCCCTCATTTGAAGAAGGTAAAACCTGTCTTTCAATTTAGAGGGTTGTAAGTGCCCCAATTTTAAAAAGGGGGACTTTACTTGGATGCGATCCCTGCAGTATTAATAACCTGCCTCACTAAGTTCCAGGGTGATTTTTAGAAAAGAAGCACCTTTTGAACCCCTGTTACCCTCATTAAAGCCATACAAATTAGCAGGAGACCACTAAAGACAACACACACATTGCCTATTATATCAAAACTAGTCCTAAAGCCTGTGTACACAGGCCATTTTTTACAGTACAGCGGTCCCACCCCTTACTCTCTCTCTCCTCCCTCTCTTTTGCTCTCTCACTCTCCCCCCTCTCTTTTGTGCTCTCTCTCCCCCTCTCTTTTGCGCTCTCTATCTCTCTCCACCTCTATTTTGCTTCCCCCCCCTCTTTTTTGATCTCTCTACCCCCCTCTCTTTGGTTCTCTCTCTACCTCCCTCTCTTTTGCTCCCTATCTCTCCCACTCTCTTTTGCTCTCTCTTTCCCCACCCCTCTCTTGCTCTCTCTCTCCCCTCTCTTTTGCTCCCTCTCTCCCCTCTCTCTTGCTCTCTCTCTCTTCCCCCTCTCTTTTGCACTCTCTCTCTCCACTTCTCTTATTTGCTCTCTCTCGGCCCTCTCTTTTGCTCTCTCTCTGCCTTATATTTTGCTCTCTCTCTCCCACTCTCTTTTGCTCTTTCTCTCCCCCTCTCTTTTACTCTCTCTCTTCCCCTCTCTTTTGCTCTCTCTCTCTCTCTCTCTCTCTCTCTCTCTCCTCCCTCTCTTTTGCTCTCTCTCCTCCTTCTCTTTTGCTCTCTCTTCCCCTCTATTTTGCTCTCTCTCCCCCTCTCTATCTCTCTCTCTCTCCCCCTCTCTTTTATTCTCTCTTCCCCCTCTCTTTTGCTCTCTCTCCTCCGTCTCTTTTGCTCTCTCTCCCCCCTCTCTTTTGCTCTCTTTCCCCCTCTCTTTTGCTCTCTCTCTCCCCCCTCTCTTTTGCTCTCTCTTCCCCCTCTCTTTTGCTTTCTCTCCTCCATCTCTTTTGTTCTCTCTCCCCTCTCTTTTACTCTCTTTCCCCCCTCACTTTTGCTTTATCTCCCCCTCTTTTTTGCTCTCTCTCTCTCCCCCTCCCTTTTGCTCTCTCCCCCCTCTCTTTTCCTCTCTCTCCCCCCTCTTTTGCTCTCTCTCCCCCATCTTTTGCTCTCTCTCCTCTTTCTTTTGCTCCTTCTCCCCCTCTCTTTTGCTCTCTCTCCCCGCTCTCTTTTGCTCTCTCTCCCCCTCTCATTCGCTTCCTCTCTCACACGGCCACACCCACTCCCACCAGCCATGCCCCTCACCACGTCCACTCCCGGTCCGCCACTCCCCCACCACAGTGCTCCCGTGTGGCCACGCCCCCTCATCACAGCCACTCCCCCATCACAGCGCTCATGAGACCTTCCACCGTGACTTCTGCCCACTCTCTCTGCTGTCTGATCCTAACAGCCAGGTATGTTTGTCTTTGCGCAGTTTCTTCTGACACCTTCGGACAAACATACCTGGCCTTTTATATTATAGGATATGAGTCTCATGCTCCTCTAGGCCACTCCTTTTCAAATCTGTCCTCAGGCCTTCCCAACCAAATTCCAGATTTTCAGGATTACCTTGGATGAGAGAAGGTATAATAACCATGTTTACTAATCAGCTGATTTCTTGATCTGTGCTCTAGTTCAGATATCCTCAAATTATGGTCTGTTATGGAGGCCTGAGGACAGGTTTGAAAACCAGTGCTCTAGATAAGCAGATATTCTCACAACAATCACCTACCTATTAAGTATATATATTTGGGTCTTTTGGCATCTAAAATTGAACCTAGTGAACCCATATAAGCACTAAAATGTTAGTGTAGAGCATAATTGTGCTTGGAGCATCTTAAGGGATATGCTGCCTGTCTGATATGCGAATGTTTTCGATTGCGGGCCTAGGGGCTCCTATGGCTGGTTGCTATAATTTAGGGCCTGGTGGTCTAGTGGTTCCAGCAGCGACCCCTTGCTCTCTCTCTCCTCCCTCTCTTTTGCTCTCTCTCTCCCCCCTCTCTTTTGCTCTCTCTCTCTCTCTCTCTCTCTCTCTCTCTCTCTCTCTCTCTCTCTCTCTCTCTCCCTCCCTCCCTTTTGCTCTCTCCCCCTCCCTTTTGCTCTTTTCCCCCTCTCTTTTGCTCTCTACCCCCTCCCTTTTGCTCTTTCCCCCCTCTCTTTTGCTCTCTCTCCCCCCTCTTTTGCTCTCTCTCCAACATCTTTTGCTCTCTCTCCTCTCTCTATTGCTCCCTCTCCCCCTCTCTTTTGCTCTCTCTCCCCCTCTCTTTTGCTTCCTCTCTTACACGGCCACACCCACTCCCGCCAGCCACGCCCCTCACCGCGTCCACTCTCGGTCCGCCACTCCCCCACCACGGTGCTCCCATCTGGCCATGCCCCCATCACAGCGCTCAAGAGCCCTGCCATGGCAACTTCTGCCCACCCTCTCTGCTGTCTGATCCTAACGACCAGGTATGTTTGTCCTCGCACAGTCGAACCTAGTGAACCCATATAAGCACTAAAATGTTAGTGTAGAGCATAATTGTGCTTGGAGCATCTTAAGGGTTATGCTGCCTGTCTGATATGCAAATGTTTTGGATTGCGGCCTAGGGTCTCTTATGGCAGGTTGCTATAATTTAGGGCCTAGTGGTCTAGTGGTCCCAGCAGCGACCCCATACTCACCTACCTAACCATTGAATGATGTAGTGATGGTGGCAGTTGTGGCCTTGGTCCAGGCCATTGCGTCATCCGTGGTGGGGAGCGTCAGGGGGTTTTCTCGGGCGATGTGGTCCATGCAGTCTGGGGCTTATGGTTTTCTGGTTGCATCGATGATGTCACTTCTAGTAGTCACGTTCATGACATAGGAGTAAAGCAGGCACATGGCAGTCATCTCCGGGGACCCAGGATCGTGGGTCAAACCAGCGGGCAGGTGGCGGTAGAGAGGGGGCTGTTGCTGAAAGTTGTCCGGTTTGGCTCAAGTGTGGCAGAAAACTTGGATGTCACAGGGGGAGTCCACCTTTGATATCAAAGTAGGGGACATAGGAGGCTATGGTTTGGCAGACATGGGGAGTTAGGTGCAAGAGGTTCAGACAATCAGCTGGGTTTAGCCCATTGCAACTTAGGCATCATGACAGATGGGCATGAGCCTCTGGGAGGAGGACTGCAAACAGTTATGGAGGAGATATATCAGCTGGCTTTGTTGCTGGCTCAGGGGTTAGGGAAATAGGCCTCACAATAGCAGGCAGTGGAGCATTTCATGGGAGAGAGGCAAGTTTAGGCCAAGGAGTGGTCTCCTTTAGCCAGGGGAGTATGAATGTGGCACAAGCGAGTGGGAATCCTGCTGTTAGTGTGCCAGGGGGTTTAGGGAGCCAAATGCAGATGCACGGAGTAGGAGGAGTAGCTGAGCAGTGGGCAGGCAGACCTATGCAGGGAGTGGAGTTTGGCCCTCATCATGGTGTCCTCAGTACTCCCGGCTCCATTTTGTCTTTTCAGGAGCAGTTAAGGCCAATCAGCAGAATGGCAGCATGGTCAAAACAGGTTTCAGGATCCAGTGAATTGCCAGCACTAGGAGAGCAAGCAGTGGGGAGTACGGAAGGAACAGCACATCGACCACCAGCACTGGCAGCAGGTGAGCCATTAGTATTTTCGAGTTATCAGTTGAGGCTTACAGGGCTAAGGAGCGGAGCGAGTTGTTTTTGGGTGCTAGCATCCTGTCTTATTGAGGCCAGGCCAAAGCAGAGATTGGATGTGCTAAAGTATATGGAAACAATTGAGTTAATCCATAAAATGTATAAAAAAAGGGGTATGGAGGTCATACGATGCAGATTATAGGCGAAAGATGGTGAGGAACCCATTATTGTCATTTGGTATGACTGACGTGTACCTGTGGCAATGCTTAGGAACTGAAAGGTCATCTTCCCCCCTCCGGGAGGGTGGGTCTGAACAGACAGATTGGGGGGGCGGAAAGCGGAAAGGCAGGGAATGTTGGAAATATGATGGCAAGTGTGACACAGGGACAAACTGTTCCTTTTTTCACCCCTGCTTGTACTGTGGGGCCATGCATCCCGGGGCTGAATGTTTATGGAGGAAAGAAGGGATCAGGCATGGCGCAGGCAGAGGAGCAGTAGGCCCAAAGGGTGTCAACGCCCTTAAAGTTGAAATTATTTGGATTACTTTTTAATAGTAGGGAGGGCAGACTCATCAGAATGTGCTAGACTCATGTCAGTAATGAGGAACCTTCTTTCCCATTTCAGGTGCCTTTAGTGGAGGAAAACACGCAGGGGCCGTGCACTCGCCTAACATTCCTGGGTATCAAAATTGATATGCAAGAAAGGATGTGCCATTTGCCTGAAGAAAAAGTGGCTCACATGCTGGCCGTGATTTCTGCGGCTGTGGCGGCTGAATGGCTTTCCTTAAGGTTAAGGGAGCTGCAGTCACTATTTGGTCTTTTGAACTTCACCTGTAGTGTCATCCCTATGGGAAGGGTGTTCAACAGAAGGTTAGAGGGCCCACTGAAACTGTTGAGTTACAGGCTAAAATGCTTGCGGTACAGTTACACCGACAAGACTCGTAATGGCTGCGTTCCGGTTTTTATGCTGAAATGGCCATTTTTTCAGCGTTAAAACCGGAACATAAAACTTGTAATCTAGGTGAATGTTATTTGTATATATTAGGACCTCCGATGCCGCCAACTAGTGTTAAGCTTTAAGAAAGTTTAGTTATTTGTGCCTAGTTATTAATAAACGTGACCTTGATCCACGGTCTTATACCTACAAAAAGTTGTCTGTGTGTTAATTGAAGTAAGGTGATAATGAAGTAATGGTGATTTAACCCTTATGTGGCAAGTGACCATTTTGTGAGACAATCCCTTTTTTAAATGAGGATTCACATGCATAGGTAGCTATAAGGCTATCACCATATGGATCAAAATTAGGTGTGCAGGATCTCCCCTATGTTGCCTGTACAATACTCTGAGTGCAACATTTATGCAAACCATTATGTTACTTTCTAAAATGACCTGGTTTTGCTAAAAAAACAAAACACAGTAGGCTAGATTTAGAGTTTTGCGGCCAAAGGGGTGCGTTAGCTACGCGTGTTTTTTTTCCCCTGCACCTTTTAAATAACGCTGGTATTTAGAGTTCTCTGAAGGACTGCGTTAGGCTCCAAAAAGGCAGCGTACAGGCATATTTACCACCACTTCAACTCTAAATACCAGCATTGCTTACGGTAGCGGCCAGCTGGAAAAACGTGCTCATGCACGATTCCCCCATAGGAAACAATGGGGCAGTTTGAGCTGCAAAAAAACTAACACCTGCAAAAAAGCAGCGTTCAGCTCCTAACGCAGCCCCATTGTTTCTGCACCTAACACCCTAACATGTACCCCGAGTCTAAACACCCCTAACCTTACACTTATTAACCCCTAATCTGCCGCCCCCGCTATTGCTGACACCTGCATTTTATTATTAACCCCTAATCCTCCGCTCTGGACAACGCCGCAACCTACATTATCCCTATGTACCCCTAATCTGCTGCCCCTAACATCGCTGACACCTTCATAATATTTATTAACCCCTAATCTGCCCCCCCAACATCGCCGCTACCTTACCTACACTTATTAACCCCTAATCTGCCGACCGGACTTCGCCGCAACTATAATAAATTTATTAACCCCTAAACCGTCGCACTCCCGCCTCAAAAACGCTATAATAAATAGTATTAACCCCTAATCTGCCCTCCCTAACATCTTTGACACCTAACTTCAAGTATTAACCCCTAATCTGCCAACCGGACCTCGCCACTACTCTAATAAATGTTTTAACCCCTAAAGCTAAGTCTAACCCTAACACCCCCTAAGTTAAAAATAATTTTTATCTAACGAAATAAATTAAATCTTATTAAATAAATTATTCCTAATTAAAGCTAAATACTTACCTGTAAAATAAATCCTAATATAGCTACAATATAACGAATAATTATATTTAGCTATTTTAGGATTTATATTTATTTTACAGGCAACTTTGTATTTATTTTAACTAGGTACAATAGCTATTAAATAGTTATTTACTATTTAATAGCTACCAAATTAAAATAATAACAAAATTACCTGTAAAATAAATCCTAACCTAAGTTACAATTAAACCTAACACTACACTATCAATAAATAAATTAACTAAACTACCTACAATTACCTACAATTAAATCAACTAAACTAAATTACAAAAAAAAGCAAACACTAAATTACAAAAAATAAAAAAGATTACAAGAATTTTAAACTAATTACACCTACTCTAAGCCCCCTAAAAAAATAACAAAGCCCCCCAAAATAAAAAAATGCCCTACCCTATTCTAAAATAAAAAGTTTACAGCTCTATTACCTTACCAGCCCTTAAAAGGGCTTTTTGCGGGGCATGCCCCAAAGAAATCAGCTCTTTTGCCTGTAAAAAAAAAACATACAATACCCCCCCAACATTACAACCCACCAACCACATACCCCTAATCTAACCCAAACCCCCCTTAACTAAACCTAACACTAAGTCCCTACCTTGTATTCACCCAGCCTGGTATCACCAATCCGTCCAGAAGAGGTCCTCCAGAGGGTCCGAAGTCTTCATCCTATCCGTCCAGAAGAGGTCCTCCAGAGGGTCCGAAGTCTTCATCCTATCCGGCCAGAAGAGGTCCTCCAGAGGCTCGGAAGTCTTCATCCAGGCGTCATCTTCTATCTTCTTCCATCCGGAGCGGGTTCATCTTGAAGCAGCCGGCGCGGATCCATCCATGCAGCACCATCTGCTATTGAGAATGTGCAAGAGTTCACAGTGTATGTGTATATGGGTCTGTGATTGGCTCATGGCTATCACATGATACAGTGGGGCTGGCAAATTGAAGTAAATTTTGAAATTTGTCAGAAAAACCCCCACTGCTCATTTAAAATTAAAAGTAATTGCTATTATGCACTTGTTGTTTGAATTAAGCCTTAAAGGAAACCCAAAATGTTTCTTTCATGATTTAGATAGAGAATACAATTTTAAACAACATTCTAATTGACTTCATTTTTTAGATATCCTTTGTTGAAGAAATAGAAATGCACATGGGTGAGCCAATCACACGAGGCATCTATGTGCAGTCACCAATCAGCACCATTTTTTCTTCATTTTCTTGCAGGACGGTAAGTTGAGGAGTGTGTCTGCAGCACTATATGGCAAAAGTTTTTCAAAAATGTTATATATTAGCAAGAGCACTAGATGGCAGCACTGTATCCTGTCAAGTAGTGCTTCAGGCATGTGTACGCTACCGATTTAGATATCTCTTCAACTAAGAATATTATGAGAACAAAGCAAAATTGGTAATAGAAGTAAATTTGGAACTTTTTTTTAAATTGTATTTTATATCTGAATCATGAAAAAAATATTTTGGGTTTCATGTCCCTTTAAAGATGCAAAGATAGTCAGAAAATTCCATTGTATTGTCATATGCCACAAATGTGTGTCTTATTTTGGAAAACTGTCTGAACAGCTAAACAAGTCAAGAGATCTAAACCAGGCATTATTCACACTTCTGAGCGAGTTAGGTACTGGTCAAACATTTTATGTCATATTTTCCTTAAAGGGACATGAATCCCAATTTTTTTCTTTCATTATTAAGATAGAGGGGTCAATTTATCAAGCTCCGTATGGAGCTTGATGCCCCTTGTTTCTGCGAGCCTTCAGGCTCACCGGAAACAGAAGTTATGAAGCAGCGGTCTAAAGACTGCTGCTCCATAACTTGTCCGCCTGCTGTGAGGCGGCGGACAGAAATCAATCCGATCAAATACGATCGGGTTGATTGACACCCCTGATAGTGGCCGATTGGCCATAAATCTGCAGGGGGCGGCATTGCACCAGCAGTTCACAAGAACTGTTGGTGCAATGATAAATGGCGACAGCGTATGCTGTCAGCATTTATCGATGTGCGGCGGACATGAAACGCTACATCGTATCATGTCCGCTCACACATTAATAAATTTACCCCTGGGAATGCAATTTACTTCTATTATTTAATTTGCTTCACTCCGCAGATATCCTTTGTTGAAGAAATAGCAATGTACATGAGTGAGCCAATTGCATGAGGCATCTATGTGCAGCCTCCAATCAGCAGCTACTAAAATATAAGGTTAAAGCAGCAGTGCACTACTGAGACCGAGCTGACACATCTGGTGAGCCAATGACAAAAAGCACATGTGTGAAGCCACCAATCACCAGATGGCACACAGCAGCACACTGCTGCTTCTTAGCCTATCTAGATATGCTTTTCACAAGTGAACAAAGTACGTGTTAATGAAAGTAAATTGCATGCTCTATATGAATCATGAAAGTTTCGGCTTCCACATCCCTTTAAGACATCATCATCACAGAATGCCAGAAGTTAATTATTAACATTAGAAAGTACAACCTAACTGAAGGAACATGAGCTTTTTGTATAGAAATCAAAACATTCCTCTGACTAAAATACTAATCTGGTAACTATTATATTCCACAATAATGTTTCCATATGCTTTGTCTTAGAATCCAGTCAATAGGTTATCTTTATCACAAAGTGGTCTACCATATTTGCTTGCGTGAGCTGTAGGGTGTACAGTGACACATGACCGTATTTGTCTCCAATGCAGGCTCCTTAGTTATGAGGAGTATTTGCCAACATCCATCTCTCTGAGCTGGTCTGTAATTCAGTTCTGATTTCAAGGCTTCCCTGCAGCTGTGCATGATGTTTTTCTATTTAAGACCAAGTGCAAACAGGCTCCAAACCACATCAATATCTACCTCCTCAGTTGCAGGATGGTCAGTATTATGCCCTGACTCAAGGAATGCCAACTTGGATCAGTCTAATATATCTAAGCTCACATTGGCCAATCAAAACAGAATATATTGAGCAGCTTTGAACTGAGATCAACTCATTTCAGCTCTCGATGTACCAACTGTTTCAATAACGTGCTTTATTAAGAACATTTGCAAGAAGTAATGAAACTGGAATTCACCAGATATGGTTGAAGGTGTCATTTGACCGTTATCAGCACTAAGCTTTACTTTTCTTTATGTCCAGCCAAGTTAATTTCTTACCAATTATCCCTATAAAATCGCCAGCTTCAGGTCACACCCATTAAACTGGGCTAAGTCGGTACCCACTTAATCAAATCATCCTAGCAGTGTGGTATAACATATTCAAAGCTCTAAGTCTCAAATGTAATGACTTGCTATACAATTTAATAATTCATAGGGATATTCCACTCAAAATGTCTTTTCAAAAATATGTTTTGCAAATTTTATAATTTACTTTTATTACTTATTTTGCTGTTCCTGTAATTTAAAGACATATGTAAACTTTCATAATTGTGATAGTTCATAAGAAACTATACATTTACTTCTGTTACCAGATTTACTTGTTATTCTTTTTTATTCTTTGTTGAAAAGCATACCTAGGTCATTTTGGGAGCAGCATTAGTTGCTACAATACATACATATGCCTCTTGTCATTGGCTCATCAGATGTGTTCAGCTATGTCCCAGTATTGGATTTGCAATTGATAAACACATTGTTATATGTGAAATCATAATTATATGCAGTAAATATTGCAATCATAAAATGCTGTAACACAGAGTATTTTATTTTTCTTCCATTTCCCCACAAAAGATGGATTGTATCCAGTAGGCTTTAAATTACTGACTCTTCAATATGTTTGATCAGTGCAGGAGTTAATTTATATCTGTCCTTACAAACAGAAACTAAAATGTGATTCACATATACACATATTGGCCACTTTATTAGGTACAGCCCTGCTGTGCACACAAATGGTTTGTTACACTACGTTGTACGTCACATGGCCACAGTTTTGGTATAAATACAGCAAAAAGGATTTGAGTGCAGCATGCTAGCTAATACATATGATACTTTAATTAAACAGCCAAAAACACACTCACAATGGAAACACCTTTTAAAGTAGAGGCAGATTTATTCAGCACAAGTTTAAGGCAACGTTCTCCTCCTTTAACCGCTAATCTGTATAAATATGCTACTGTGTTTCCTTGTCACTCAGTCATCCCAAACTAATTTGTCCTCTGAGGTTGAAATCTTTCAAATGAGCCTGCACCAAAAAATTATGCAAACATTTTACCTCACTAATTTTTACTTTAATTTTTAAAATGTATCTTTATGTTACTTTCTGCCTAACACTTTATATTCATTGCATTGTAAGTTAGCCATGTCCCTTTAAGATTCACAGTTTACATATGAGCTCACAGCTAGTGCACTGATGGGAATCCAGGCTGTAATTACAAAAACTGAATAGCAAACAAGAAAATATTGTTAGATTCTCAGAAGTTTGAAATAAATATCTCCACATACAATTTTAGTATAAAATGACAATGAATAATTCAGCAGTTTTTAAATAAGTTTTTTTTTTTTTATTTATTCTACACGACATTCCCTTGCAAGGTCATAGGAGATTATGAAAATGCAGCACAAAAATATATGAATTTCCAACAAAAAAGAGAGTGTCTCCGGGTTCTTTACATAGAAAGCAACTGAAATTCCTGGGAAATGACAGTGACCTGGATTCATTTAATATTCATTAAATATTACTGTGACATCTAGCATGGGAGCCGTGATCTGTCAAGCCTGCAAAGTCCCTACTAGATTCATTAAAGGGAAATGTTCCATTGAAAGCTCTGTATCTCACTATGTGGCATTCACCACAGTTCAAGAGAAGGAAAAATAATTGTAGAGCAATATAGCATAAATTAGACTATATAATTCCCTGTTTAGAATTCCTTTTAGGAATACAGAGAGGAAATGACTATGGGCTGTTTCTCTAAATACATCTATTCTGGCGACATTATTTAAAAAAAGAAATGTCCTTCACAGGATTTTCTAAAAGCAAGTTTGAAATTACCTACAGAACCCATATGGTGTCACAAGAAGTACCACGTGACCCACTTTTTCTGATGCCTTGCATATGGAAGAGGAGGAATCTGTGGCTCATGCCCAGTGAAGGAGGAACTGGGGTAATTATACAGTTACATTGTGCACTATTAACTATTTTGCGTGCACAATGTAACTAACATTAGGAATACTTACTTTGTGTGCAATCCTTACAATGTATTAAATCGTGAGCGCTGTATATTACAGCGGGGAAACACTTTGATTTTTTTTTAATATCAGAGGGGCTCCGTAATTACTCTACATTTTTGAATGTGAATGAGAAACACATGCATTATTATATTCAGTGCTCAATGAAATATGCAGTTTAACAATATATTATGGTTAGCCTTAAAAGTGACAATGAGATTGTCATAAAATTGTCAGACAAGGGAAGCAGGGTTGTCATTCAAAACTATATTGATAACCTCAATAAGGCCAATAGACTACTTAATGATACCAACATATATGTAAGATTAAGTTTTGACCCTATAATGCAAATATAAGAAAGAACTACACGCCGTTATTGATAAAGCAAGGGATTAGTCCGTCATCACTTTAGAGGAATATAACTATTTATTTGAAACAAATCCATTCATCACCATTTTTTACCATCTTCCATAAGTCTTTAGTGAACCCTCCAGGTAGACCTATTGGGTATATTTACCAAGCAGCGGATGCTGCAATCTACCCCCAATGTTTCCGCCTTGATGTAAACTCGTCCGCCACCTCTAAAGTAGCAGACTGCAATCACCCTGATCCGATACAATGGCAATGATAAATATTTATCAATGTCCGCCCGCAAGTTGATAAATCGTCCCAATTGTGTCCGGTATTGGGTCATTAACAAGTAATTTGTCCACTTATATAGATTATTACCTAAAGCCAGTGGTTAAAACCACAAGGTCATATTTAAGAGACACCACACATATCATAAATACTTTTGAGGGGATTGAGTGAAAATATGAACATCTATGGGTTACTTGTGATCTTTCATCACATTATACCTTTATACCCCATCACCTTAGCACTTTTTCTATTAGGAAAGCATTTTTTAGGAAAGCATTTTTGAGCTGGGATATTCCCAAAATACATCTAGATTTTTTAGTTCAAGGAATAAATTTTATACTGGAATATAAATACTTCACATTTGAGTCAGTGTTCTATAGACAGATCCAGAAACAGTTTTAGGTACTACTTCTGCACCTTTATACGCCAATCTCTACATGTATTTTTTTTAAAAAACAACAGATATGGTCTAACAATCGCTACTCTGACAAACTAGTACAATATTACAACTACATTGATGATATTATCATCATTTGGAAGGGGGCTGAATTAGAAGTACAGGACGTTGTTAAATTTATTAAAGGGACAGTCTACCATAGAACTGTTTTTTTTTAAAAGATAGATAATCCCTTTATTACCCATTCCCCAGTTTTGCAAAACCAACACAGTTATATTAATATACTTTTTACCTCTGTGATTAGCTTGTATCTAGGAACCTTCTTCCAGCCCCCAAATCACGACTGTGACTTGTTATTATCTATTGTCTTGCATTTAGCATTGTTTTGTGCTAGATCTTAAATAACCCTCTGTGCCTGAACACAGTGTTATCTATATATCCCACGTGTACTTTCTGTCTCTTTGTGTTGAAAAGAGATATAAAAAGCCTGTGATAAGAGGCAGCCCTCAAAGGCTTAAAAATTAGCATATGAGCCTACCTATGTTTAGTTTAAACTAAGAATACCAAGAGAAAAAAGCAAATTTGATGATAAAAGTAAATTGGAAAGTTGATTAAAATTAAAAGTCCTATCTGAATAATGAAAGTTTAATTTATACTAGACTGTCCCTTTAACCCCTTAACGACTGAGGACGTGCAGGGTACGTCCTCAGAAAAAAGGCAGTTAACGCCTGAGAACGTACCCTGCACGTCCTCAGTGTGGAAAGCAGCTGGAAGCGATCCTGCTCGCTTCCAGATGCTTTCCGGTTATTGCAGTGATGCCTCGATATGGAGGCATCCTGCAATAACCTTTTTAAGCCATCCGGTGCAGAGAGAGCCACTCTGTGGCCCTCTCTGCACCGGAGATCGGTGGCTTACTGCGTTGGTGGGTGGGAGCCGGACCGGGAGGCGGGTGGCGGCCATCGATGGCCCTGTTGATGTGAAGGGGGGTGGGATCGTGGGCGGGGGTGGCTGGAGGCGCGCACGGGCGCGCGTGCGTGCACGGGAGGGTGGGGGCGGGCGCGTGCACGGGGAGGGAGCGGGTGGGAACCGCTACACTACAGAAAATGCTGGAAATAAAAAATATTAAAAAAATGTCAAAATTTTAAAAAAAAAACGATCAGCAAGGTGGTGGGGGTTTGTCTGTGTGTGGGGGGGGGGAAGCTACACTACAGAAGAAAAAAAAAGCACTTTTATTTGTAAACTGGGTACTGCCAGTACCCAAGATGGCCCCCAATAAAGCAGAGGGGAGGGTTAGAGAGCGGATTTGGGGGGATCAGGGAGGTTGGGGGCTAAGGGGGGGATCCTACACAGTAGCATATGTAAATATGCAGATTTTTTTTTATTTTTTTTTTAAAAACCCTTTTATTTTAGTACTGGCAGACTTTCTGCCAGTACTTAAGATGGCGGGGACAATTGTGAGGTGGGGGAGGGAAGGGAGCTGTTTGGGAGGGATCAGGGGGTGGGATGTGTCAGATGGGAGGCTGATCTCTACACTAAAGCTAAAATTAACCCTGCAAGCTCCCTACAAACTCCCTAATTAACCCCTTCACTGCTAGCCATAATACACGTGTGAGGCGCAACAGGATTTAGCGGCCTTCTAATTACCAGAAAGCAACGCCAAAGTCATATATGTCTGTTATTTCTGAACAAAGGGGATCCCAGACAAGCATTTACAACCATTTGTGCCATAATTGCACAAGCTGTTTGTAAATGATTTCAGTGAGAAACCTAAAATTGTGAAAAATTTTACGTTTTTTTTAATTTGATCGCATTTGGCTGTGAAATAGTGGCATGAAATATACCAAAATTGGCCTAGATCAATACTTTGGGATGTCTACTAAAAAAAAAATATATATACATGTCAAGGGATATTCAGGGATTCCTGAAAGATATCAGTGTTCTAATGTAACTAGCGCTAATTTTGGAAAAAAATGGTTTGTATTTATGGCCCTATAACTTGCAAAAAAAGCAAAGAACATGTAAACATTGGGTATTTCTAAACTCAGGACAAAATTTAGAAACTATTTAGCATGGGTGTTTTTTGGTGGTTTTAGATATGTAACAGATTTTGGGGGTCAAAGTTAGAAAAAGTGTGTTTTTTTCCATTTTTTCCTCATATTTTATAAAAATGTTTATAGTAAATTATAAGATATGATGAAAATAATGGTATCTTTAGAAAGTCCATTTAATGGCGAGAAAAACGGTATATAATATGTGTGGGTACAGTAAATGAGTAAGAAGAAAATTACAGCTAAACACAAACACCGCAAAAATGTAAAAATAGCCTTGGTCCCAAACGGACAGAAAATGGAAAAGTGCTGTGGTCATTAAGGGGTTAATCATGATAATCTCAATTTACAGTTGAGTTCACCTGTAATCTGAATTGAAAAGAGAGAGATTTCCTCAACCTTACCCTTCTAGCTGGTCCTCAAGGTAAAGTGCTAGTAAAAAACTATCGTAAACCAACAGACAAAAATGACCTATTAAATGCTAAAAGTGGCCATTTTCCAAAATGGATTAACAATATACCGCTGAGCAAATACCAACGGATCAGGAGAAACTGTACTCTAGAGGAAGAATTTGAGATAGAGGCTAAAATCCTAGAAGAAAGATTATTAAATAAAGGATATAAACAAGATGTGTTCCTACAAGCAAAAGAGAAAGTTAAAAACATGGAGAGGAATAAGATGCTAGAGTCCAATAAGAAGAAAAATCAAAATAGTGATATAGGATTTATTACAACTTACAGTCAGGGGAGTAAACATATAAAATCTATTCTCAATAAACTTTCGGTTGTTTTACATGCTGAATCTCTACTTGGTTCTGTAATTGGTGATAAACCAGTGAAAACATAAAAAAAACTTGACGTTAGGGAGGGCAGATTAGGGGTTAATACTATTTATTATAGGGTTAGTGAGGCGGATTAGGGGTTAATAACTTTATTATAATAGCGGTGCGGTCTGTTTGGAAGATTAGGGGTTAATAAGTGTAGGCAGGTGGAGGCGACGTTGTGGGGGGCAGATTAGGGGTTAATAAATATAATCTAGGGGTCGGCGATGTTAGGGCAGCAGATTAGGGGTACATAGGGATAATGTAAGTAGCGGCGGTTTACGGAGCGGCAGATTAGGGGTTAATAATAATATGCAGGGGTCAGCGATAGCGGGGGCGGCAGATTAGGGGTTAATAAGTGTAAGGTTAGGGGTGTTTAGACTCGGGGTACATGTTAGAGTGTTAGGTGCAGACGTAGGAAGTGTTTCCCCATAGCAAACAATGGGGCTGCGTTAGGAGCTGAACGCAGCTTTTTTGCAGGTGTTAGGTTTTTTTTCAGCTCAAACAGCCCCATTGTTTTCTATGGGGGAATCGTGCACGAGCACGTTTTTGAAGCTGGCCGCGTCCGTAAGCAACTCTGGTATCGAGAGTTGCAGTGGCGTTAAATATGCCTGTACGCTCCCTTTTTGGAGCCTAACGCAGCCATTCTGTGAACTCTCAATACCAGAGGTATTTAAAAGGTGCGGCCAGAACACTACATTACCCTGTCAGTATCTTTCACAAATTCACTGTTTACAGCAGCGCAGAAGACAGTACTAAAGAATCCCCCCATGAGCCGCCCCCCCAAACGTGCTTATTATCTAAGTACCAGCAAATAAAAGTGCTATTAAATTAAAAATTATTACTGCACCGTTTAAACTTTTCACCAAGCAGTGACAGGGTAATGTAGTGTTTTACTATAAGCAGCGGCGAGATTGTGGCTGCAACTGCCCTTGCCCAGTTGAAGTTCTGCTGATGCCATTGAAAACTCCAAGCACGGGAGCGTGCTAATACCAGATTTACATAGGGCGTATGGTGCAGTCCCGATTGGATGATGCACCTGTCAATCAAACAGAGATTTCTGAAATTCTAACAGGGAGGCAGTCAGGGAACAGGTAACGGAGCGCATTTATAAATGAAAATTTTATAAGAAAAAAAGTATATTTAAAAAAAACAAAAGCATCACTGTGCTTATATTAAGTAATACTTCTAAAATATTAACTCAACTATAGTTAGGTTTACCATCACTTTAAAGTTCCATGATTCAGATAGAGCCTGCATGATCTCATTATGCACAGTCTTTTCATGGGCACTTTCATAGGTACCAGCGTCTATTTAAGACATGCAATTCAGATATTCAGATTTGTCCCCCCCAAAAAATGTACTGCTAGTTTGAAACTCAAAATAGCTGTTATTGAATGCCATTTTTATTATGCATGCCTTGATTATGCAGTTCTTTTGTTTTTAATGATCTTTTAAATATATGGTTTATGAAGAAGAAGCTTTTTTTACGGAAGAAACCTTGATTGGCTAGATTGGTGAGGAACTGAGGACCTTGATTGTCCTTACACCAGGAGTAATTCTGGGAGATAGTTCTATTACTTATACTTTGTTGGTGCTGTGTTAGCTATGCTTAGAGGATGAAAGGGTAAATAGCTAAAAATTAGAATAACATATGCTAGATTCATTATACTATAAAACATATCCTCAATACAAGCAGATTATTTTTTTTTACAGCAAAAATGGTATATGGCAGTTGCTATCCTTTTAAGAGGGAACTACCTGCAGGATAGCAATCACATTATTTTTACCTACTCTTACTCTTTCAAAGCTGCTGAGCAATAATGGCAGATGTTATGAGTCATTAGTGAGTTCACAAGGGGTGTCTCCCCAGATAGCAAAACAATGACAGCATTAATGATACCTACATATGTTTGTAGAACATTTATTTTATATACAGCTCTTTTGCAGTGCAGTGATTAATATCTGATATGTACTATACATTTATAAAACAATTACTTTCATATCGTTTTATTACAGAAAAACTCTCCTCTACAAGATATGTGATCCTCTAAATACCGCTGCTCCATAACCCTGTGCGCCTGCTCTGAGCAGGCGTACAGACATTGCTGAAAATCAACCCGATCAAGTATGATCGGGTTGATTGACACCTCCCTGCTGGCCGCGAATCAATGCTGAATACGGAGAGCATATTGCTCTCCGCATTCAGCGAGGTCTGGCGGACCTGATCCGCACTTTCGGATCAGGTCTGCCATACCTTTGATAAATATCCCTCATAGGCTTCTGTCAAATGTGTATCCTACAATACAAATAAAATGAAAAAAGTAAGGTACATTTATGCACAAATTATTTGTATATGATTAGGGTATTTTTCTAATTTTATATAAAATTTCGATGTAACTAATAAATACTGAGATAGTATTATAAAGTCGTTAAACGTCAGAGAGCTTTTTAATCTCCCACTGCCAAGGAAAAGGGAAAAAAATGACACAGAAAATCACCTCCGTCATGCAAGGAAGGAAGTTTAGGTGAGACTGTTATTTCAGTTTTCTGTGGGAGTCTTGTTTATTGAAACTGGAGAGGTATTAAAACGACTCAAAGGAAGTATAGTTGTGCTGGCAGCAGGGAGCCGAATTAAAGAAAAGTTAGGGTCAAGCAAGAAAGGTGGCACCTGGATCACCCAGATAGTAACTATTTAGGATCTGAAAAGCAATTAAAGGGACAGTCTACTCCAGAATGTGTATTGTTAAAAAGGAAGACAATCCCTTTATTACCAACACAGTTATATTAATATACTTTTTACCTCTGTAATTACCCTGTATCTAAGTCTCTGCAGACTGCCCCCTTATTTCAGTTCATTTGTCAGACTTGCATTTTAGCCAATCAGTGGCCTCTCATAATTAACTCCATAGGCATTAGCACAATGTTATCTGTTATCTATATGGTACACACAAACTAGTGCCATCTAGCTATACAAAACTGTCAAATGCATTGAGATAAGAAGCGGCTTTCAAGGGTTTAGAAATAAGCATATGAGCCTACCTAGGTTTAGCTGTCAACTAAGAATACCAAGAAAACAAAGCAAATTTATTGATAAACGTAAATTGGAAACTGTTTTAAAATGACATGCCCTATCTGAATCCTGACTAGACTATCCTTCTAAATAATGTCTGTTATGAAGCAGATGTTTACAGTCGGGTGAGTAATTTCACAAAATCAGCCCGAGAAGGTACAGGGCTCTGATGAGTGATCTGTTTTGTGAGATATGAACGTGATGCTTCAGTCATACCTGTCACTGTGGAATTCATGAAAATAATAACTCATATTTATGTGACAGTTCCTTAAATGGACGGTAAGACTCTAAAAATGTATATCATTCATATAATACAATATTATTTAAATAAATCAAAGTTTAAAGAGACATGAAACCCAAAAATGTAATTTCATGATTCAAATAGAATACACAATTTTAAACATCTTTCTAAATTACTTCACTCTCTTTGTATCTTTGTATCAAGAGCATGCACATGCTTGCAGCTCTATATGGCAGAATTTATTTGCCAGAATGTTATCCATTTGCAAGAGAAGTAGATGGCAGCACTATTTCCTGCCATGAAGTGCTCCAGACACCTACCTAGGTATCTCTTCAACAAAGAATAACATGGGAATGAAGCAAAATTTATAATAGAAGTAAAATGGAAACTTTTTTAAATGCTATGCTCTGTCTGAACCAGACAAGACATTTTTGGGTTTCATATCCCTTTAAAGAGACAGTAATTACAGCCATTTTCTACAGTCATAAGATACAGCATAATATCAGCAGAGTCTGAAATATATCAGAGCAGATTAACACTGTGATAGCTGCATTTTTATTTATTTTTTTCAATGGTCATGACCTTTAAAGTCGTCAATCCCCGGCCTTAATCTTATAACCATTATAAGTTAAAATAATAACATAAATAAAAGAGTTACACACAGCTTTGGTATAAAATTTTGGCCGCAGCCATTTTATTAACATCACAATTTAAATATTGAGTAATAAATATTTTCAAACATTTTCAAACATTTTTTCACAGAACATACCTGATGTTCATAAATAACATTACTGACAAATAAAACATAAACCACAGCGGTGCTAGTTCCCAAACCCACAAAAACAAGATGGCTGTTATTCAACAACTGGACTCAGCTATATCCCTGTTGAGTCCGTCCAAGTACACCTAAACTTTAATAGGGAACCCCTTGCCCCTATAAAACCAGTTGTCCACTCACCCCATGGAGAGGCAACTACTTAAAATCCTCCAAATCACTTGGCCATATTGCGTACCATATTTGTCTGGGAACTAGCACCCCCGCCACCGACTGGACTGACCGAACAGCCCAGTCCCGCCAAACCCAATATTTTTCCCAAAGCTTCTTTTATATCAAAAATAAATAGCTGCAGCCCAAATTGGTTAAAATGAACACCATCTTTTAAATAAAATTCCTCAGCCCCATCTACTTCGAAATCTGGGTGGAAAACTACACCTCCCCCCAACCTCTTAACAAAAGAGCTAATTATTTTGTTAATTTTCTTACGACTCTTTTCTAGCCTATCATAATCCCTCGCTGATCTCCAAACCAACCTAGGAGTAATCTGTGACCAAATTATTTTGATTTCAGGATAAAGTTCCTTTATGTTGCCCAGATCTCTTTTGATTCTTCTAACTAGTTCCTTTTGAGGAATCATACCTAAATCATTTCCCCCCAAATGCACTATCAAAACCTGAGGACGAGGAAACATTCTGCCAAAATCTAGAAACAACGGAAAAAAGAGTTCCCAGCACATCCCCCTAATCCCAAACCATTTGACCTCCCATTGATCCACAGGACACCCAAGCTGAAGGCCGCCCATTTTCTTACTGGCCTCAGCATTGGCCCAGTATATAAACGAATGCCCCATCACCCATACGATCTTTACACCTAAAATAAGAGAAAAAGGAGTATTCAGGATGATTACAACTCAAACATTCCAAAACATACATTCTATTCAAGGGTTTTTTTTTTTTTTATATCTTTAAATCAGGTCTAACATAAGATTTATAACGACTTGAACCCCATCTACCAATCTTTTTAACTATATCCTCTCTGAGACCTAACATAGCGGCTTCAGTAGCAGCTCCAATCCGGAAAGAATGAGATCCAAACTCTAAAGGATTAAGACCCAATAAAACAATTGAACCTCTTAAAATGGCTCTAAATTGATATTGTGATAAAAAAGAACCGTCTGAATGAACCAACAAAGGGCCATCCTGCAAAGGCCGTATGGACCCATAAAGCATCATTACCTGACATGGACATATTTCACCACCACTAGGGAATAGTACTATGTTCTTGCCTTTCCCATATATGTCCGTTTTACTACTTCTCAGTAATATTTCTACTCTGTTATCATTCCATATTACATCTTCTTTTTGTAAACCGCCTGAAACTTTTTTGCTAGGGCTTACCAATTCCGAAACTCTAAATGCCCCAAAAAAGGCCAATACAAAGGCCGTTCTAAATAATATTAATTCAAATCTTGATGCACAAATCTCTGCTAATACAACCCAAATTTTTTGAAGTAAAGAAAATGTAATAGGTCTTCTCTTATCTCTAACCTTTGTCTTTTTCTTCAAGCCTTTAAGAACTTGACGGACCCAAAAAACCTTTGTAACATCAGACAAACCTAATAAGCGAAATCTAAAAGCAAGGGCCGCCAATCTTCTTTCCATATTAGATGGTGACAAACCCACATTTCCCCAATGCCACATCCATTCCAATAAGCAACCCGTGACATCATCATACCCTTCTTTAATTTCAGATTGACATAACCACATTTCCCATTCCTTCCAAACTGATACATAGGACGTCCAAGTACCTGGAGCCAAAGATTTTTTAATTAATTCAGCCAATCCTCCATCCCAAGCTTCCAAAGTTGGACGGGAAACGTCGCTCCAACTACGTCCGCCTGAGGAGCCAACTCTCGAAAGCGAGACCACTGTGAACGAAATAAAGAATCTGCTATCAAATTAAGCTTACCAGGGATATGTTTTGCCCTGACGAAAACATTCATACTTAAACATTTCAGGACTAGCACTCTTAATAAACGCAAAACTGGTAATGATGATGCAGATAAAGAATTAATAGCAGAAACAACACCCATATTATCTGTATGAAACAATATGGATTTATTCATCAAATCCACTTCCCACACAAACAGAGCCACCAGAATAGGAAATAGCTCAAGGAAAACTAGGTTCTTGGTTAAACCTAAATTGACCCACTCTTGAGGCCACACTTCAGCACACCAATGCCCTTGAAAATAAGCCCCGAAACCAACACCCCCAGCTGCATCAGTTATCAAATCCAAATCAACATTAGAGACCCTAGCTTCCATGAATATTGCAACACCATTAAAATTTTTAAGGAATTCCAACCAAACTTTCAAATCATCCTTGTGACCTTTTTTAATCCTTACAAAATGATGAGGCTTACTAACACCAGACGTAGCCAATGACATTCTTCTAGAAAAAACTCTACCAATAGGAATGATTCTGCAAGCAAAATTCAACTTTCCAAGCAAAGATTGCATTTTTCTCAAAGTCACCTTACGGACCGCCAAAAATTGCTGAATCATTTCTGACAAATCCACAATCTTTTCCAGAGGTAGCCTACATTCCATACTTTCAGAATCTATTGTAATACCCAGAAATTTAAGGGCCGTAACTGGACCCTCAGATTTTTCCATTGCAATAGGAACCCCAAAATCAGATGCCATTGAATAAAAACAATCCCTTAATTTCAAACAAACGTCCGAATCATGGGGACCAACAAAAAGAAAATCATCCAGATAATGAACTACTGACGAAAATCCAGACCTGAATTTAACAACCCATTCCAAAAAGGAACTAAAGCATTCAAACAGAGAACAAGAAATAGAACAACCCATCGGGAGACATAAGTCAATGTAGAGAAAACCCTCAAAACAACAACCCAACAAATAATGTGAAGAAGGATGAACTGGAAGTAACCGAAAAGCCGCCTCAATATCTACTTTAGCCATTAAAGCGAATTGCCCAGCCTCTCTAACCAACTTAACCGCCATGTCAAATGATGTATAAGACACAGACGATAATTCATCCGGAATATCATCATTAACAGATCCACCTTTTGGAAATGATAAGTGGTGAATTAAACGAAATTTACCAGGCTCTTTCTTAGGAACCACTCCTAAAGGAGAAATACGCAAATGGGGGATAGGAGATATTTTAAAAGGACCTGCCATTCGACCCAAAGAAACCTCCTTCTCAAGCTTACTCCTAACAACCTCAGGCCATTCCCTAGCAGACTTAAGGTTACCCCTGTAATGAACAATGCCTCCTGAAGATGGAATTCTGAAACCAAACTCAAAACCATGTAGCAACAACAAGGCCTTATCACCACAACCTTTCTGTTTAGCGTAAAGTACGAGCCACAGCTCCATCCCGCTTAGCCTCACCGGAGTTAATCCCTTTTTCAGGGAGCTCCTGGGTTCCTCCCAATTTGTTCTTTTTGAAACACTTACTGGAAGGGTGGGATCCACCACACCCAGAGCATTTGTGTCTGAATTTACATGATGCTCCCCATTTACAGAACTTTTCATTGAAAGCAAAACAGAAACCTTTTTTGGCTGTTGCCGACAAACCGTTTTGAAGAGATCCGCCGGCACTCCCTCGAAAGGGCTGCGAAGACCTTAACGGGGTCATCACTTTTAGCCATAGACCCATATCACGATCATCCCATTTCATCTCAGGCTTAACCGACAAACATTGTCTAAATTGTTCATCATAATACCACCAAGCCATACCACCATATGTTCTCTGAGCAGCTGCAATTTCATCTAAATAACAAAAGAGGGCCGCTCCTTGATCAGGGAACTTAACAGAAAATACACTAGCATAAATAACAAAAGCCTGGAACCAGTTAGTAAATGTTTTTGGTAATTTTCTGTAACGTCTTTTCCTTTCCTCCTCTTCCTTCTTGGCCGAATCCTTTTTTGAGTCTTCAGGTATCTCAAAAGACTGATCAAGAGGAAGGAGAGAAAATAATTCAATAAAATCTCTCTTGTATATATTTTCTCTTAACTCTACCGTCAAATGCATGCCCAAAGGCCCAATAGAACACAACAAACAAGACCTGGCCAAAGCCGTGTCAGCAATCTTCAGCTCAGGACCCCCAGCCGTTTTATTATCAACATTAGCCCCCTTTTGCTGAGATAAACCGACCATTTGAGATTGAGGTACTGACCCTACATCCTTTATTCCCTCACCACCAATCCCTAATACCCTATTTTGGCTAGCCAATTCTGTGGGAACCCATGAATTGGCGACTCCCCCCGTGACTTTTGCTCCTTCTAATTTGGCTAACAAGTCCCTTAAACCCGCTACAACAGTTATAGATAAAGGATCAGCATGCACACCAACTGTATCAACCCCCACATTCAGATTCACCACACCAGATCCCTCATTACCTGTACTCGGGTCCTGAGTCACTGCAGACTGAACCCTTTGAGATGCAGCCGTAACCTTCTCTGTATTCTGGAAACCAGTAGCCCTGGGATCCGTGTTAGTCATTAATTGCTGCCCTTTTTCCGTCTGTAAAAAAGAAACATGTGACAAACCCCCAGAAGGTGCCCAAATTCCAATGCCCCTACTAGCTGTAGACATACCCAACCTACTATCCACTGAAACACCCTTACCCTTCTTAGCTGATGGGACCTCAAACCCTTCTCCCTTTAAATCCCCATACCTCTTGCGTTGTCTACCTCTACCTTGTATTCTCCCAATCCCAGACCTGTTTGGACGTTGAACAGAGTTAACCGAGCTATGAAATGTATTATTAATACTCTGACCCATCATGCCCTGAAGACCAAAATTAAAATTGTTGGCCGTACTCACCCTTGTTTCTTCTCCCTTTGCATTAAAACGTTCCACCCCTGGAACGCCGTCCTCAATATCCAGCCTGATATTTTCCGTCCAAGATTCCTGAAGACCATAAGCCTCCCCACTTAGGCCGTCATTTCCCACCATTAAAAGACCCTGGGAATTCTCAGGCCGTGACCCAGTTTCATTCCCTTCTAAAAGAAAAACATCATTAGTGACAGGTAAATTTTTAATTACTTCAACATTCCTATCCCTCAAATTTCTTAACACGCCCTTTAAAGCTGGATCACCCGTGACCCTGACTGACGGATTAAACTGGCTAATAGTGTTAACTACATTGGGAGAAGGAGGAATAAAATCCTCCTCAGAAGAATCTAAATATAAATCTAATTCTACCACACCGTTATCAACCTCGGTATCATGCTGACTATCGCTGGCTTCAGGCCTTTCCACCCTCTCGTCTAACACCCGATAAGCCTGATCTTTCATATTATTGCAAGGTCTTAAAATCTGAGTCGACTTAGAAACATTATGTAACTGTTCTGAAACTGCCTGAGGTATTTCAATCGGCCCTGATACAATCAAACCCTCACCTTTCTTTTTCATTAAGGCGCTACCTAAACTACATATACTCGCTTGTTCATTACCCCCACACGGAAAAATAGGCCTCGGCGGGCCGTCACTTTTACTAGCTTGCTTTTTTCCTCTAATTACTACTTTCTGGCCTAAATTGGCCATCTTACCCTTAGGCAAAGAATCACCCTTCATTACAAGCTCAGTGAATTGTTCCGTAATGGAACAAGTGCTCCCGGACTGCATCACATTATCAGCAAACTCCGCTCTGGTCTGCCGACTTCCGGAGCTAGAACTTGACTTCTTCCTCACAGACGCCTTTAACCCCGGACTGGGGCTGGATTTTCTCCGACCGCTATTACCCCCTTCAGGATCCGGATCAGAACGAACTGGAGGCCTCGAACGCCTCGATGTTTTCGGAGCCACCTCCACGATATCCACTCTGGGTTCGACAACCGGGCTAAGCAATGGACGTAATTTTTCTTCGAGCCAGGTAGGGCCCATTTTTGCAGCTTCCAACTTAAGTTGGTCAAAAATCGCATCAAAATGCGACATCGCAGAATTACTAACTGACAAGCACAGCACTTTCTAGAAAGGTTTGATAATTATTCTGATGACAGATTCTCCCGCTCTTTCTTTAAATGCGTAACAGCGCGTGCTAAGCCCGCCCCCCTACAGTGAGTAACCAATCACACCCAAGGCCTAATTCCTCCAACGGTCAAGTCCCCTTCCCGTTACTTCGAACTCCCAGGGGTTCCCAACTTCACCAACCTGAGCTAAATCAGTTTGGAAATGCTTGGTGCTGTCATTGTATCAACAAAATATCTATTGTTTGGTGTCAGCAGAAAAGATAAGTTAACAGTTAGTAAATTAGAGACAAATGGCTGGCAAGGTTTGGCTTGTGAGCCTGACATGTGCTCTTTCAGTTTTTAGGGACTGGAAAATCCCCAAGTTTCAGACTTACATTGCGGGAAATGAGGGCAAAATAAAAAAATGAAAGTTTACATTGCAAAGTTGTTTTACTATAAATAATTAAAATTGTTATATATGTAACAAAAAGTGTAGCTGGCTTTAGAAGGACATAATGGTTAAAATCTAAAGTGTGCATGAGTGCATTTCAGCTTTCAATAAAGCATTTTGCACTTATGTTGCGCATGCGCCTAGGGTTGCCAGGTAACTGCTATTCAACTGGATAGTCCAAGTCCAGTATTTCAGCAGGCTCTCCAGTAAAATCTATACAAAAATACGTTTTTCTTTCTTGAATCAGATAGAGCATGAAATTTTAAACAACTTTCCAATTTACTTCTATTATCTGATTATCTTTATTATTTTGGTATCCTTTCTTGAAAAGCAAACCTAAGTAGGCTTACTATCAGCAATGTACTGGGAGCTAGCTGATGATAGGTGGTTGTACACATATGCCTCTTGTAATTGGCTCACCAATGTGTTTAGCTAGTTCCCAGTTGTGTATTGCAGCTCATTCAACAAAGGATACCAAGAGAATGAAGCAAATTTGATAGCATATGTCAATTTGAAAGTTATTACATATTGCATGTTCTATCTGAATTATGAAAAAAATACGGTTTTATGTCCCTTTAAGTGGCAGCAAAGAGGTTAAAAAATAATAATGCCTTTTTGCTACTGCCAGTCATGGGGGTTTTACCACTTTCTGTCTGTTACATGTGTCCATCAGGTAAGATTTCTGCTTTGTGTATGTGTGTGTGTGCTACTGTCAGTCAGAAAATGGTCATATAACTGCTGTGTGTTACTGGCAGTAAAAGAGTACATTATTTATTTGAATGTAACTAGCAACCAGAGGGATAAAATCACTGCTCATTTGTGAAAAATACATTTAATGGTGTCAAGGGTGGTGCTTACGATAAAGCTTTGGGGCCTATTGTGTGACCCCACCTACCACCTGTACCAAGTTAGAATCATTTTTGCTAATACACGTAAATTGCAAAGACGATTGAATTCAACTGGACAGTCCAGTATTTTAGCAAGCTGTCCAGTAAAATCTTCACTAAAATATTGGACACTGAAAAGTTCACTTTTTTTAAAGTTCTTGAGTGTTAGCTAAATATAAAATACCTCCTGACCCTAAATGCGTTACAAATATGGAGCAGATAGCAGTGAAGGTGAGTCAAGGGGGTAAAATCACTTCTGTTTACATGTTATTGTAAGCCAAGGAGGTAAAATGATTGATTTGTATTTTACTAGCAGCCAACGGGTACAATTACTCTGAGTCATGAAAAATATACTTTGTGGGTTTCAAGAATGGGGGCTAAGGAAGAGCTTTAAAGGGACAGTTTACTCAAAATATTTCTCCCCTTTAATTTGTTCCCAATGATCCACTTTACCTGCTGGAGTGTATTAAATTGTTTACAAGTAGCTCCTTTACCCTTATATTGGCATTTGAAATTGTTGATTTAGTATGTGGTATCCCCACCTATTCAGAAAGTTTGTGGCCGCGCGTACCATCTATAGATAAGCTTTGTAAACACAGCCAGTAGAAGAAATTACACTCCCAGTTGGATATAGCAGAGATAAGGTAATACAATGTTGATTTTCCATTGTTCTCTCAAAGTACCGGTGATTGTTTTAAGGACAGATATAAGATAAAGAAGCAGGTATATGTGAACAATGTGATACAGTAATGAGATCTGATTATACCTACAAGCTCAACCCATTTTATTAGGTTGTGGCTTCAAAACACAAAATCAGAGCTTTAATATACACAAATAAGCCTTAAAAAGCTAATTTTCATACATTTTTTACTCTGCAGTTGGTAAAAAAAGCAATTGTAAACACATTAAGGGAAAAACTATTGTACAGTGTACTGTCCCTTTAAGGGGGACATTGTGTAACCCAACCAAACAATATACCCAGTCACTGACAGATTGTACAGAATATTTGTGGAAGAAAGCTGGCAACCCTACTCACAAATATCATAACAAAACAAAGTAATAAATAAATAAAATAAAAAAAACTAATATTCAACCAAAAAATCTCAGTACAGAAACATCTTTTTAAAAAAACAAACAAAAAAACTGCAATACATTTCCCACATTCCCATCTACAGATGAAGAATTATCTGTCTCGCTCCACAAGCCTTTTAGTTTTCAATTTTTTCTGCACTCCTTAAAGATGCATACAATGTACACTAACCTTTTTTACCTTAGTTCCTCTCCTTCTTTTGTCATCCCCTTGAGTAAGCATATGAGCCCACCTGTTCTGTAGATCACCTTCATGTAAGGTAATCTACAACAGTGCAATCCTTGTCATTGCCCTCTGCCTTTTTGTCTCTTATAAATATTACCTTTACATATTATAACTATGTTTATAGCGCTACTGCTACAGAATCTGTTGGGGCTTTACAAATGAATTGTAATATAATAATAATACATTATAAATTGTTCTCTTTTGGATGCAACCAAAATAGACAGTGTCTATTTGTAGCAAGAATGCTTATCTGTATAAACCAGACCAATAACATGATAGGTATTGGAAATATAGAAATTCAAATTGTTTAAAACTTTATTAGACATACACTGGTCTAATTTTAGCTTAAAATGTAATAGCATCAGTGAACTGCTGCTGACAACTTCTAGGTGCATTTTTTTCAGACTTTGGATCTTTCCTGAGAATATGTTTTTTTATTAGTTGTAACATGTCATTGTCTACCAATGAAGCTGGTTGTCAGCCAGTGATTAATCTCTGAGTTGGGTACAAAAATGCACACCCGGTTAGTTTAAAGAGACAGTTTATTCAAAAACTTTCTACCCTTTAACTTGCTACCAATAATCCACTTTACCTTCTGGGGTTTATTAAATTGTTTACAAGTATTTCCTTTACTGTTATATTGGCATTTGAAATAGTTGATTTAGCCTGTGGTATCCTCACCTATTCTGAAAGTTTCTGTTCTTAGGTCCAAGCTATAAATAAGCTTTGTAAACACAACCAGCAGAATAAATTACACTCCCAGTGGGGTATAGAATAGATAAGGTAATAAAATGTTAATTTTCCATTGTTTTATCCAAGTATTTATGGACAGATATAAGATAAAGATGCACGTATACATACACGATGTGATAAAGTAATAAGATCTGATTAAACCTACAAGCTCAACCCATTTTATTAGGTTGTGGATTCAAAACACAAAATCAGCTATACATCTCATACATTTTATACTCTTTTTATACTCTGATCTTTAATATGTATTTTTAGTAGTTTTCCCTTTAATAATTTGTTAAAAATATAACTGTTCTTATATTTCTTTATAGTTTAAAGGACATTCTAAAAGAGCGATCTGAAAAAGGTAAAATCATTACATAAAAGACACCAACAGATGGATACCACAGTGGTACACAAAATCAATTTCTTTCCAGAGTTACGTTAAAGCTTTATAGACTGAAAAACAAAACAAACACAAGAGCTTAGCATAGAATGGTTAGTCCATCTCTTCCATCGCTGGGTGCGGCAGGCAGCTGGCTGAAAAACATTGTCCTGTAAACAAGCTGAGAATTGGCCGGATGTGTATGGCTTCCTATGGGGAAAACAAAATTGGAAAAAGGTATTACAAAAATCCTTTTTTCTGATATGATGCCAACTCTTTTTTATCTGTGTTTAAAATATTTTGTTTCCTATTGTCTAAGCCAATAATCATGTGATTGTATCATGCTTATCCAAGTCTTGCTACTTATTTTGATTTAGTGGGATGCAGATAGGATAACATTGTGTAATGAAGTGTTGTCAAAATATAGTATAATCTAACTATTAGAAGTTTAGGGTGGAGATTTAACAATGCTTGGAGTGTTTTGTTAACATGGAACATGTACACTCCTGAAGAACATTGAAATGCCCAGTATTATAACAGAAAGTGATTAAAGCTGTTTAAAGGTAAATTAAAAAGACAGAAACTACCATGCATCTAAAATAATATAAAAAAAGGTTATTGTAAAATAAAGGGACACAAAACTCAAATTGTTTTATTTCATGATTCAAATAGAGCATGCAATTCTAAGCAAATTTCTAATTTACTCCTTTTATAATTTTTATTTATTCTCTTGCTATCTTTATTTGAAAAAAAAAAACAGTAATGTAAGCAAAGGAGCTGTCCCATTTTTGGTTCAGCACCTGAGTAGCACTTGCTAATTGGTGGCTACATTAAGCCACCAATAAGCAGGCACTACACAGTTGCTGAACCAAAAATGGGCCAGCTATGTTTACATTCCTGGCTTTTCAAATAAAGATAGTGAGAAAACAAAGAAAAATGTATAATAGAAGTAAATTGGAAAGTTGCTTAAAATTGCATGCTCTTTCTAAATCATGAAATAAAAAAATTGTGTTTTATGTGCCTTTAAGTTGTTTACAAATAGCTACTTAATCTGTTTTTTGTGCTATGAAACAGCTGATTTTGTCTGTTGAAAGCATCACATATACGTTAAATTCCAATACTGTAGTAGTGGCTATAGGAAAACTATGTAAACAAGAGGCAAATGAAGAAATCAACCTTCCAGTGGTGGGGTGAAGAAAGATAATACAGTCCGTTTTAAAGGGTGTTACTGTAGTATACTAGAATAAAATGAACTCTAAAAATAAAAAATCTTAAATTCTAGCAGCAGATTGCTGCCGTCCAGAGGTGAGCTGGGGGCAGACAGGGGCACATATGTACGCTCCTGTCTGCCCTAGCTTGATAAATTGAGCCTGAAGATCATTAGTTGAAGTATGGGGCACAGGTAGTTGCATAAAATCAGTCACTCTTGGACAGTTGTGAAATGACATCGGGGGAAAAAACAGAAGTTTGAATTTGGAGAGACTGAATGATGCTGTAGATATGAAAAGGACAACAAAGGACCAGAGTGTGTATCCACTAGTCACTTGCTGTGTCCTCCTCAGGAACATCATAGGAGCAAGTCATGTAAGTGACTTTCACTATGTGCTTAACTTCTTTGCAAACATTGCTGTGCATGGGGTTTTGTTCATAAACTTTTAAAGCGGCAGTCTGCAATAGAATTTTAATTGTTTAAGAAGATAGATAATCCCTTTATTACCCATTCCTCAGTTTTGCATAACCAACACAGTTACCTCTTTGATTACCTTGTATCTAAGCATCTTCTGACAACCCCCTGATCACATGACTTTTTATTTATTATCTATTGACTTGTATTTAGTACTGTGTTGTGCTGAATCTTAAATAACTCCTCGGCATGAACACATTGTTATCTATATGGCCCACATGAACTAGCAGTCTCCTATTGTGAAAAGCAAATAAAAAAGCATGTGATAAGAGGCTGTCTATAGAGACTTTGAAACAGGCAGAAATATAGAAATATAGAGGATTAAATGTTATAAAGTATATTAATATATCAATGTTGGTTGTGAAAAGCTGGGGAATGGGTAGTAAAGGCATTATTTATCTTTTTAAACAATAACAATTTTAGTGTAGACTGTCCCTTTAAGTATGCAGCAACTACAAACCAGGGTAAAATAGTCAATTTAGAGAAAAACTTATAAGTAAAACTGCAAAACTACTCAAGATTAATATTGAAGTTATAGAATGTGCAAGCTCTTGGTAAATATTATGGGCTAGATTACAAGTGGCGCAGTATTTTTTTTCTCGATTGCGAAAACTCAGCTAGAGTTAAGCTTTTAGCGTTAGTCAGGTTGCGTTCATATTACAAGTAAAAAAAAACGTATTTTGCGCAAGAGGTAACCCAAATAGCACGCGTGCATGTATTCCCCCATAGAAGTCAATAGAGAAAAAAAACACCCATCGCGCAAACAACATAGCATATTCGCATTAGCAAATGTAATTATTTATGGTAAATACATAGTTCTTTATTAAATATGAATATTGCATAAATATGTTTTATCATGTTTTCATCTATTTAATGGCAAAGGGCTATAATGCACTTATATATATGTCTGTGTACATATTAATGTTTCTTTATGTGTATATATGACTGTAAATACATACATATATATATATATATATATATATATATATATATATATATATATATATATATATATATATACACAAATACATATTTAGCAATGTATATGTATGTATCTTAATGTTAAAGTATTTTGGCAGGGTTTTTTTTCTGTCTCCCGAGATATCTTTGAGCCCTTATAACTTTTTGTGCAGTATTTATTATTTTTTTTTGCAACATTTTTGTTTCAGAAACAGTTAACCACAGCTCTGAGATCATGGTAAGAATTAAAGAGTAAATGGCGATTGGGCTAGTGCAATCGCGATTTTGCTCAAATATCAGCGGAGGAAAAAAAAGGCTTGCGAAAACATGATATTGCTTGTGCAAAACAATTTGCACCTCACTTGTACTCTAGCCCTATGTGTAGAACTAGCAATTGTACAACCCATAGTGTTTATGAGGATTCCCTAACCATTGATCTTTTCTGAGCTCTCATGTAGAACAGGTGTTGGTGCAGTACTATCTTCTATGGGTTACGTCTCTATGGATACTGCCGTTTGCAAAAAGGAAACGTGGTGTTGTCCATTCTAGGGTTTCACTGCTAGTGACTATTTATCCAAGCTAGGTTCAGCATCCCCAGGGCAGTAATATTTATCAACTGCCCCCTGGGGCTGGCTCAACCATGTGACCAAGTGGGTCCAATGGACCCAGACAGCACTTGATAAGGGTCAGCACTTAAGTGACTGAGTAAGTCACTGTCAGTTCCAGACCAGTCCTGTCATGTGTCTCCGTGGGGGAAGTTGCAGGCTCCCAGCAGCATAACCTCATCATTCACAAAGACACAGAACCGGTCAAGGGCGACATGTCAAGGTAGAACAAGTGCATCTCTTTCCTAACGTCCTTGACACCTATTGCACAGTTGTGCATAAACATTGATTGAATGCAGATAGGCTAGTAGGTTGATATACTAATCAGTAATGTTAATACTGGGGGGGCGTCAGTGCATTCTCTGACCCAGGCAGGACAATTTCCTGAGCCAGCCCTGCTGCCCCCCCCCCTCATTTCTGCAAATAATAGTCCCTACCACTGCGATTGAATGTTACTGAGCCTGTTTGCTGATATATGTGATTGTGTAAGGGGCCACAGCATGTGCGGGGAAGGGATTGCGTTAGAAGAAATAGTCAGGAACTATCTGTATGGAAGACAAGACACCTTTAGGTTTGAGGATGAAGCAAAAGAAAAACAAACAAAAAGTGATCATGGTGTGAGGGAGAATGGCTTACAGACAGGCGCACTAATGTCAATCTACAGGTCTTACTGCCAGTACAGACAAAAATACATTTCATGATTCAGATAGAATGTACAATTTTAATCAACTTTCCATTTTACATCTAATTTGTTCTAATTACATCTAATTTGTTCTTTCACTTGGTATCCATAGTCTAAAAGCATACGCAGGTAGGCTCAGGATCCGCAATGCACTACTGTGAGCAAGCTGCTGATGTTTCTGCTCACATATACCTCCATTCATTGGCTCAATTGATCAGCCAATGAATTGTTCAGCTAGCTCTTCATTGCATTGGTGCTCCTTCAACAAAGGATACCAAGAGAATGTAGCAAAATTTATAATAGAAGTAAATTGGACAATTATTTAAAATGCATGCTCTATCTGAATCATTAAATAAAAAATTGTGTTTCATGCCCCTTTAAGCAGAAGATGTGCACTTTTCCTCTTCCCAACAGAAGGCACTGCATATACGTGCCTGTGAGTTATAATTTTATATATTTATTAAACATTTTGGGCCCAATTACAATACTGATTGAGCATGACACGTTACTTTGGTATTCGCCGTGAAAATCAATATTTGTTACTAAAGGAAATTAGTTAAAAAATGTAACCAGCGACTAGTTTTGTGCACATGGCTAAATTAGCACATCCCATAATTTTAATGGGAAGCACTAATCAGCATGCTGAGCAAATTTACGTTATTACAAGTTAATCCACTTGATAATCAACGTTTAATAGAATTGTTTAAACACTGCTATAAACTGTTACTGTGAATGATAACAGCACCCACTGGAATTGCAAAGTGTCCCTAATCCCACTGCACTAAACATCAAAATAGACAAATTATTATTATTATTATTATTATTATTATTATTAATGCATATAATGACTAAAAAGCCTCAACCTTACAAACTCAATAACCCTCTTCCACTAAAACCCCTAACCATTATTATCTTTTATATTGCCACAAACACAATGCAAAAACCTGCAGCTAAAATCTCCTAACCTATATTAACCCCTAAACTACCAGACCCCATCAGTAAAAAATCCCCACCATTATTAATCCTACGACTTTCAGGCTAGTTAAAAATCCCATATAATTAAGCAATATGATTAATGCTTATTCCTTCCAACAATTAGGATTCAAGCCATTTCTATTGGCTAATTTGAATTTTAAAATGAACCAATAGGAATATTGACAATTCCTATTGACTGATTTGAAATAATCAGGCAATAAGAATAAAAATTGTTGGAACAGCTGAATAAAAGCTGTAAAATCCCAACGTAGAGGCAAAAAGTAGAGAGGCAGAGTAGGAAGAGAACACTGCACTGCGCTGCATAAAAATTGTGGTGCCCAGACAGAAGACTTTGGACGGTAAGTAGCAAGTGTTTTGATTGCAAATTTATTATTTTTGATGATTGCAATTTTTTTATTTAAAGTAACATTTTATTATCACAATAAAAATTAACCAGCTGGGGGTTTCTTCAGTGCAAAAATGGAACCGTTATGGATTTTTCATCAGTAGCATAAGCACTCAATAACATGTTCATTGTCAACTTCGGGCCGTTATGTTTTTATATAAACTGCAAAATCTAAGATAATATACTTATATTTTTAATAAAAATCAGTAATTAAAATGTTGTCATTTTTTTTACACTTTGTACCATTTTGTGCTTAAAGGGACACTCAAGTCAAACTAAAACTTCCTGATTCAGATACAGCATCTAATTTAAAAAAACTTTCCAATTTACTTCCATTAACAAAATGTGCACAGTCTTTTAATATTTACACTTTTTGAGTCACCAGATCCTACTGAGCATGTGCAAGAGTTCACAGCATATACGTATATGCATTTGTGATTGGCTGATGACTGTCACATGATACAGGGGAAGTGGAAATATACATAACTTTGCAATTTATTTTAAAAAAATCTACTACTCATTTACAGTTCAGACTAAGTGCTATTGCATTGTCTTCTTATCATGCATTTGTTGATTATGCAAATCTACTGTATCAAATCTACTGTAAAAGAATAGCAATACAATATCCAAATTTACAATATTAAACACATTTGAAAACTACATATAATTTTGATTACAGTTGTCCCTGTCCAAACTCTCTTTATTCTAAGAATAAGAATTTGGATTTAAATGCATAAGTCAGGACTCTACATTGATTTACCCCATTGACTATTACAACCCACCCACCCATCAGTAACACCATACTCTGGCCACCCATACATCATGATCTTTGCATTTACCTGTCTCATCTATCATGCATTGTCTGCTTCACTCTTCTGCTTGTCCTGAGTTTTTTGTATCATACATTGTTACAAAATACTATAAGAATCTTGTGAAAATACAGTTAATTTAATCACATACTGAGTATAACAGGCATATTATTTTTAATTTACATAAATAAATTAATAAAGTTGAACATATTTCACTGTTTTAAAGAATTATGCAATTAGTACATAATGGATTCTGCCTTTTTTAGATCCAATATTTCCCACAAAAAATTGTGTTTGAGGTTATTTTTGTTGGTTATTAATAAAAACAAATAAATAAACTTACAATTTTCCAAAAACTTATTAAATATTAGAGCTTAATTTCCTGTGCTATTTTAAATGTGTATTTGAATACAATTATTTTCTGTTTACTTAGAGCTGACCTTAGCAAATGAGACATTACAGAGCTTTAAATTGCAAAATGTTTCCAAACACTGTCACACAAAGAAAGACAAATGAGTCAGGAAGTGTTAGTCTATATGAATGATGAAACAAAAAGATAACAGTGCATTTATCTAGCAAGCTCCTGACCATCTGCGAAATGAGGCACCTTCCTTGGAGCGTGGCACACGAGAGGTCAAAAGGAAGGAAAAATAGCATGGAATGTGCTTTGTGCAAATATATATTGGCATATAGAGCAAACAGTTGGCTTAATGTGATTGATAACATAAGAATCAAACCGTTGACAGCAACTTAACTGAGTTCTCAAGTATATCAATTGTCTTCCTTGTAAACATTCAAGGAACCACTTAAATCCCATTTAAAACATGTACTGGAACTATAATAAAGAACTCAACATTACAGCTGGGGAAAAAAAACCTCCAGCATTTTTGAGTCCTTTAGGGACTGAACACTTTTTAAAAAAATATTGAATTTATTAACAAATTAAAAAATTAAGGGCTGGATTATAAGTGGAGCACTAATTAATGGTCCCGCTTGAGCGTTAATTGCGCTAGAAGTAAGATTTTTGCGCTCAACAGGTTGTGCTCATATTGCAAGTTTAAAGTAAACTGTTTTCACTCTAGTGGTAACCCAACTAGCCCAAAATTCTGAAGTTAGAATATTGCGTGCACGACATAGAAGTCAATAGTGAAAAAAATGGAAAAAACCTAACACCCTAGTTTTTTGCAAACACGATTGCATATTCTCGTTTGCGCTAACCCAATCGCATATTTTCATATGTGCAAGCCCAATTGCATATTCCAATATGTGCAAGCCCAATCACATTTTCTAATATGCGCAAACCCGACATGAAAATATGAATATTGCATAAATATGCTGTTTCATGTTTTCATCTACTTAACAGCAAAGGACTCCAATGCACTTCTATGTATGTCTATATATGTATTTATGTGTTTATATGTGTATATATGTCTGTAAATACATATGTACACATATATAGACATATACATGCATAGACATCTGTAGACATGTAAATGTATGTATCTCTATGTTAAAGCCCTTTGCCTGCTTTCTTTTCTTTCTTTTCTAACACCTGAAATGTCATATTTTGAGCCCTTATAATTTTTGTGTGCAATTATTTTTTTGAATAATTTTTATTATGTTGTTATGAGTGTAACTTTGTAATCTAGCGCCTTGAGACCCTCACAGGTGATTAGTTTGCGCTCTATAAGTACCCAATAGATAGATAGATAGATAGATAGATAGATAGATAGATAGATAATGCATTTTTGATGTGTTTTGTGACACTTTTTTGTTTCGCAAAACAGTTAACCACAGCTCTGAGGACGCAATAATCATTCTAGTGTAAATCGCAATTGCGCTCACTCAGTTGTGTTTACTTTCAATATGAAAGCAATTTAATCTGTGTGCAAACAACCGCAAAAACCCGATATCGATTGCACGCAAACGTTAATGATTTACTTGTAATCTGTCCCTAAGAGAACTAAAAGAAAGCCTTAGGGACTATAGTACTTGAAATATGAGTGGTGTTATTTAGCTAAAGTGCTATGTTTTTAACCATTACAAAATATGTTTTTTGTTTTGTTTTTTTTTAACATCTTTTATACTTATTTTATTCCAAGATTGGAACTTTCTACACAGCCACAGTGGCAATATTGAGCATACAGAATTGGTGTACATTGTGTAACCATCAATCACTTGCTCCATATGCTCCAAGTTTGTAATGTACAGAAGGTGAGGAACCTGCAATAAAATAATTATAGATATCTTTTTTAGTTATTATTAAATAAAAATATCTCACTGTTTTAAAAAAATAATACTGCGGTTTAAAAGACTCATACAAATGTCAAATATGATTGTCTTTATTGTCTTTAATCATATAAATCTAAATAAAATGAATATAAAAATATTTTCTGTTCATTATGTTATATAATATATTATTGTAAAGAATTAAAAAAAAAGTAAAAAGGGATTTTTATGTTCAGGATATCTACATGTTATGACATATTTGAGATGTAACTGTGGAATTTCATTTTTTTCTTGCAAAGTCTGGGAATAAGATATGCATTTGATTTAACAAGTTTTAATACACAATCCTTATATCTAATAGCAATCATCTGAAAGCATAGGGGTCAGGTTTGATGAACTATAAATCTTGTCTATTCCTATGCTGTCTTGTTAATATATATGGAAATCAGAAAGCATAGAGAATAATCAGTCTGATTTTTACAGTTCTAAATATAGAAATATTCTTGCAGGCATCTGTGCTTTTGATATTACTATTTGTTATATGAATAGCGCTCTACCCACGGCGCAGGAACATTGCAGTTAAATGCCAGCAATTACCTCTGTGAATAGTTTAAAGGGACACCGACTAATGATTAAGAAAAGAAATATTGTGAAATACTTAATTGCATTATTCTAAAGGTTACATGATCTGTTTATTATGTTGCAGATAAAGCTAAATCATTATTTTTCTTTATTTTAGATGGTTACGTCCACATTTTTGGTGCTGTGACCCAGATTTTTGTAAATAAAATGGCTTTAATATAAAAACAATACTTTGATGTAAAGCAGTACAATCTATTGTGCTATTAAGCGCAGCACATCCTGGTATGTGACCTTATGGCTGCAAACATATCCTAAAGAGCTATATGTCACCCCTGAGCAGCCCTATTTTAAAGCCTTTGACAATTCTAATAAGAAATAAAATAATAACAAAAAAATGTGTGTTTTTTTCAAGAGCAGAAACCTAAGCTTTAATATTGTTCCATAAACTGAGCTTGTCCCCACTTGAGATCCAGTGGCAACTCATCAGGACTGCTGCAAAATGCTGTTTACTGCTTAGAGTTAATGTAGTACCCACAGTGAGAACAACAATTACAATAAGATTAGGCATATAGTTTATTCTCCTCTCCTGCATTCCCCTGCACCGTCACTGCTATTGGACAGAGCTCATCTCTGACAGGCAGAATTCCATTGGCGGAATTCAGAATTGCACAAGAGCACTATTTTGCGCTCTTGTGCAACACCACCCCCTGCCCGCACATGATTGGCTGTGCATGGGCAGGGGGCGGCATTGCACAAGAGCGCAAAATAGCAGTCAGTCTCCCTGGTTGGACGAGACTGGGAGATTGAAATTCTCCACCTAAGAGAACCTGCAGTCATAGGCAGGCAAAGCCTTTGATAAATCGAGACAATTAATCTTCATGTCTGTCATGTCCCTATGATTGCCAGACCAGGCACTTTCTTCTTATTTTCCTCAGGAACCATCTATGCAGTTTTGAGTGAGAAATCTGGGAAAGCACTAATATGAGCAGTATTTTTAGCTCTAGGGTAGAATCATCTAGGTAAGAGATAAAGGAAGTGGAAAGGGATATGTGCCTAGTCTAAGGGGTAATAATTAGGCATACAGGGAGCTGCAGGGGACTTGTTTCTAGTTTGGGGGACTAAAGAATGCATAAAAGAACTGGCAAAGGATAAGTGGAAAAGGATATTTAGCCAGTCTGATTTATAAGAATTGGGCATGCAGGAAGCTGCAGACAGGACATGCATCTAGTTTGAGGGCTTACAATTTAATATACAGAGAGCTGCTGGGGCATACACCTGGTCTGGTCTGATTGGGCATAAAGAATGGGGGGGCATACACCTGGTCTGTGGGCTAGAAATTGGACATGTTGGGAGCTACTTTATACATATATTTAGTCTAGGGGCTATTAATTAGACATATAAGGCTAGATTACAAGTTGAGCGCTAAATATCTCTTCAGCATTGTACGGAAGCATTGTGCTCACGTGAATATGCTTCAAAAGGGAGCCTCTTTCTCATGCTGAAAGACACAGCATGAGAACTAGTGGAGCGAAGGGGGTAAGTCGTGCAGCAGATATATATATATATATATATATATATATATATATATATATATATATATATATATATATATATCTATGTGATTATGAGCATATACATAAATACAGGGAGTGCAGAATTATTAGGCAAATGAGTATTTTGACCACATCATCCTCTTTATGCATGTTGTCTTACTTCAAGCTGTATAGGCTCGAAAGCCTACTACCAATTAAGCATATTAGGTGATGTGCATCTCTGTAATGAGAAGGGGTGTGGTCTAATGACATCAACACCCTATATCAGGTGTGCATAATTATTAGGCAACTTCCTTTCATTTGGCAAAATGGGTCAAAAGAAGGACTTGACAGGCTCAGAAAAGTAAAAAATAGTGAGATATCTTGCAGAGGGATGCAGCACTCTTAAAATTGCAAAGCTTCTGAAGCGTGATCATCGAACAATCAAGCGTTTCATTCAAAATAGTCAACAGGGTCGCAAGAAGCGTGTGGAAAAACCAAGGCGCAAAATAACTGCCCATGAACTGAGAAAAGTCAAGCGTGCAGCTGCCAAGATGCCACTTGCCACCAGTTTGGCCATATTTCAGAGCTGCAACATCACTGGAGTGCCCAAAAGCACAAGGTGTGCAATACTCAGAGACATGGCCAAGGTAAGAAAGGCTGAAAGATGACCACCACTGAACAAGACACACAAGCTGAAACGTCAAGACTGGGCCAAGAAATATCTCAAGACTGATTTTTCTAAGGTTTTATGGACTGATGAAATGAGAGTGAGTCTTGATGGGCCAGATGGATGGGCCCGTGGCTGGATTGGTAAAGGGCAGAGAGCTCCAGTCCGACTCAGACGCCAGCAAGGTGGAGGTGGAGTACTGGTTTGGGCTGGTATCATCAAAGATGAGCTTGTGGGGCCTTTTCGGGTTGAGGATGGAGTCAAGCTCAACTCCCAGTCCTACTGCCAGTTTCTGGAAGACACCTTCTTCAAGCAGTGGTACAGGAAGAAGTCTGCATCCTTCAAGAAAAACATGATTTTCATGCAGGACAATGCTCCATCACACGCGTCCAAGTACTCCACAGTGTGGCTGGCAAGAAAGGGTATAAAAGAAGAAAATCTAATGACATGGCCTCCTTGTTCACCTGATCTGAACCCCATTGAGAACCTGTGGTCCATCATCAAATGTGAGATTTACAAGGAGGGAAAACAGTACACCTCTCTGAACAGTGTCTGGGAGGCTGTGGTTGCTGCTGCACGCAATGTTGATGGTGAACAGATCAAAACACTGACAGAATCCATGGATGGCAGGCTTTTGAGTGTCCTTGCAAAGAAAGGTGGCTATATTGGTCACTGATTTGTTTTTGTTTTGTTTTTGAATGTCAGAAATGTATATTTGTGAATGTTGAGATGTTATATTGGTTTCACTGGTAAAAATAAATAATTGAAATGGGTATATATTTGTTTTTTGTTAAGTTGCCTAATAATTATGCACAGTAATAGTCACCTGCACACACAGATATCCCCCTAAAATAGCTATAACTAAAAACAAACTAAAAACTACTTCCAAAACTATTCAGCTTTGATATTAATGAGTTTTTTGGGTTCATTGAGAACATGGTTGTTGTTCAATAATAAAATTAAGCCTCAAAAATACAACTTGCCTAATAATTCTGCACTCCCTGTATTTACTGGGAAAACACAGTTCCCCATAGACTGCAATGTAAAGGCACTTTTCAGTGCTGCTTTTTCTCTAACAGCCCACACCCGTCACTTTTAACCCCTAAGAACTGCTTAGTGCAGGTTTTTTTTTTATTATTAAAAATGCTACTATTTTTATTTTAGTAAAGCCGCTACACACATTTTTTTGGGGGCAATTGGGGGACATTTAAAAAATTAACCAGAGGTCTGACCTCTAGTTAATTTTTTTTTTTTTTTAATTATTTTTTATTGAGGTATAATGCATAATATAACAATTCAAGCAATGATTCGCATGACATGTAAGTACAGTAAAGAATCACATTAATACTGGGTAAAGAATATAAATAGTAGAACATTAATATACTCATTGCCACCAGATATAGTCATGTCATACAAGGAAAACAAGTATTATCTAAACATAAATAGAAAAAAGAAAATTCAACCTCATAGTTTCTGTTATAAAGCGCCCCCATTAGAGTATGTTAAATTAAAGACATAACGCATGCCCCGAAAGAAATATAGAGGCCACTCTTGGACCTCCTGGAATAGAACTATGTCATAGTGGGGGGCCTTGGGGGAAGGTAGAACAAGGGAAAAAGGGAAAAAAAAAATAACAAAAGAAAAAATGGGCCACTCATGGACCCAGGATGTATTTGGAAGGTAGATGACCAACACTTACATATGGTGAGTTACTAAAACAAGCACCCATTATAATTAATTCTTATGTAGGGGTAAACATTTTCCTTGCCTGTTATTGAATTACTGAGAGTGATATATTCAGATCTTCACCTATCCAGGGTTCTGGCTAGTAGAATTTAATGATTCGGACCCATGTAGAGGAGATTAATTATATATAGTAAAAGGAATATGAGTTGGTTACTACCTGCCATATTACCAAGAGGATAATACAGGTCTCACAATGTACCCTTGTATACTGACATATAGGAGCATGTTCTCATTGAAATATACACTTTAACTAAAAGCAGGGGGAGTGGTAATAGAGGCAACTAGTCGACATTGGGCCATGCCCCTATTCTGCAATAACATTAGCAATCTGAGGAATATTGGGACAGTCTAGTCTCCTTTCTAAAATTATCAATGGAAACACATGAGCAAAAGGAAGATGTACACATATATGGGGCTGTAGACCCGCTTTAAACGCTATGCAAACTGAGAACTGGATGTTGGCTGGCTTATTAGGGTGGAGTCGACACCAGCGAGACAACATTAGCTGGTAGTTACTTTGACAAGCAAGGGCATATAACTCGCAGACATCAACTCCACCCCAAGGCAGGGAAAAAACCAATAAAGAGATACTGAGCCTCCATTCTAAAACAGAACATTAGTTTTACTGACCAAAACGTAAATGTCCGTGTATAAGCAGTCCAAAGCTCAGAGAGGCAACGCTCCCCTTCTTTTCCCCTATGCGTGTCCAACATAACAATAGGGTTATACCGATATGGAGTCATACCTGAAAGCCCCCAGGGTCAAAAGTCCGGCAGCTGCAAGGCATGGCTAAAAAGTCAAAAGAGTGGCGGAAAGTTCCCCTACAGGTGATTAGAACTGCTACCCGATCTCTCGGTCTCTCCTTCTCCAGTACAGGGCAATAATGTACAGCAGAGGATTTCAATGCTGTGACCGTGATCCAAGTCTCTGCAATAGTGCTCAGTTCACAGCAAGCAGATGCCGTCCTAGGCAGCTTCAATTCCCCCTCTGTCACCCTCCGCCAATTCAACTCTTGATATCTCCCGCTGGTGTTATTGTCATCATGTGAGAGGTAGGTTTGATCCCGGCTTGAAGATATTACTTTTACTGGACCGCTGGTCACCTTTGATGTGGCGGGTGCAAGCTGTTGCTGCCTGAAGGTTTGCGTGAGCGTCTCACTCATGGCTGGAGCACCATCAGGATTGTCAACCACCGCTGTAGAATTCTGTGCAGGCAGGCTCAAGTGTTTTACTGCCTCAGTCAGAGCCTGGATCTGGGGTGCTGGGCTTGTTAGGTTCGGAATTGGCTCTTGGAGATTTGTGTTTGTTTTAGTTTTCTCTCCAGGGTCTCTTAGTTTCTCCTGACGGTGCCCCACTTGTCTGGCTAATGCACGGATGCTCTCCCATTCAGCGTCCCAAGCCTGCTGTATCCTTGCATGTTGATCCTGCAGTAGTTTTGTCACCGCTGTCAGTAACAGTTCTGAGCTCAGCGCCATCTTTAACGAGTATGTACTAAGGAGGAGGTATCGTATTCTTCTGCTAATTCTCCTGTATAGCAAGGATGGTGCTAAGGATAGATACAGGTAGTGTTGGTTTCAGTTGAGAGATATAGTTCAGTATCCAAATGTTGAGATTTTCAGTGTCTAGCACTGCATACCCGGCTTACAAGATACCGGGGGGGGGGGGGGGGGGGTGTTGAGAGCCTCTCACTTACGCGGCTGCCTTAGGCCTCAACTCTCCAGATCAGTTATTAAGGGTGGTAGTCCAAAGATTTTGGTAGTATTCGATTCAGCTTAGTGAGCAGAGTTTAGTTATCAGGATGAGGTAGGTGAATGGACCTCATGGACACCAATAAAAGGCAAATTATTGATGCTTCACTCAGAACAACTGATATTGCGACCATTCAAGGTGCTGCCTAGAGTCACGCCCCCCTCTAGTTAATTTTTTGAGTGCTAATGGCTGGTTATTTATTGTTCTCCTGTAAATTGGTGAATTTGCCTGTTTGCAGATTTGCAATAAATTTGCGCTCCACTTGCAATCTTGTCCATAGTGACAGAGGTCTGGTCTAAAGGCTATTAATTTGACATATAGATGGATAGAGTGACTTTTATCTGGTCTGAGGAATGCTACAGTGGCTATGCATCTTAGTGATACCCAGAGACATGTACCTAGCCTGAAGGCTAGCAGTTGGGGCTGGGCTTACAGTGGGCTCTAGGTGACATGCATTGGGGGTCGATTTATTAAAACCTTCGGCAGGTTTCGTGCCCCTACGAGTGCAGGTTCTCACAAGAGAACCTGCAGTCTGTATTTAACAAGCAGTGGTCATCAGACCCTAAACTTTCGCCACCTCATAGGTGGCAAATTTCAATCTCCCTGGTCTTGTTTGACCGGGGAGATTGACAACTCCTGCCCATGCATGATTGGCTGTGCGCGGGCAGGGGGCGGGATTGCACGCAAGAGAAAAATATTGCTTGTGTGCAATGCTGAATACTGGCAGCGGAAGTCAGCCCGCCAGGGGCAAACTGCAGCAGACAGGGGCGTGTGTGTGCGCCCCTGTCCGCTGCAGCTTGATAAATCAACCTATTGGTCTCAAGGATATCAACAGATGCTTAAAGAGGGCTGCTGGGGCTGACTCTCTGAAACCTTCCAACTTCCAGACCCACCATGATTCATTGCATTAAGTTCATAATGTTGGTCCTTTCATCTACCTGAGCCTTTTAAATGTAATTTATTTAAATAAAAGAGGGACTTTAAGTCAATTTAAGTGTCAACCCTCAATCCGCCTGTGTCCGTTTGTCAAAATACACACGTAATTCAGCTTTTAGATTTATCAAGGTATGCACCCTATTTAAAACAATGGTTTTTTTTCTGCAATTTGTCTGATAAATTTCATATATTTTCAACCTGTATTAAGCCAAATATGATTAAGTTCTCTAAATTATCCTACTGTATTGTATGGAAGTCAAGTCTAGAAATCTGCCAGGATAGCAAACGTGTATTCAGCACCTGCTTCGTTGTGAACTCCATAGAAACAGCCTGGAAGTCTGAATTAAATCAGTTTTACAAGAGTCAAATATAACATAGGTGTATAATGAATGTGTATTCTAAACATGTCTGCAACCAAATACTACGTAAAACAATAGACAGCAATAACAGTACAAGACAAATTTCTCACCCTTACTCATAGATTCAGTATATTAGAATCCAGCACTTTAATTGTACCTTCCAATAAGAACAACAAATAAAACAATTGCCTAGTTAAATGTTTCCTTTTTTAGATCAAGAAAACCTAAATTCATTTGAATTTAATTCTTCTAGATAACTAGATTGCACAATGACAGAGACATACTGCACAAAGTCTGGAATGTACATCTGTTAGGAAGAATGTCTTGTCATATTTGTATGATACAGTAACTAGCTTCCTCCTTTCCTGTCTTCTATCTACAGAAATTCATCACAATGGGTCTGTGTCATACCAATTAAATGGAAGGAAAGTCAGGTAAATAAATCATCTTGCTGTGCACAACTTCCTGGTGAGGTTATCACAGGTACAACCTTTGTGTATGAAGATGAAGAAGATAGTTGTCTCAACTTGTATTTATCTGTATGAAAAATGGCACAAACAATTTAGCACATGTGTAGAAATAGATCTCTTAAAGACTTTTATACAGTATTTTTCTCTCACCAGGACAAAATAATTTACTGGATTGTCTGTGCTCATTAAATAACGTGTTTTGTTAAATATATTATAGGGATGTATACATTCTTTAATGTGACAGACAGACAGATATAGATAAATAGATAGATAGATAGATAGATAGATAGATAGGTAGATAGATAGATAGATAGATAGATAGATAGATATAGGTAGATATAGATAGATAATAGATAGATTGATAAATATATATGTATAGGTATAGATATCAGAAAAATCGGAAAAACATGAACATTGTTAGTTGAAATACATACATAGATATGTAGATAGACTAATTAACAGATATTCAGATAGATAGATAGATAGATAGATAGATAGATAGATAGATAGATAGATAGATGATAGATAGATAGATAGATAGATAGATAGATAGATAGATCATCTTGTCATAGGAAAGAGGACAGGCAATAATAAATAGACTGCCCCTTTCTGCCCGCAGATATGCTGCCCAAACACAAATGAGCCACTGCCCCCAACTCAGGGTGCTCAGTTATCACTCACAAAAAATTGGGTTTACATCCAGTGACCCAGGGAGTCAGGTGCACATTTAAAATGACAGTTTACCCAAGATTTTTCTCCCCTTTAATTTCTTCCAAAGATTCTATTTTACCTGCACGTGTATTACATTGTTTACAAATAGCTCATTTACCCTTATTTCAGCATTTAAAATTGCTGATTTAGCCTGTGGTATACCCACCAATACTGAAAATCTCTATACTTAACTATAGGCTATTGACAAGTTATTTAAACACAGCCAGCAGAAGAAATTAAACTCCCAGAAGGGTTTAGAAGAGATAAGTAATACATGTTAATTATCCATTGTTATCTTTAAGTATTTGGCTTTTGTTTACAGACATATATAAGACAAGGAAGCATGTGTCTGTACACAAAGTGAGAAAATAAAACGAGTTCTCATACATTTTATACTGTGCAGCTGCTATAACAAGTAATTGCAAATACATTAAGGGAAAAACAATTTTACAATATACTTTCCCTTTAAATATTTCAGTGTGTTTGGATTAAAAGAGACACCATCATTTTGCTGTAACTAACTCTTCATGTTATGCTTTTAATCTAGCTTCATGCTTGCAAGAGAATGCTATCTTGTGTATTTCAGTCAAGATCAGGCTATTTCTTAGAAATGTTTTAATGTAAAATCCTTGCACGCTCGTGGGATTTCCCTTTGATAAAAAAAAAATGACTTTATTGGAATCACATGGAAACAAGTTGCATAAAAGAGCCACCCAGCTAGCCTATATTTGTTCTGAATCATTTATATCTTAAACACATATCTGATCTGTAGCCTTATTAATAACTGTTATAGCCTTTCCTTAGTTTCCTATTGTTTTTATCTGTCTGAATGCAGACAGGTTGGAGAATTCTTCAATCTCACTGTAAAAGCGGCACTGTCTCACAGTTCTGCTTATCCTGCTACCCTGTAACTTCATAGGATGACCTTTGATCACACACTCCTCTACCTCATAAACACGTCTTCCTCATGCACTTCCGTGAAATACTTTAGTCTATATCATCTCTTCTATAAAATACAGATATTGGGATCTTCAAATCAATTTGTTGTTTGTGTGCAAATGTTTTGTAATTATAGCTATAGAGTAAGCACATAGAAAAATATAGAGGAAGATTAGGTAAACAGGTAGGTATAAATTGATGATAGATAGATAGATAGATAGATAGATAGATAGATAGATAGATAGACAGACATTTCCTTTTTTAAAAAAAAAATACTTTCAATATTAATATTTAAGATTTATAGTTTTAATAAGATATAGAGAAAAGGGCAAGTATGTATAGACAAGTGGATCTTATATGCTGTAAAATTTCATTGGTTCTCTATAATTCTGACAACTGCTTTGTGTCAAAGTACTTAAGAACTTTGTATTATTATTGTTATTATTGCTCTTATCATATTCTTTATAATGGGAAGGGCTCCCTTGCAATTATCTGCCCAATAAAATACAATTTAAGGCAATTATTCTATTGGAAATCACAATGATTTCTTGATTTCGCAAGACTAGTGAGTAATAAATGAATTCTTTTCCATGATGCTTATGAGAATCATTCATTTTTAACCCTTAGCACACTATTATCCTCCTTTAATTTTTATATAGTGATAAATACGCAGCCTATTCTAAACTCTCTGCCCCGGAGCATGGAGAGGCATTTAGTTGCTAGCACATGTTATTACCCAGGTGTCTAGTTTCTCATTCTAGGTCTTTAGCTTGGCTGAAAACAATGAGTGACCTTTCCCACAATCAGAGCTAATTTGGTCTTTAGCAAATCTTGTCTAATTACTTTGAGTCCACAGGTTAAACCCAGTCACTTAGATACAGGTCATGTGAGTGATCTAATATTGATGGAATGAAAACTGCAAATCTATCTGTTCCTTCCTTAGCAGGTGTTATCACCTGTGTCCTCAAAAAAGTCACTATACTTTAAAAAAGATTTGAAGACAATACTTTTCTCACAGTGACATTCATTTTCTACATGTGCCTAGTGTATGTATGTATATATATATATCAGTAATTAATTAGTTAATCAATGCATCATTAAAGATCTGCATGCAAATAAAGGTTTTCAAATTCCAGCACTGTTTTCTTTTCCTTGGGGACAGGACTTAGTGGGAAACCAGGCAGGCAAGACTAAGGTCAGGTAAAGGCAGGGAATTGGAGGGAGGACACAGGGACAAAGAATAGAGAGTGGTAAACAAAAAAAGAATGCGGGAGATATCTTATATCTGTATAATTAACATTTTATTAGTTATCTCTTCTACACCCTTCTGAAAGTTTAATTTCTTCTGCTGGCTGTGTTTAAATAGCTTGTCAATAGCCTATACTTAAAGGGACATGAAACCCATTTTTTTTCTTTCACGATTTAGGTAGAACATGCAATTTTAAACAACTTTCAAGCTTACTTCTTTTATCAAATTTCCTTCATTCTCTTGGAATCATTTGTTGAAGGAGCAGCAATGTACTACTGGTTTCTAATTGAACACATGGGTGAGACAATGACAATCGGTATATATAGGCAGCCACCAATCAGAAACTAGAACCTAGGTTCTTTGCTGCTCCTGAGCTTTTATAGATACAAATTTCAGCAAAGGATAACAAAAGAAGGAAGCAAATTAAATAATATACATAAATTGGAAAGTTTTTTTTTTAATTCTATGCTTTGTCTAAATCATAAATGTCTAATTATGACTGTCCCTTTAATTATAGAAATTTTCATTATAGGTAGGGATACCACAGGCTAAGTCAGCAATTTCAAATGCTGAAATAAGGGTAAATGAGCTATTTATAAACAGTTTCATACACTTACGCAGGTAAAATATTGGGTAAACTGTCATTTTAAATTTGCACCCAGGGTTATCTTGGATTAGATACCTGATTCACTGGGTGACTAGATGTAAACCCATATTTTTGTAAATGATAACTGAGCACCCTGGGGTGAATTTGGGGCCGTGGCTCATTGGTGTTTGGGGTGGCATATCTGCAACAGCATGTGTTGTGGACAGAAAGTGGCATCTATTTCTGTCTGTCCTCCTTCCTATGAGAAGATTATTAGGATATATATATATATATATATATATATATATATATATATATATATATATATATATATATATATATCAGTAATTAATTAATTAATTAATCAATGCATCATTAAAGATCTGCATGCAAAATAAAGATTTTAATATCATTTAAAATCCCAGCACTGTTTTCTTGACCTCGGGGGCAGGACTTAGTGGGACACCAGGCAAGCAACACTAAGGTCAGGTAAGGGCAGGGAAGTGGGAGGAGGAAATAGGGACAAAGAATAGTGAGTGGTAACCAAGAAAAGAATGCGGGAGACATGGGCAGACAAGAGCAGTGGAACAATGGGTAAAACAAGAATAAGGGGATCCCAGAAGCAGGCTAGATAATTGGAAATATAAGGTCAGTAAGAACATGTTAAATACAGATGGGACTAGGGTTAACCCTTGCCAGCTGCCATTCACAAAAATTCTGGTCACATGAAAAGGTTGTAGCGGGTTTCACTGATTAGGCTACCCTAAAACTCAACATTTGTCTACACTCATAGCACCAACCCAACTAAGATCCAATATATATACATTTTTCAACTGAACTTAAAGGGGCAGTGACAGTGTACTTTAAAATGTTATCCTCTATAATGCGCTATTTTACCTGCTGGAGTATATTAAAGGGACAGTCTACACCAGAATTTTTATTGTTTTAAAAGATAGATAATCCCTTTATTACCCATTCCCCAGTTTTGCATAACCAACACAGTTATAGTAATATACTTTTAACCTCTGTGATTATCTTGTATCCAAGCCTCTGCAAACTGCCCCTTTATTTAAGTTCTTTTGACAGACTTGCAGTCTAGCCAATCAGTGCCTGCTCCCAGATAACTTCACGTGCACGAGCACAGTGTTATCTATATTAAATACGTGAACTAACACCCTCTAGTGGTGAAAAACTGTTAAAATGCATTATAAAAAGAGGTGGCCTTCAAGGTCTAAGAAATTAGCATATGAACCTCCTAGGTTAAGCTTTCAACTAAGAATACCGAAAGAACAAAGCAAAATTGGTGATAAAAGTAAATTGGAAAATTGTTTAAAATTACATGCTCTATCTGAATCATGAAAGTTTATTTTGGCCTAGACTGTCCCTTTAAATTGTTTACAAATAGCTCATTTACCTTATTTTTGTTATTTGAAACAGCTGCACGTTGAAATCGCTGTCTATGAAAATGTCAATTCTGCCGTAATGTATAGAGAAATAGTAGGTACTTATATTAGCCCAGCATGCCATTATAATACCTAGGGGTGCTTCTTAAATTGTGAGTGCCATTCTTGCTATCTTAATCCTATTGTTACAAAAGATACTGTTCTATTTATTTAGTGGTCCTTTATGTAACCTTTTTTATGCAGTGTTCGTTCATGTAAATTATAGAACACTTTTGAGATTAATGTCCTTTTAAGATTTAAAATGCTTAAATAAACTGTGTAAATAAGACATGTGAGAAAAACAAATTATTTATTGAGATGCCTGCAGACCTGCAAAACATTACTTCATCTGTTATTTTTATGACAAAAAAATATGCTAGTTGTATATAATCTTTTTGTAATGAATTTAATGGTAATTTGCGATCTTGCCATCACATATAGATTCCAAGCCATCTTCAATTGGTTGTTCGATCATATTACAATAGCAAATTAATCTTGCCTGGGGGCAAATTTGTTTTTTTCGCTTCCTGTCTCTAATGCAGTACTTGTTTTTTTCTTCCAGATCTTGCCTCAACATGAGATATATAATTGCAAAATAACCCTACAGAAGCTGAAAACACATATCACAAAATGAATGTTCGCTGTCAAAGGAAATAGCAATAAATATCAGATTTGAATAAGTCTTTCTTAGGAAGTAAAAGATTACATGAAAAAGTTTAATGTATAGCAAATAAATTAAGGTTTATTGAGCAGATAAGTATCACAGAAATATCAAAGTAAACAAACAGAAAAAAATATGTAATTATATGTTTCTTTTTTTTTTTTTTTTAATAATTCTGTTTGTTTTATACAATGAATGAACAATGATGGGCCTACCAGGATACCAGGAGATTTCCTAGTGGGCTGCAACAGTTGGGTCTGGAAAGATACAGGGGTGATTAATTAATGAAATTGGGTTTTAGGGGGCATATAACAACAATCTGACACTTTTTTGTAATAGAAACTAATATAATATAATTCTGAAAAAAAAATATTGGGGAAAGGAGTATTCTAGTAATCCCATTCCTCTTTGAGAAAAATGGGGTGTGTGCATTATATGATTCACTGGACTGGCCTCTAAATTTTCCAGGGCTGCTTTTTATTCCCATAATTCCCACTTATATTTGTAGGATTACAGAACAATCAGGGTGCTGACTTTTTGGATATGACATTGGAGGGTAACGTGGAGAACAATGTGATCATATCACAAACTTTTAGAAAATCAAGTGCAGGAAATAGAATCTTACATGCAAAGGCATGTCATCCACGTCACCTTATCCGGGCCATACCCAGAGGTCAATTAATAAGGTTGAGGAGGAACACTAAAAACCTAGATGTATATATGGAACAGTCGTTAGAACTATGTAAGAGACTAGAAGCCAGAGGTTATGACCCAGAACTACTGAACAAGGCAAGAAGTGAAATTGGTCAGTCACAAGATTTGACACTGAATACACCCAAGAGTAAGGGGGTACAGCAAGGAGATATACTATTTACTATGGAATATACTAAACAGTTCCCACAGATAGAACAAATACTCTTAGGAATAATCTATCAATTTTATCCACTGATGAAGTATTAAAAGAAACAAAAGGCTCATTCAAGTTTGTATCTAAAAAACTAGTTACGTTGGCCACTACATTATCACCCAGCATGGTATTAAGATCGAGAAGTGAAAGGACCTGGTTAAGTACAACAGGTAATTACAAATGTGGTGGCAGAGGTTGTTTAACTAGTGGTCTGATAGATGTGAGCAATGAGTTTAGATCCACAGTAGATAACCATGTCTATAGTATTGATTTTTGTGCAAATTGCAAAACCACATTTGTGGTGTACTTATTGGAGTGCTCAATTTGCCACATTCAATATGTTGGGAAAACGACGAGACAGTTGGGCACTAGAGCACGCAAACATTTTAATGATGTTAAAAATGTCACCAAAGATTCGAGTGTTGCCCAACACTTCAATGGGGTACACTTCACGAATGTGGGTACATTTCTGATTAAAGCTATAGACATAGCTAAGTTATCAATTAGAGCGGGCAACAAATACAAGATATTAGACAAGAAAGAACTTTATTGGATTTTTAAATTAAAGACAAGGTCCCACTGGGTTTAAGCAAAGAGTGAGACATTAGTTATTTTGTCTAGATCTGTATAGCTATATTATATCTGAAAATATGTGTTTCTATCTTTTGTAGTTTCCTATTAGTATGTGTTTTCACACTAACATGTAGGGAGGATACAAATGAATAAATCAATAACCCTCAGTCTATTTAGACATAGGGCACATCGGTGTAATGTGGAGTATAGAAACAGGATGATTAGTATTCAAAAATTCGAGTTTGTGACATGTAATATCATTGTTGTTCAAAGAGTGAACTATAATCAGGGATATTGGTCTATATGTTTGGGGTCATTGACTAACTGATAGATCAACTCCTTTAGCCCATTCAGGGTTAATAATGCATTACTGCACCAGATGGACCCTATAATTCACATTAAGATACACAGTCAGGTTATTTTGAGAAAAGCATGACTATATATGTATATGTTTGAATTAGACAGATAGCATGCCATAACTTGCTGTGTATATAGAACAGTATACTAAGTATGGTTTTCAGCATAATATAAATGTATATGACTGATATGGTAACACTGTTCATGTTGTGTATTAACATTTGTTTTTAAATTTGTCTTCTAATTGTTATGTATTGGCTAATGTTAGGGCAGCTGAGCCCTATATATGGACGGATGTTGTATACAGTAATTGAGTCTCTGATGAAGCGCCACTAGGGGGCGTGAAACGCGTCAGAATACCTACCTATCCATGTCTGTCTGGGTTGTATTTTAATAAAAATAACTTTGTTTTTTCTATTGGAACCGTTGTGCGGCCTTTCCTTTGTTCATGCTTTTTTTCCCAGTCTGGTCATGTGAATGAAGAGATATCAAAGGTAATTTATATGTATTTCTCATTTAATTTGTCTGCAGTCTTAAACTGGGATCAAAAATTTTACTTGGGACCTCACCTCACAAACTCCTTACCAGATTATTTAGACACCACGCAGATCATTTACACCCCACCCTGAATAGCCAAGATCCTGTCTCTGAAAATCTAAACTCCAGCTTTGGATAATTCAAATCTGACCACTTTCATACAGTCTTTTCCAAATGTTGGTATGTACCAAAAAGTCATAAACTCTGTAAATTTATATCATATCTAAAATATAGTTAACCCCTTTGCTACTGGGAATTTCAGAGAAAAACTTGTCCAAAGTCCCAGAGAATGTTTTAGCATGTTTACTATCACTCTGATTAAATAAAAATATAGCTTTTGATTTTTTAATTTACCTATGAAACTATTTATATTTTTAAAGTAGACAACCAAAGGTATTGATCTAGGCACATTTTGGTATATTTGATGCCACTATTTGACTGCCAGATACGATTATATAGAAAACTATTTGTTAACTTTTTTGCAAACTTTGGGTTTCTCAATTAAATTGTTTACACAGTCATATGACAAATGGTTCCACTTTGTTCAGAAATAGCAGACATGCAAGGCATGGTCATTGCTTTTTGGTAATTAGAATGCTGTGAATTGCAGCTGCGCACCTTACGTGAAATTCATGGCAGTGAAGGGGTTAATCAGTTAGTTTGTAAGGTTATTTTTTTATGCAGAGAAGAGATTACCCACCCACCTGACACATCCCACTCCCTGATCACTATCTGATCCCTCCCAAACAGCTCTCTTCCCTCTCTCACCCACCACTGGTCACCACCATCTTAGGTACTGGCAGATTCTTTTATCGCTCTTCAACCCTCCCACCACTATGATCACCCCCCAAACAGCTCTTTAACCCTCCTCCTCTTACTACTGGTGTTGATCTTAGGTACTGGCAGCTGGCAGCCACTACCCAGTTTAGTTTTTAATTATTATTTTATTTATTTTCTTTATATGTTTCTGTACTGTAGTGGTGGACCCTACCTCCCCACAATTGTTAATTATACCCTCCTTCCTGTTTTTCTGTAGTGTAGCTTCCATCACTCCCTTTCCCTTAAAATATGTCTGTAGCGAAGGACCCCTCCCTCTCCACTCCAACTCTGTGCCTTTCCTCCAACACCTCCTACCAGCACAAGAAGCTGATTGGTACAGACGGCGAAACACAGCACTGTCTGTAACGATCAGGCATCTACTTTAATATGGAACCAGAGCACTGATCGGGCTTCAGTGCCATATGCAGGCAGATGACAGGAGCTCAGGAACTCCATCTGGAGCTCCCTGTAACTCAGACATATATATATATATATATATATATATATATATATAGAGCAAAATCCAGTGGTAAAGCACTCTCAATTATGATCCGGGGTGCACAGCAAAGGTACAAACAATCCCAAAAAGAAGCAGGCACTCTCCGTTTGAATACAATTCAAACGGAGAATTCAAACGGAGAGTGCCTGCTTCTTTTTGGAATTATATATATATAAATATATATATATATATATATATATATATATATATATATATATATATATATATATATATATACATCTTTATGGATTAAGGGGTTAAACAGTCATTAAACACCTTTTTTTATTGTAAAACATGTGCTTGTCCCATGCTTCATTGCAGGAGAAAATGGAAATTCAGTAATCTACAAATGCTGCAGATCCAATGCATGATATTCCCATTGAGCATGCAAGGTAGTTATACAGAGTAAATTAACATAAATAGGCAGTAGCAAGTAAATGGTTTGTCAGAAGTGTATGATGGAGAAAAGAGGGTTAGAAGCAGAAGCAAAGCAGACTCTTTGGGGATGTTTTATAAAGCAGCAGATGCTGCCTCCGACCCACTCCGCTTTTGTTCCGTCTGATGCAGAAGTTAAGAAGCAGCAGTCCTAAGACACCCCCGGCTAATGGCCGATTGGCCGCAAATCTGCAGGGGGCAATATTGCACCAGCAGTTCACCAGAACTGCTGGTGCAATGATATGCTGTCGGCATTTATCGATGTGCGGCAGACATGATACGCTATATCCTATGCTGTCGGCATTTATCGATGTGCGGCGGACATGACACGCTATATCCTATGCTGTCGGCATTTATCGATGTGCGGCAGACATGATACGCTATATCGTATGCTGTCGGCATTTATCGATGTGCGGCGGACATGATACGCTACATTGTATCATATTCGTCTGCACAATAGTAAATTGACCCCTTTGAGTAGAGATGGGCACCAGCATAGCTGTCAGATGGAACTTGAAAATAATTCTAGAAATACAGGAACATAGATGACCTTTTTTTTTTAGCTCAGGTCTGTGTTCACACATTTTTGTGACGTCTTGCTGAATCCTTGCAAGGTCGACAATCCATGGAGCTAGACACTAACACCAGACCAACAACATGGAATTTCTTTATGTATGTATTGAAATTTGGAGAGTGGGTAGTGGAAGGGTAAGTATAACAGCACAAGGAATGTGTGTGTGTATATAAATATATATTTATATATATATATTTGTATATATTTATATATATATTTGTATGTATGTATGTATATATACAGGGAGTGCAGAATTATTAGGCAAATGAGTATTTTGACCACATCATCCTCTTTATGCATGTTGTCTTACTCCAAGCTGTATAGGCTCGAAAGCCTACTACCAATTAAGCATATTAGGTGATGTGCATCTCTGTAATGAGAAGGGGTGTGGTCTAATGACATCAACACCCTATATCAGGTGTGCATAATTATTAGGCAACTTCCTTTCCTTTGGCAAAATGGGTCAAAAGAAGGACTTGACAGGCTCAGAAAAGTCAAAAATAGTGAGATATCTTGCAGAGGGATGCAGCACTCTTAAAATTGCAAAGCTTCTGAAGCGTGATCATCGAACAATCAAGCGTTTCATTCAAAATAGTCAACAGGGTCGCAAGAAGCGTGTGGAAAAACCAAGGCACAAAATAACTGCCCATGAACTAAGAAAAGTCAAGCGTGCAGCTGCCAAGATGCCACTTGCCACCAGTTTGGCCATATTTCAGAGCTGCAACATCACTGGAGTGCCCAAAAGCACAAGGTGTGCAATACTCAGAGACATGGCCAAGGTAAGAAAGGCTGAAAGACGACCACCACTGAACAAGACACACAAGCTGAAACGTCAAGACTGGGCCAAGAAATATCTCAAGACTGATTTTTCTAAGGTTTTATGGACTGATGAAATGAGAGTGAGTCTTGATGGGCCAGATGGATGGGCCCGTGGCTGGATTGGTAAAGGGCAGAGAGCTCCAGTCCGACTCAGACGCCAGCAAGGTGGAGGTGGAGTACTGGTTTGGGCTGGTATCATCAAAGATGAGCTTGTGGGGCCTTTTCGGGTTGAGGATGGAGTCAAGCTCAACTCCCAGTCCTACTGGCAGTTTCTGGAAGACACCTTCTTCAAGCAGTGGTACAGGAAGAAGTCTGCATCCTTCAAGAAAAACATGATTTTCATGCAGGACAATGCTCCATCACATGCGTCCAAGTACTCCACAGCGTGGCTGGCAAGAAAGGGTATAAAAGAAGAAAATCTAATGACATGGCCTCCTTGTTCACCTGATCTGAACCCCATTGAGAACCTGTGGTCCATCATCAAATGTGAGATTTACAAGGAGGGAAAACAGTACACCTCTCTGAACAGTGTCTGGGAGGCTGTGGTTGCTGCTGCACGCAATGTTGATGGTGAACAGATCAAAACACAGGCTTTTGAGTGTCCTTGCAAAGAAAGGTGGCTATATTGGTCACTGATTTGTTTTTGTTTTGTTTTTGAATGTCAGAAATGTATATTTGTGAATGTTGAGATGTTATATTGGTTTCACTGGTAAAAATAAATAATTGAAATGGGTATATATTTGTTTTTTGTTAAGTTGCCTAATAATTATGCACAGTAATAGTCACCTGCACACACAGATATCCCCCTAAAATAGCTATAACTAAAAACAAACTAAAAACTACTTCCAAAACTATTCAGCTTTGATATTAATGAGTTTTTTGGGTTCATTGAGAACATGGTTGTTGTTCAATAATAAAATTAATCCTCAAAAATACAACTTGCCTAATAATTCTGCACTCCCTGTATACAGGTGGCCCTCGTTTTACAACGGTTCAATTTACACCGTTTCAGAATAACAACCTTTTTCTCCAGTCATGTGACTGCAATTGAAATGCATTGAGAAGCAGTGCATTGATTAAAATAGCCAGTAGGTGGAGCTGTCCGCTTGTGTTGCAGCAAAGCCAAGCAAGCTGAAATTAACCAGTTTAACCAGACCTGAGCTATCGAGCAGATTTCAAAAGAACAAGATCTTCCTGTCTATAAATCAGTCCAGATTGGAATGCATAGAAAGAACTGTTTGCAGAAAAATGCAAGTGAAGTCTGTGTTGTGTGATTATTTTATTAGGTTTATAATGCTGTTTAGCAAATGTTTTTGTTCATTTAACTTAGTTTAATTATATAATCTGTGTTGTGTGATTATTTTAGCAGGTTTATAATGCTGTTTAGCATTTAAAGGCCTAGATTTGGAGTTTGGCGGTAGATGGGCTGTTAACGCTCCGCAGGCTTTTTTCTGGCCGCACCATAAAATTAACTCTGGTATCGAGAGTTCAAAAAAATGCTGCGTTAGGCTCCAAAAAAGGAGCGTAGAGCATTTTTACCGCAAATGCAACTCTCGATACCAGAGTTGCTTACGGACGCGGCCAGCCTCAAAAACGTGCTCGTGCACGATTCTCCCATAGGAAACAATGGGGCTGTTTGAGCTGAAAAAAAACCTAACACCTGCAAAAAAGCAGCGTTCAGCTCCTAACGCAGCCCCATTGTTTCCTATGGGGAAACACTTCCTACGTCTGCACCTAACACTCTAACATGTACCCCGAGTCTAAACACCCCTAACCTTACACTTATTAACCCCTAATCTGCCGCCCCCGCTATTGCTGACCCCTGCATTATATTATTAACCCCTAATCTTCCGCTCCGTAAACCGCCGCTACCTACGTTTTCCCTATGTACCCCTAATCTGCTGCCCTAACATCGCCGACCCCTATATTATATTTATTAACCCCTAACCTGCCCCCCACAACGTCGCCGCCAGCTACCTACAATAATTAACCCCTAATCTTCCGACCACAAAGCGCCGCCACCTACGTTATCCTTATGTACCCCTAATCTGCTGCCCCTAACACCACCGACCCCTATATTATATTTATTAACCCCTAACCTGCCCCCCACAACGTCGCCGACACCTGCCTACACTTATTAACCCCTAATCTGCCGAGCGGACCTGAGCGCTACTATAATAAAGTTATTAACCCCTAATCCGCCTCACTAACCCTATCATAAATAGTATTAACCCCTAATCTGCCCTCCCTAACATCGCCGACACCTAACTTCAATTATTAACCCCTAATCTGACGACCGGAGCTCACCGCTATTCTAATAAATGGATTAACCCCTAAAGCTAAGTCTAACCCTAACACTAACACCCCCCTAAGTTAAATATAATTTTAATCTAACGAAATTAATTAACTCTTATTAAATAACTTATTCCTATTTAAAGCTAAATACTTACCTGTAAAAAAAAATCCTAATATAACTACAATATAAATTATAATTACATTGTAGCTATTTTAGGATTAATATTTATTTTACAGGCAACTTGGTAATCATTTTAACCAGGTACAATAGCTATTAAATAGTTAAGAACTATTTAATAGTTACCTAGTTAAAATAATAACAAAATTTCCTGTAAAATAAATCCTAACCTAAGTTATAATTAAACCTAACACTACCCTATCAATAAATTAATTAAATAAAATACCTACAATTACCTACAATAAAACCTAACACTACACTATCAATAAATAAATTAAATACAATTCCTACAAATAACTACAATTACATAAACTAACTAAAGTACAAAAAATAAAAAAGAACTAAGTTACAAAAAATAAAAAAATATTTACAAACATAAGAAAAATATTACAACAATTTTAAACTAATTACACCTACTCTAAGCCCCCTAATAAAATAACAAAGCCCCCCAAAATAAAAAAATGCCCTACCCTATTCTAAATTAATACATTTAAAAGCTCTTTTACCTTACCAGCCCTGAACAGGGCCCTTTGCGGGGCATTTCCCAAGAAAATCAGCTCTTTTGCCTGTAAAAAAAAACATACAATACCCCCCCCCCCAACATTACAACCCACCACCCACATACCCCTAATCTAACCCAAACCCCCCTTAAATAAACCTAACACTAAGCCCCTGAAGATCTTCCTACCTTGTCTTCACCATACCAGGTTCACCGATCGGTCCAGAAGAGCTCCTCCGATGTCCTGATCCAAGCCCAAGCGGGGGGCTGAAGAGGTCCATGATCCAGCTGAAGTCTTCATCCAAGCGGGGCAGAAGAGTTCTTCCATCCGATTGAAGTCTTCATCCAAGCGGCATCCATCCGGAGCGAAGCGGCAGCATCCTGAAGACCTCCACCGCGGAACATCCATCCTGGCCGACGACTGAACGACGAATGACGGTTCCTTTAAATGACGTCATCCAAGATGGCGTCCCTCGAATTCAGATTGGCTAATAGGATTCTATCAGCCAATCGGAATTAAGGTAGGAATATTCTGATTGGCTGATGGAATCAGCCAATCAGAATCAAGTTCAATCCGATTGGCTGATCCAATCAGCCAATCAGATTGAGCTCGCATTCTATTGGCTGATCAGAACAGCCAATAGAATGCAAGCTCAATCTGATTGGCTGATTGGATCAGCCAATAGGATTGAACTTGATTCTGATTGGCTGATTCCATCAGCCAATCAGAATATTCCTACCTTAATTCCGATTGGCTGATAGAATCCTATCAGCCAATCGGAATTCGAGGGACGCCATCTTGGATGACGTCCCTTAAAGGAATTGTCATTCGTCGGGAGACGCCGGAAGAAGAGGATGGATCCGCGTCGGCTGCTTCAAGATGGACCCGCTCCTCACCGGATGGAAGAAGATCGAAGATGCCGCTTGGAGAAGATGTTTGCCGGTCCGGATGTCCTCTTCTTGCCGGATAGGAGGAAAACTTTGGAGCCTCTTCTGGACCTCTTCAGCACCGGATGCCAGGACGGATCGGTGATACCTGGATGGTGAAGACAAGGTAGGAAGATCTTCAGGGGCTTAGTGTTAGGTTTATTTAAGGGGGGTTTGGGTTAGATTAGGGGTATGTGGGTGGTGGGCTGTAATGTTGGGGGGGGTATTGTATGTTTTTTTTTACAGGCAAAAGAGCTGATTTTCTTGGGGCATGCCCCGCAAATGGCCCTGTTCAGGGCTGGTAAGGTAAAAGAGCTTTTAAATGTATTAATTTAGAATAGGGTAGGGCATTTTTTTATTTTGGGGGTCTTTGTTATTTTATTAGGTGGCTTAGAGTAGGTGTAATTAGTTTAAAATTGTTGTAATATTTTTCTTATGTTTGTAAATATTTTTTTATTTTTTGTAACTTAGTTCTTTTTTATTTTTTGTACTTTAGTTAGTTTATGTAATTGTAGTTATTTGTAGCATTTGTATTTAATTTATTTATTGATAGTGTAGTGTTAGGTTAATTGTAGGTAATTGTAGGTAGTTTATTTAATTAATTTATTGATAGGGTAGTGTTAGGTTTAATTATAACTTAGGTTAGGATTTCTTTTACAGGTAAATTTGTTATTATTTTAACTAGGTAACTATTAAATAGTTCTTAACTATTTAATAGCTATTGTACCTGGTTAAAATAATTACAAAGTTGCCTGTAAAATAAATATTAATATTAAAATAGCTATAATATAATTATAATTTATATTGTAGCTATATTAGGATTTATTTTACAGGTAAGTATTTAGCTTTAAATAGGAATATATATATAATATTTAATAAGAGTTAATTAATTTCGTTAGATTTAAATTATATTTACGTTAGGGGGGGTGTTAGTGTTAGGGTTAGACTTAGCTTTAGGGGTTAATACATTTATTAGAATAGCGGTGAGCTCCGGTCGTCAGATTAGGGGTTAATAATTGAAGTTAGGTGTCGGCGATGTTAGGGAGGGCAGATTAGGGGTTAATACTATTTATGATAGGGTTAGTGAGGCGGATTAGGGGTTAATTACTTTATTATAGTAGCGCTCAGGTCCGCTCGGCAGATTAGGGGTTAATAAGTGTAGGCAGGTGTCGGCGACGTTGAGGGGGGCAGATTAGGGGTTAATAAATATAATATAGGGGTCGGCGGTGCTAGGGGCAGCAGATTAGGGTACATAAGGATAACGTAGGTGGCGGCGCTTTGCGGTTAATTATTGTAAGTAGCTGGCGGCGACGTTGTGGGGGGCAGGTTAGGGGTTAATAAATGTAATACAGGGGTCGGCGGTGTTAGGGGCAGCAGATTAGGGGTACATAAGTATAACGTAGGTGGCGGTCGGCAGATTAGGGGTTAATTATTGTAAGTAGCTGGTGGCGACGTTGTGGGGGGCAGGTTAGGGGTTAATAAATGTAATACAGGGGTCGGCGGTGTTAGGGGCAGCAGATTAGGGGTACATAAGTATAACGTAGGTGGCGGTCGGCAGATTAGGGGTTAAAAAATTTTAATCGAGTGGCGGCGATGTGGGGGGACCTCGGTTTAGGGGTACATAGGTAGTTTATGGGTGTTAGTGTACTTTAGGGTACAGTAGTTAAGAGCTTTATGAACCGGCGTTAGCCCAGAAAGCTCTTAACTCCTGCTATTTTCCTGCGGCTGGAGTTTTGTCGTTAGAGCTCTAACGCTCACTTCAGAAACGCCTCTAAATACCGGCGTTAGGAAGATCCCATTGAAAAGATAGGATACGCAATTGACGTAAGGGGATCTGCGGTATGGAAAAGTCGCGGCTGAAAAGTGAGCGTTAGACCCTTTAATCACTGACTCCAAATACCGGCGGTAGCCTAAAACCAGCGTTAGGAGCCTCTAACGCTGGTTTTCACGGCTACCGCCGAACTCTAAATCTAGGCCAAAGTCTTTATTTCAAAGCTTTAAAAATAATGTATTATGTGTTACTTATGAAAATTTTGAGAGGGGCCTGGAACCTATCTCCCTCACTTCCCCTTGACTTACATTATAAACTGGGTCTCAATTTACAACGGTTTCGATTTACAACCATACCTTCTGGAACCTAACCCCGGCGTAAACTGAGGGCTACCTGTACATATATATATATATATATTTGCACACACACAAATATATATATAAAATATATATATATATATATATATATATATATATATATAATACAATACTTTCATATCCCCGCATTTTAAAAGTAATAATGTAATATGCGGGGATATGAAAGTATTGTATAATATTCTATTTAACTTTTAGTACTGGAAAAAGCCTTTATCCCGTGCATTCATTATATCTAAAAATTAATATATATATATATATATATATATATATATATATATATATATATATATTCAATATCCCTTTACAGATATTTAAATGATTTTGTTTTCTCATGTGACTGCTGTTCAATATGTAGTAAAAAAAAAAAAATCAGACCTCTTGTGTCAAGTTGTAAATTAAATAAGTGAAACCAGTCAGTTTAATAATCCACAGCAACCATTTAAAACAGATAAAGTACTTTTGACTTTAGAATTATAGAATGCTTTGTCTTACATAACCTCATAGCAATTTGTGATGCAATTGTAATATGATTCCTACAAACCATACCTCATAACTACTGAAAGTTTTATAATCCTATTTAAAAAAAATAACTTTAATTAATAGATATCCACAAATAGCTTTTCCTGCTTCTCTTTAATACATTAAAACCTAATTTAAATAATTTAAGGAATAAAATGGACACTGTCATTATGACTCAGAGATTTAGGAAAGAACGTGTTTACATGTCATGCATGTGATTGAGCAATCTCCAATCCAAGTATGGCTAATAATTTGTCATAGCTCAGACAGGCATTACTGTGCTAGTCAGCCCTCTGTTACTAAGTCATTAACAGACAACTGAATTAAGTGTTTACAAGAAACCAGCCCAATATGTTTGTGCACTTTTTCCTCTTTCACGTCAATTGCTTGTTGCTCCTGTTTAGAAGATGCAGTAAATAGGCAGAAATATCTTTGATAGACAACAAGAGAGTTTTTTGAGCTTAGTCATAATTATGGAAAAGGGCGAGTGCTGTTGTGGCTCTTAATCTCTGGTAAAGATGATAATATGTTTAAGTTTAGTTTAGCCTCTTAACAACAGTGACATAACCTGTACATAACCTTCTGCAATTGTCTTGTAGGGCTTTAACTGTGCAGGTCTCATGAACAGCAGCAAAACCACACTATTTTTGCATGCCTAACTGTCGAAGCCCTCTAAGTGCAAAAGACAGCAGATGTGCTGTCATTAAGAGGTTAAAAAATAGAATTGGCAATATAATTTGTTTTGCTCTAACATACTAGATAAAGATCAATCAAAATAATCAAAATTTTTATTATGTGATATTTGAAAATTGATTCTAACATTTGAATATCAAATTAAGGGCCAGATTATGAGTGGATCGCTAACGTTTGTGAGCGAGCGATAAGGGGTTTATCGCAGGTGTTTGGTTTAATCTTAATATTTATTTTTTAATAAATAGAACCTATTCCTATATACAGTATCTCACAAAAGAGAGTACACCCCTCACATTTTTGTAAATATTTTATTAGATCTTTTCATGTGACAACACTGAAGAAATGACACTTTGCTTCAAAGTAGTGAGTGTACAGCCTGTATAACAGTGTAAATTTGCTGTTATAAAATAACTCAACACACAGTCATTAATATCTAAACCGTTGGCAAAAAAAAGTCAGTGCACGTGCTCAGTGTCATATCCAGAGGTTGTCTTTTTGAAATATACGTTTGAGTGCTGCCAGCATTGCTGCAGAGGTTGAAGGGGTGGGGGGTCAGCCTGTCAGTGCTCAGACCATATGCTGCACACTGCATCAAATTGGTCTGCATGGCTGTCGTCCCAGAAGGAAGCCTCTTCTAAAGATGATGCACTAGAAAGCCCACAAACAGTTTGCTGAAGACAAGCAGACTAAGGACATGGATTACTGGAACCATGTCCTGTGGTCTGATGAGACCAAGATAAACTTATTTGGTTCAGATTGGGTCAAGTATGTGTGGCAGCAACCAGGTGAGGAGTACAAAGACAAGAGTGTCTTGCCTACAGTCAAGCATGGTGGTGGGAGTGTCATGGTCTTGGCCTGCATGAGCACTGGGAAGCTACAGTTCATTGAGGGAACCATGAATGTCAACATGTACTGTGACATACTGAAGCAGAGCATGATCCTCTCCCTTCAGAGACTGGGCCGCAGGGCAGTATTCCAACATGATAACAACCCCAAACACACCTCCAAGACAACCACTGCCTTGCTAAAGAAGCTGAAGGTAAAGATGGACTGACCAAGCATTTCTCCAGACCTAAACCCAATTGAGCATCTGTGGGGCATCCTCAAACGGAAGGTGGGGTAGCGCAAGGTCTCTAACATCCACCAGTTCTGTGATGTCATCATTGAGGAGTGGAAGAGGACTCCAGTGGCAACCTGTGAAGCTCTGGAGAACTACATGCCCAAGAGGGTTTAAGCAGTGTTGGAAAATAATGGTAGCCACACAAAATATTGACACATTGGGCCCAATGGACATTTTCACTTAGGGGTGTACTTACTTTTGTTGCCAACGGTTTAGACATTAATGGCTGTGTGTTGAGTTATTTTCAGGGGACAGCAAATTTACACTGTTATACAGGCTGTACACTCACTACTTTACATTGTAGCAAAGTGTAATTTCTTCAGTGTTTCACATGAAAAGTTATAATAAAATATTTACAAAAATGTGAGCGGTGTACTCACTTTTGTGAGATACTATATATATATATATTCATATATATATATATATATATATATATATATATATATATATATATATATATATATAATTTCTTTGTTTAAAATAGATATTTCATATGTCAAGATGTTTGACTGAGAAGGGCTCAAAGGTATATTTAAACTATATATATATATATATATATATATATATATATATATATATATATATATATATATATATATATATATATATATATATATATATATTTGTATGTGTATAGATGCTTGTTTTTGTAGTTACATTTTACCGCTATAAACAGCAGAGTCTTGGCTCTTCTGGGCCCTGTTTTATATGTTGCCCTGGCAACATGTGACAAGCAGAGTTACAAACTGGGTTAGAAACTGGAGGGAAAAACTGCAATCTCTTAACTACCCACTAACAGATAATCCTTACTAATTATATCTGCACAATGTTCTTCATGTCTTTTCTGCTGTTTCTTCTGCCCTTCTCCTAAAACTCACTTCATGTCCCTTTAACAATAGCCCCCACACTATTCATATCTCACCCTCCCTTCTGTCATCCCCTATGGTGTCCTCTCATGAACTACTATGTCTGCTTAGAAATATTTCCTCATCTACCTCCCTGTCTCTAATCATACATTCTCTTACACGTCTCACGCTCACCTTCTCTTACACTCCTATTACTGTTTGCTGCTAGTGACATCTCTCCTAACACTAGCTCCGCAGCAATCAATAAACTGCCACATTCTGGCTCAATCTCCCACAGTAAAAACTCTAATTCACACAATCCTACCAAACTCATCTCCTTTAACACATAGTGCTTATCACCTTTCTTTTCTTGTGCTCTCTGGAGCGCTCTCTCTGTCTGCAACAAACTTACTAAAGTTGACTATCTGTTTGTTTTCAAGGCTTTCAATCTTCTAGCAATTGCTAAAAACTTGCTTTCTTCTTATGACCCTGCTTTTATTGATGGTCTCACAAGGTGATCTCCACTTAAGCCTTAACCCTTGCCCAGGTGAGATACATGGTGGTGGTGTTGGAATCTTGCTCTCCCCTTTCTACACCTATCAATACTTACAGTGGGGCAAGTTCTCCCACTTAAGAAGATGAGAGAGGCCTGTAATTTTCATCATAGGTATACCTCAACTATGAGAGACAAAATGTGGAAACAAATCCAGACAATCACATTGTCTGATTTGGAAAGAATTTGTTTGCAAATTATGGTGGAAAAAAAGTATTTGGTCAATATCAAAAGTTCATCTCAATACTTTGTTATATATCCTTTGTTGGCAATGATAGAGGTCAAACGTTTTCTGTAAGTCTTCACAAGGTTGTCACACACTGTTGCTGGTATGTTGACCCATTCCTGCATGCAGATCTCCTCTACAGCAGTGATGTTTTGGGGCTGTCACTGGGCAACATGGACTTTCAACTCCCTCCAAAGGTTTTCTATGGGGTTGAGATCTGGAAACTGGCTAGGCCACTCCAGGACCTTGAAATGCTTCTTACGAAGCCACTCCTTCGTTGCTCGGGCGGTGTGTTTGGGATCATTGTCATGCTGAAAGACCCAGCCACGTTTCATCTTCAATGCCCTTGCTGATGGAAGGAGGTTTTGAACTCAAAATCTCACTATACATGGCCCCATTCATTCTTTCATGTACACGGATCAGTCGTCCTGTTCCCTTTGTAGAGAAACAGCCCCAAAGCATGATGTTGCCATCCCCATGCTTCATAGTAGGTATGGTGTTCTTTGGTTGCAACTCAGCATTCTCTCTCCTCCAAACACGACGAGTTGTGTTTCTACCAAACGGTTCTACTTTGGTTTCATCTGACCATATGACATTCTCCCAATCCGCTTCTGGATCATCCAAATGCTCTCTAGACGGGCCCGGACATGTACTGGCTTAAGCATGGGTACACGTCTGGCACTGCAGGATCCGAGTCCCTGGCGGCATAGTGTGTTACTGATGGTAGCCTTTGTTACGTTGGTCCCAGCTCTCTGCAGGTCATTCACTAGGTCCCCCATGTGGTTCTGGGATGTTTTCTCACTGTTCTTGTGATCATTTTGACCCCACTGGGTGAGATTTTGCGTGGAGCCCCAGATCGAGGGAGATTATCAGTGGTCTTGTATGTCTTCCATTTTCTAATTATTGCTCCCACAGTTGATTTCTTCACACCAAGCTGCTTGCCTATTGCAGATTCAGTCTTCCCAGCCTGGTACAGGTCTACAATTTTGTTTCTGGTGTCCTTTGACAGCTCTTTGGTCTTCACCATAGTGGAGTTTGGAGTGTGACTGTTTGAGGTTGTGGACAGGTGTCTTTTATACTGATAACAAGTTCAAACAGGTGCCATTAATACAGGTAATGAGTGGAGGACAGAGGAGCCACTTAAAGAAGATGATACAGGTCTGTGAGAGCCAGAAATCTTGCTTGTTTGTAGGTGACCAAATACTTATTTTCCACCATAATATGCAAATAAATTCTTTCCAAATCAGACAATGTGAGTGTCTGGATTTGTTTCCACATTTTGTCTCTCATAGTTGAGATATACCTATGATGAAAATTACAGGCCTCTCTCATCTTCTTAAGTGGGAGAACTTGCACAATTGGTGGCTGACTAAATACTTTTTTGACCCACTGTACCTCCTCTCCCATCTCTCTCTTTTTCCTCCTTTTAAGTTTACTTCATTGATCTGTTCTCCCCCCTCTTTCTCAGAGTGGCAGTGAATTTGATACATATATATTTTTTTTTACATATAACACAGAAAAAAAAATGTGAATCAGATTACATGTCTGCAAAAGGAGGTACCCTGTGCCCACAGTCTGTGAGATGGTCTGACCCCCTATTACTCTATATAGTGACACTTTTTAACCCACCAATTCTGTATATAGTGAGTTAGTGACACAGTCTGTAATCTGCCGGTGAGATGACTGGCCTGACCCTACCCGCCCCAGTACTTTATAAAGTGAACACAGTAGTCTGTGACATGGTCCAGGCCCCCCGTACTGTATATAGTGGTACTGTATAGTGACACTGTTTACCCCCGCCCCCCACATGCTGTAGTAACAAGGTCTGTAATTTGCTGGTTCCACAAACATACACACACATACATGCAGTCACATACACACATACACACATACATACATACACTTAAACACCAATGGGTAAAACAGAAACACTAACCCCTGTAGTCAGAGACACTAGTGAAGCAGAACATCACACTCACATGATGTCAGTGCATGCAGTGGCCGGTCAATGTTTTTTTTTTTTTTTTTTAAAGTTGGGCCCCCAAACTCTGCACCCCCTGTAGTTCCACCCCTACCCTCCTGGATCAATCTCCCAATTCCAATCAACAACTTTACCTCATGGCTTCTTCACTTTCTCTCTCCTAATATACTTTCCCTAATCTTGAGGACTTCAACATCCCCATTGATAACCCAACTGTGCTTGCTGCCTCTAAACTTCTCTCACTCACAAACTCCTTTGGCCTCTCACAATCCCCCCTATTCCCTCTTCACCACTATGGACATTCTATTAATCTTAGATTCTTCTACTTCTGCTCTATATCGGACTTCCCCTGTCGCCCGTTTCCCATTTCAGACCAACACCTGCTCATCTATAATCTTAATGATACAGACATGGGGGTAGATTTACCAAGCAGCGGATGCTGCTATCTACCCCTGTACTTTCTGGCTTGCCAGAAATGTAAGTTAAGAAGCAGCGGTCATAAGACAGCTGCTACTTAACTCGTCCACCACCTCTGAGGCGGCGGACAGAAATCAGCCCGATCAGATACAATTTGGTTGATTGACACCCCCTGCTAGCGGCCAATCTGCCTCAAATGTTTAGGGGGCGGCATTGCACAAGCATTTCCCTAGAAATGATTGTGCAATTATAAATGCCTGTCGACATTTATTGATGTGCGGCAGACATGATCCGCTACATCGGATCCTGTCCACCCGCACATTGATAAATCTACCCCTAAATGTACTTTTCCCCTCGCCCCGCATTTATAGAAATTTGCACGTTGTGGATCCTCTCCAATTTTCAAACCTTATTCAACTTCTCCTCACCCACGCTTACACTTTGGGGCCGATTTATGAAATTAAGACAGGACATGTTACGATGTAGCGTATAATGTCCCCCACACATCGATAAATGTCGACAGCATATGCTGTCGGCATTTATCATTGCAAAATCAGTTCTTGTGAACTGCTTGTGTAATGCCGCCCCCTGCAGATTCACGACCAATCGCCCGCTAGCAGGTGGTGTCAATCAGCCTGATCGTATAGGCAGGCCGACAAGTTATGGAGCAGTGGTCCTTAGACAGCTGCTTCATAACTGCTGTTTGCGGCGAGCCTGAAGGCTTGCGCAGAAACAGGGGCATCAAGCTCCATTCGGAGATTGATAATTCGGTCCCAATATCTTGCCCTGATCTTGCTACAGCTCACTATCACAATACTCTCGCTTCTGCACTAGACACTATTGTTCATCCCCAACTACACAAAACCCCTTGTTGTCAGTTACAACCCAGGCACTCACAGCAAACATGCTACCTACAAAAATATCCTGCAATGCTGAGCGTGCCTGGAGGAAATCTCGTTCTGAACCTGATTTCATCCACTAAATTAATTCTTCATTATTACACATCTGCCCTTCACTTAGCCAAACAAACCTACTTCTCTTTTCTTATATATACTCACTCTTCAAAACCTAAACATCTCTTCTCTACTTCCCTTAATCTGTCTTTAGTGCTCAAGACATGGCAGACTATTTTTTTTAAACAAATACATAATATCTGAAACAACATCCCAACCCAATCCTTTACCTTTTCATCTACTCTCTCTAATTATTTGCCATTGTGAACAGAAAGATGTAATAAGAATGCCTTCATTTTTAGAGCAAGATAAGATTAAAAGGTCTGCTATTTCTGAAGGCTCAGCCCATTTATATGGCATATTCTTGAGAATGATAGATTGAGGCTTCAATTAGCTAATTTATGTTTTAAGATTTCTGCATACTGGTCCTTAAAGTAGGTGAAAAATCCTGACCATACATCTAGAATGCCTCTTGTCCACGTCTGCAAGATCGCCAAGATGCCTTTCATTCTATCCAGTCCAGGGCCAGACTGGGACCAAAAAAAGGCCCAGGCATTTTAGGGCAAAGAGCCCCCCCCCCCCCTCGGCTCACCATTTCTTATTTAATCATATACCAAACAATAATACAATAAAACAGTAATACATACTTGTTTAAGTGACAAAAACATTTCCAAAACCCTATAATCACTGTATTTTCTCAGTTGGTTGGTATGAAAAAAATAAAGTAAAATATAAAAAAAAACACAACAAAACCAAAATAAAGTGCTAATTTTTTAAAATGGTTTCTTATCTCAATGCATTTGACAGTTTTTCACAGATAGAGGATGTTAGTTCATGTGTGCCATATAGATAACATTGTGCTCACGCCCGTGGAGTTATTTAGGAGTCAGCACTCATTGGCTGAAATGCAAGTGTGTCACAGTAACTCAGATAATGGGCAGTCTGCAGAGACTTAGATACAAGGTAATCACAGAGGTAAAAAGTATATTAATACAACTGTGTTGATTATGCAAAATTGGGGAATGGGTAATAAAGGGTTATCTTTCTTTAAAAATTAAAACTCTGGAGTTGATTGTCCCTTTAACTAGATTTTGCTGTCACTTTGTTTACTAATCTGAATGTTTTACCAGTTTTTCTATGGGATTGGAATAAATAAAAAAAAAGATTAAAAAAATCACATTGCACAGAATTCCAAGAGATTAGAATGGGGGCCTGTGTGTTTTATATAATGGATCAGTGAAGATTCCCAGCACAGAATATTCACAAAATATTAACAAATCAGCCACATTTCAAGAACTTTAATAATAAAATGAAAGTGTGGGAGAGATATATAATATATATATATATTACACCAGTGCTAGTTTGCAAGTTAACAAGGATTTACTCCACAGTGCTACTTGCTTTTCTCCAACTACAGGAGGACCCACAATTATTGTTTGAAGCAATTGTAGGAACAGAGTAATTACAATTCAAGTAACAGCTACTATTGAGGGCCCTGGAGTCTGCATTTCTTTCACTAGAAGTAAATACCAGAACAAGAAGTCATGATTGGAAGTTAGATGAGTCCAAGAGTAATTTATAAAAGCATTTGTTTATACAGTAAAGCTTCATATACACACACACACACACATATACGCATGCATACGGGTGTAGTGGCGGAACTCCAGGACCAAGTTGGGTAGAAGGCTCCTGCATGCAAGTAAATTAAATAAGGCACTTATCATCAACATTGAATTAATACACTTTTTTTTTGCTCTGGCCTTATTACTTTGGTGAAGATCTGTAACAACCCATTGGAAAAGCCCCTTAAAAAGGCTATACCCTTGCATATGGCTGCTCTGCTTATGAACTGGAATCACATAGGAAAGTATCCTATTCTGTTTTTTTGTGTGAGAAGTGAGAACATGTTACTACTATATTACAGGCATAAAGCTGGAATACAACTTTCTTTATATAGCACTATAAAATTTGCTAATACCTATATATTTAACTCTTGCAAATGAGTTAAACACACAGTTCAATTCACCTCCAGGGTACTGAGGATACATAGTGGAACATGGCTGGAGATTTGCAGCTATATGGACATATGCTGTCCCTGATTGGCTCACTGCTTGTGATCATTGCCCGTCCGCAGCCGAGTTTAGTTTGTTACCTGTACTAACACATAGGTTAGCAAAACATTCTAATGCATTAGATTTAGAGCATTTTGTTATAGCAGCTTTGTGTCCCTTTAAATTGCCATCTTGAATGGTTGTTCAAACAATACATAAACAGGTGCATAAAATATTTGTTATAACAATATGGATCATGTTCTTGTGATTGCATAAAATCTTCTTGCTTCCCCTTATTTATTCAGGTGAAGTTTAATACTGTAAAAACTATTATTGATTTTGCTTGGTGAATGGTGAAATTTTGAATGTTTAAGCTAACACAAGCACACAGTTCCCCCAAAAATTGGATTTTTGTGTTCCATGCAATCATTCACAATCACAGCACATACTGAAAACATAGTCAGAGTATTGTCCCCGTGTCACCCTAACCTACCCCAGGAGAGGAGGAGGTTGCAGCGCCACCGGGAGCAGAACAGGGACCCCCCCCCCCCCGCAGGTACACAGCATATCCTATTACAAGACACACACAAATTTACATACACACACACTAAAAAGCACATATTTACACACACACATTTAGCCATACACACACACACATATACTTACACACACATACATGCATATACTTACACACACACACATACTTACACACACATACATGCATATACTTACACACACACACATACTTACACACACATACATGCATATACTTACACACACACACACATACTTACACACACATAAATGCATATACTTACACACACATACTTACACACACATACATGCATATACTTACACACACACACATACTTACACACACATACATGCATATACTTACACACACACACATACTTACACACACACATACATGCATATACTTACACACACACACACATACTTACACACACATACATGTATATACTTACATACACACACACTTACACACACACACACATGCATATATACATATACACTTACACACATATACACTTACACACACATACATACAGACATATACTTACACACACACACACTTACACACACACATACTTATACACATACACGCATATACTTACACACACATATACTTACACACATACACGCATATACTTACACAAACATATACTTACACACACACATACACACACGTTTACTTACACACACATACTTAGTCTTAAACACACACACATATACTTACACACATATACACTTACACACATATACACTTACACACACATACATACAGACATATACTTACACACACATATACTTACACACACACATATACTTACACACATATACTTACACACACACATTTACACACACATTTATACACAAAAATAGATACATACACATTCATGCACATATTCACAAACTCATTTAGAGAAGGGCACTAGGACCATGTTAGTCTAGAAGTTAGTGGTACAACCTACTTTCTGCAGCAGTCATGTTTGGATTTGACCCTTATCAGACAGGTCCCTTACTGATGATCTGTGTGACGTCTGAAGTAGCTGTAACCACCTGTGTAAATTACATACTTTATCATAATTTGTATAACCTTTAATAAATATATTATAATTACTTTATGTAAAACTTAAGTTTAACTTTACTTAAAAAGTCCCCTCTCTGAAAGACTAGACCTCACAGTCACCTACCTGCCCTTGTGCCGGCCACCTGCTGAGTCACAGCCTCCTCAGTCCTGAGTCTGCCTGATGTCCTCCAGTCCTCAAGACACAAGACTCCTCATCATCGCTGCTCCTCTGCCTCTCTAGCCCCCCCGCCGGCCTCATGGAATTCCGGCCCCAAGACCATGATGGTGGAGGGAGAGTCTGTGAGTGAGAAGATGATTGTCATCATGGTACTGGAGCCCGCCACATAGTCTGGCCAGTAGTCGCCCCCCCCCCCCCGGATTTGGAAGTCTGCGTCGCGTCACTCTCCCAGGCCCAGCCACCAGGGGGCCCACAGCAGCCACCCAGCCCAGGGCAGCAACTTTTCCGGCTTCTCTGCTCTGCCTGCTCCAACCTGAGTCCTGACACAGACACCGCACGTGACACACAGCCAGCAGTCAGCAGCACTTCTATCACCTTGCAGCTGCCTGAGCCTCAGTGTGTCACGTGGACCCGGCACGCGACATGAGTGTAGTGTAGCCGTGTGCAGGGTGTGTCACACACAGTGCCAGGCCGGAAGCAGGCAGTGCGCATGTGCGGAGGGTGGACAGTGCGGCCAATCCATTCCAAATGGGGGGGACTCGGGCGGATATTAGAATGTATTTCTGCTGCGGTATGTTTGTGTAAATGATGGATGCTTTTACAACATGATCTTGCTTTTACAACATGATCTTGCCTTTACAACATGATCTTGCTTTTACAACATGATTTTGCTTTTACAACATAATCTTGCCTTTACAACATGATCTTGCTTTTACAACATGATCTTGCTTTTACAACATGATCTTGCTTTTACAACAAGATCTTGCCAGGTAAGGAAATGTCCAGAAGAAGACCCAAATGCTAGGGTGAACTTAAACAAAACCCTTGCACTCTGAGTTTAACCCAGGACGTGACCCCACGACAACCTCTAAAAAACAATGTACTCACGATATGGAGCAGGATTAGCCTGAGTCCAAAGTAATTCAAGATATCAGCCAAATAGACTTCTGAGTAAGGAACTGGTTTCAGGAAAAGTCTTCCACAGAATCAGGAGAGCAGGGATAGTCCACTTATACTCAGACAGAGGAAGGGTAAAACAAGAAACAGTTAATAATGCAGGAGTAGGTAACTTGTTATCAGGCAGTTTGAGGGTTAATATTGTGTAGTCAGTCCTTGCAGAGTTTGGCAACAGGTTATCAGGCAGTTTGTAGGTTTATACTGAATAGTCAGTACATGCAGAGTTAGATAACAGGATAACAGGTAGTTTGAGGATTAATACAGATTAATCAGTTCTTGCAGAGATTGGCAACAGGTTATCATGCAGTTTGAGAGTTTCACAGAATAGACAGTTCTTGCAATGTTTGGCAACAGGATATCAAGCAGTTTGAAGGTTTACACTGAATAAACAGTATTTGCAGAGTTTGGCAACAGGCAAACAAGCAGATTGAGAGATTTACAGAATAAACAGTACTTGCAAAGTTTGGCATCAGGTTATCAGGAAGTTAGAGGGTTAACCCAGCATAGTCAGTCTTTGCAGAGTTTGGCAGTTAGAGAGTTTCCACAGCGAAGTCCTCCCAGGAGCCACAAAGAGTAACAAACAAACGGGCACTGAAGAAACAGGAAGCCCAGAATAAAAAGCCTGGTAGTGACATCATCAGGAAGGGGCGGCTCAGACTACCTGCCAATCAAGCACACAGAGAGGACCGCCGGAGCTTCCCAGCGGCTGAGCGTGACAGATCTTGCCTTTACAACATGATCTGCCCTTTACAACATGAACTCGCCTTTACAACACGATCTTGCCTTTACAACATTATCTCGTCTTTACAACATGATCTTGCCTTTAGAATATTATCTTGCTTTTACAACATGATCTTGCCTTTAGAATATTATCTTGCTTTTACAACATGATCTTGCCTTTACAACATGATCTTGCCTTTGCAACATTATCTTGCTTTTACAACATGATCTTGCTCTTACAACATGATCTTGCTTTTACAACATGATCTTGCCTTTACAACATGATCTTGCCTTTGCAACATGATCTTGCCTTTACAACATGATCTTCCCTTTACAACATGATCTTCCCTTTACAACATGATCTCCCCTTTACAACATGAACTCGCCTTTACAACATGATCTTGCCTTTACAACATGATCTTCCCTTTAAAACATGATCTTGCTTTTATAACATGATCTAGCCTTTACAACCTGATCTATCCTTTACAATATGATTTTGCCTTTACAAAATTATCTTGATTTTACAACATTATCTTGCTTTTACAACATGATCTTGCCTTTACAACATGATCTTGCTTTTACAACATGATCTTGCCTATCTTGCCTTTACAACATGATCTTGCTTTTACAACATGGTCTAGTCTTTACAACATGATCTTGTTTTTACAACATGATCTTGCCTTTATAACATGATCTTGCCTATGCAACATTATCTTGCTTTTACAACATGATCTTGCTTTTACAACATGATCTTCCCTTTACAACATGATCTTGCCTTTTGCAACATGATCTTGCCTTTACAACATGATCTTGCCTTTTGCAACATGATCTTGCCTTTACAACATGTTTTTCCCTTAACAACATGATCTTTCCTTTACAACATGATCTCCCCTTTACAACATGAACTCGCCTTTACAACATGATCTTGCTTTTACAACATGATCTATCCTTTACAATGTCAGGGTAAAGGTCAATGACATAATATATATATATATATATATATATATATATATATATATATATATATATATATATATATATATATATATATACTAATATATATACGTAAATGAAAATAATATAAAAAGGATGTGTGTATATATGAAGCCGTCTATTTTATCAGATGTGCTGTAGAATAGAAATTCTGATGTCAGGATTTAACTCAAAACCCCCTACAAGCTGATTTTGGCTAGGTAAATGCACGTTTATCAGGATTGGAAATTAGCATAGCCTTTTGAAGCACGACCCCTGGTGTGAGCACACAGACATTTTCCAAAAGGAACTAACTCAGTGACCATGCTCATTTGACTATATGCAGAGTTTTATGACTCTAAGACATTTGGCCTGCCCAATTTAATACAGTCACTTAGAGAAATGTTGGGGAAGTAATTTTGACAGAGAACAGGATACAGGCCCATATATGGGTTTCCTCCAAGGGAAATGCCGATCCGTCTGAAGAAATGTGAGAGATGCAAACATTCTTCAAAGGAGCTGAAAATTGACAACTGCCTGTCAAGTGACTCAGGCAGTGTGGCTGATAACACCAGAATACACGTGACACAGACAATGTGTCTGGGGTTAGAATAACAGAGAAAGCACATGATTTGAAAACAACTGTAGTTACATTTCAGCATTATAAGAAAATATATATATTTTTAATGGATATGTGACGGTCTTTTATATGATAATAAATATAAACACATTGTATTAATAGATAATTGCTGCATGGGATATTCATATAGGAAATAAATTCAAAATTAGTATAGATTAAATAGCCATTTTAATAATCCCATATTTGAAGTGCATATATATAACATGAATCTTCTATTTTTCAGATGGATCGTAGAGAAGACAATGCAGACAAAACTATTGGAAATATAAAAATAAGCTGTTATTTGTATAGAAATGCCAGGATACTGATAAAATTATAATGCATTTTAAGCTAATAATTAGCAGTGTTAAATTGCTTTAATATAATACAATGTTAATAATATAAAACATGACGTTTCATATCAAAACGATCAGGAAATTAATCTGATCCCGCTTCACCTATAATTAATATTGGGAGAGATTAATACAAGAAATTATGGCAGTTATTACATAGTTTAAAGAAATATTTCACTGGCTAAAAATGTTGGTTAAATGAATTTGTATGTATTGTCATGCTGCATTGTTTCTGTGCTGTCTGTTTGTAATGCTGCCACCTGGTGTTATGTTGCGAGAACTACAGCCAGAAGGTTCTTTCTGGCTGTTAAAAATGAAATTTCCAAGGGCCAATCCGATTAGACTTCCCAGGTAACCAATAGGAAGGTCAGCTCCCGTAGTGCCACCCACATGATGTCATCAATGATTGAAAACATATATAAGTAAGCAAGAGAGAGATGAAAAAAAAAAAAAGGCTGTTTTAACTTTGGATGATATCTGCTGCTGGGCATTTTGAAACCAGTCTAAACAAGCTGACTACCTCCTTCTCATTGATTGCAAAAATTACTTATCTGTCTTCTGAGATGAAACAAGAAATTTCTGGTAACTGAATTATCGATTTTGATCATTTTGGTAAAGTATAAAAAAAAGGGCTGCTAATTACATGTGATATATTAAAGTCACTGCAGTTTAAATTACAGTTAAAGGATTTAAAGAAGCAGTGTGTTTTTCAAGTTAGCATTTCACAGCCTATATCTATTGTTTAAATCTGTATCTGATTTGTTAAGTAACTCATCTGTGCAAGTTCTGATATTGTACTGTAAATTTTGTATTAGGATAAATTGCAGTTAAATAGCAGAATATATTTATTATCCTATTGTTTTTATAAACACTGTTTAGAATTGTATTGCTTGGATGTTAAAGGTTTTTAGTCCCATTGTATTAAATAAATAAAGACTATTTATAAATAAAGTGGGTTTTTAATATAAGCGTGTATGAATTTTGCATATTGGCAAAAATTGTATTAGCGTTTTAATTTAACTGAATACTAAACCAATATAATAATGTCTGTAGCCAGAAGTGACTCATTTAATTCTATACATAGCGATGGAAATGGTCCCATAACCATACCTATTACTAAAGGTCAGGTCCTTAAGAAAGATATCTTGTTACCTTAAAGGGAAGTTTAATATTGCGGGTGAATGTAATGATTTTATGGATATGCTTGAAACTAGGGCTAAAAATATCACCGTTAATAATAATATGTGGAATGAAGAGAATAAATTCTTCCAGGAATTATTAATGATTAATCAATGCAAAGCTCCCAAAAAGCGAGAAGAACTAATACTAAAATCTTGGCCCCTCTTAATATGCATTATTGACGAAATGTCATTTTGTGTCACAGACAAACGATTGCAAATACAGGAGCTAGAAAATAGTATTCGTTCCTCGAGGAGACGCAAAGAGGGTTTAAAAATAGCCAAAAATAAAATGGATGAATTTGCCCAAAACCTAACCGCCTTAGATAAGCATAATACAGACTTAATCGCGCAGATACAAGATTTAAATAAACAGCTTGCGCAAAGCCAGAGAGAATTAAGCGATTTAAAAAGGTCATATCGCCATAATGAAAACCCTTATATTAACAGTGAGAATAATGCAGATAATGCTAACTCCTTTAGCGAACACGTCAGGGACGAGGTACAAAAACATATGGAACAGTATAGACAAATGACCCCTAACGGGTCAGAAATAGATTTCCCAAATAGGCAGTCACCTCATGATGTAAATCCAGAGGACTGCTGTAGCGCAGCTGGTGTGGGGGAGGGAAACTCTAACAGAGAATCCCAAAATAATTCTAATAAAGTATACGATTCCCATAAAATAATCACCTTCGTACAACGCGCAGTATCTATATTCTCCAATAAGGGAACAACATCTGTAATTGATCATTTACAGGCTTTCGAAAATGCGTTAGCTATAATGAATGTTACAAGTGAGAAATTGAAAATTGAATTTCTGCCTTGGGTATTTGACAGTAAGCATCACAAATTCTTTGCTTCACTAAAGGATATGAATATTCATTCCTGGAATGAGGTAAAACGACAATGCAGAAAAGAATTCGGGCAATATCGCACTAAAACTGCAGCGAAAATAGCGGTATATGGTTTAAAGTGTCGTGCGAATCAGAGTCCAATCTAATTCCTTTCTGTATTGAAAAATGAGTACAGTATGGCTGAAGATAATCCCAAATTTGATGGCTCAGAATTTGTAAATTTATTTTTTGAAGCACTGCCTACACCCATCAAAATTAACTTAGCTAGAGATTTTGATGAGGACTGCTCATTGGAATGGCTGATCAAAGAGAGTACAAAGTTATACTCTATTCAGCAGTCCAGTGAGCAGGGGGTTAAAAAGGAGTCAAAACCCAAAATTGTGGCAGAAACTAGGGTGTCACCTAGCCCCCTCAATTTGGAGTCTAAAAAGAGAACTTATGTAGAGGTGGCCAGTCAAAACAGGCCATCTCCACAGAGGTTTAATTCTGCCCCTTCCCCTACACAGGTTGAGGCGCAGGGAGACTATAACCAAAGTGGGGGACATAATCAGGTGAATAATTACTCACAAAGAGAATACTCACCAAATAATTGGTATCCGCGCAAGGGTAGATACAATAGACGGCGAAGATATTCTCAGGGTAACCAGACACCCCAGGTATATAATGCTCCCCAAAGTACTAATACTGAGCAAGCTGAACCCCAGGGGCAACCACGCCAGAATAGAAATAGCGGCCCTGATTCTGAGGGAACCCAATGGTCCAGTAATCATTACAATGGGGCACCAGGAGATAGACCCAGGGGTAGAGGTAACTTGTACAATCAGGTAGATATGCTGTTTACCCAGTTAAATCGGTTGAGCGAACAAATCGCTAATATGAGTCATAAATCTACGGCTCAGCAACCGAACAATACTTTTTTAGGGGTACAGCCAGTGGTCAGCAGTGGACCACAGGCACAGTCATAAATACTGCAGTATCACCTGAAGGGGAGGGGAGAGATATACAAAATGTAATGATAAATATCAATGATACTAATCATGTTCTCTCCCCACAGACCGGAAACGGACAATTTAGCTGTGATGACAGGCAACCTCATCCGGGAAAAATTAACAAACCTCTTCCTTTGCAGCACTCTCTTAACCTTGTCTCCACAGATGCAGTACAAAAGAATCCAGCCGACCCTGTCATAGAGGAAACAGGTAGGTATGAAATTTCCTCTGCATCGAATGACACGGCGAATTCAGGTAACACGTGGCGAAGCCCACAAATGTATGCTAACGCCAACTTTATGTGTGAAATGGTAGAAACTGCAGGAAGATATTATGTATTAGTTGAGCTGCAAGATTCAGTCTCCAACCCTATCAGGGGATTAATTGACACTGGGTCTCAGGCAACTATCTTATCCCACAGGTACTACACACAGCTAAATGAGCTAACACCCCACAAACCTAAAATAAAAGAATTTGACGGTTCTCTAATAGGTGTTGGGGGTGACTCCCTAAAAGTCTACGGTACTGCCTGGTTAAAATTTAAATTGGGGAACAGGGTCATAAGACACCCTGTCATTATAGTGGATCTGCCAACTGATCGTTTAATTATTGGTAGTGATCTCCTGAAACGATTAAGCACCATAATTGATTACATAAATAATGTAATTTGGTCACAAGTTAAACGGCCTATCAATTATGAAAAATCTGGTATATCTCGCACCCGACGTAGCTGTCACGTGGTGGAAGAGAAACCAGATGCTGTGGAGATTCATTTCAGGAATAACTCTGTACCTGAAATCACTATTCTACAAATAGATGATCAGGCTCCTTTTAGTGGCTCTGATGGTAATACTTTTAAAATATCGCCTGGAAAGATAGCGAATATCTCCCTAGATGGTGATGTATTAACCATATCACTCCACAAGGGGGATCATAAAATCCCTAAGGGGGGAGACCACGCTCAATACCTCACAGGGATTGAGAGAGTTAAAGAGGATCTATTTATCCCTATACAAGTACATGACCTTGGTAAAACCAAGTATGCTAAAATAAACTTAAAACAGGAAGCTAGCTATATAAGCGAAGGTTTATTAGCGCAAATAGCTGAACCTAAAGTGATTAAATATCTTTCTCCCCAAGACCACAGTGTCAACGGCCTAGATGACAGGTCTGAAAGCTATAACATCACAGCTAAGTGCTTATTATCTATCTCCATTGGTAATAAATCAATGAAGCACCTGTTTTTAGTTTTAAATACTCCCCATAATCAAATATACATTGGCAATGATATCTTACATAGATATGCCATACAAATAGATTTGATTAATTCTTGCCTTTGGAGCAGGTTAAAGGGGGACCCTGAAGTATTTCAGAATGAAAATGCAGCCCTAAAATCAAACCAGCAATTGCCATATGCTGTGAATATGCAGGTATCTAGCTATGTCATAATTCCTGCTGGGGCTGATAAATTTCTTTTACCCTTACAGGTAAAGAGAGGTCAGAAATTAAAAACTTCTGAAACACTGATTTGCCTCTCCCATATAATACAAAATCTGGGTGTCACAGTAACCTACACTCCTATGGTGAATATTGGAACTGTTCCAATACATATTGTTGTGCATAACATGACCCCACATGATATAACATTATCCAAGGGAACTACCATAGGATATGCACTGGAATCAAGTTATTACACTTTTGGATTCCAGAATAATGTAATTGGGCTAATACCTGAAGGATACCTAACTGAAGAACAATTAATAGAACAATCCTTTGCATCTATGCCATAGGGTCTATTTAATGTTCAGTCTATTTATCCCTTCAGCTCAGAGGAAGGCATCTGTAAAATTGAAGAAGCCTCTCTAGTGTTTGATCAGCCAATCAAACAGCAAGATTACCCCAATACTCAGAGTCATGGGAGCAATATAAATTATAATCAAGGGGATCTCACCTCTAGGTTGGAAGAAGCCTATGAAATAGGACAGCCTGAAATCTTTCCAGGATTTCAACAAATAGTCGAAGAGCAAATATCCTTAGCTAATGGCTGTTCCAGCGATGATGAACGCCAACAGCTGCGAGAACTCCTGATGGAGTACAAGGATATTTTCACTAAGGATTCTTATGACTGTGGTACTACAGACTTGCACATTGCAAGGATACAAACAGATCCTAATGCGCCACCTGTATTTGTCAAACAATACAGACTTCCCTTAGCCTCATATGATTCTCTTGCAGAGATCATAAGGAATCTGGAAGAAAGAGGTATTATCAGACAGGTGCACAGCTCTTATAATAATCCTATTCTAGGTGTCCTTAAGCCCAATGGACAATGGCGTTTGTGTGCTGACTTAAGACAGCTAAACAAACGAGTATACATGTCTGGCTGGCCTGTACCATACATTGACCAGTGCCTAGCACAAATGCAGGGATCCAAAATATTCACTGCCATTGATTGTGCACAGGGATATTGGACCATAAAGGTACATGAAGAGGACCAATATAAGATAGCATTCTCCTTCCAAAAGGTTCAGTATGCATTCCAGAGACTTCCATTTGGATACATAAATTCTGGACATGAATTTGCTGTATTCATGCATAAGGCTATGCCTGATGCACTGGAAAGGGGGACCTTATCTTATGTTGATGATGTTTTAATCAAAAGCACAGACTTTGAAAAACACATCGCAGAGCTTAAACACGTCCTCAGCCAACTTAAAAGGGCAGGTGTCAAATTATCCCTACAAAAAGCTCAATGGTGCCGCACTCGTGTAAACTTCTTGGGACATGAAGTTACCTCTGAAGGATTAAATCCCCAGAAGAAAAAGGTTGAAGCTATAGTGAATTCTAAAAACCCAACTAACTTAAAGGAATTGAGATCATTCCTGGGTATGACAAATTATTCTCGCAAATTCATTGATAATTATGCGGAATTAGCTAAACCACTACTATTTCTTCTAAAGAAAGATGTAAAATGGCACTGGAGTGAGTCTCAAGAGACAGCCATCAGGGAGCTGAAGAGAAAACTCACTCAAGCACCTTGCCTAGCATACCCTGAGGGAGGTAAACCTTTCTTCTTAGAGACAGGTTACACAGATATAAGCATAAGTGCTGTTTTATACCAAAAGCATGATAATTTGAACAAAGCCATTGCTTATGCGAGCAAAAATCTATCCCCAGTAGAAATAAAATTTAGCGATTGCGAAAAAGCCCTCTTATCTACTGTATGGGCTCTAAAAAATTTCCGCAGCTATATACAGGGCGAGAGAATTATTGTAGAAACAGCCCACCAGCCTTTGCTATATTTGCAAAGTGAGAGAATAAGAGATGGGAATTTGTCTAATAGCCGCATAACAGCATGGACTCTTTCCTTGCAAGGCTGGCATTAGCAATTCGCTACAAGCAGAATAAAAAGAATCCAGTCGCACAAGGGCTTGCTGAGCTCCATGACTGTACTGCTAGAGATCCTGGGGAGGAATTATCAGAAGATGATTTTCTGGAGGAACAATTGCTTTCCCCATATAAAATATACAATGAGGACCATTGTCAAACATTACCTTGGGTGTATGTTGATGGTTGTTCTTACCATGCCACTATTGATAATGAGCGCAGATTAGTCGCTGGCATTGGTATAACTGGGGCAAATGGATTCCCAAATATATCTATAGGTTTCAACATTGGACCAAGATCCAGTCAAGTTGCAGAACTAACTGCTGTTTTCAAAACCATTGAAATGGCTACTGAACATGGTATTCATGAATTTGTGATCATAACTGACTCAAATTATGTGCGTGACAGTTTTGTTGAATACCTGCCAACTTGGAAAAGAAACGGCATGCAGAAAAGCAATAACAAACCAGTCAAGCATGGCAAGTTGTTCTGCGAGATTGATAATCTGGTAGTATCCAATGATTTAACCATACACTGGAAAAAGACCAAGGGTCATTCCAGAGTTTTAGGTCCTGATAAGGAAGGCAATGACCTTGCGGACTCATTAGCCAAACAAGGAGCCATAACTGGAGAACTCCTTAATATTGACCACTTAATGGGTGCAATTCAGGTAGAAGCCATTACCAGAAACCAGGCAAAACAACAGAGTGAGCCTAACTTGGTACAATGGAGTCAGGATTCTCCTAGTGAGGACCTGATCATTAGTCAAAAAAAAAGACCCCATTGTAGGCATCTTCTATAAACACATAGAAGATCCTGAAAGCAACCCCATCTAAAAAGATGATTGTACTGGCAAAGAAGATCTTAGAATCTTAATAAAATCTAAATCACAATTCAAGTTACAGGATGGTTTGTTAATTAGAACCTCCAAAACTGGCATCCAGCAGTGGGTAGTACCCACCAAGTTCCGAGGTCTAATGCTTCAACATGCCCATGATGCTCCCACATCTGGTCATCGCGGTGCCAAACTCACGTATGAAATATTGCGTGATTACGCTTTTTGGCCACACATGTTGAAAGATGTTCAAACCTACTGTCAAGGGTGTTTAATCTGCCCACAGTTCCAACCCACTGCACCAACGCATAGAGCGCCATTGCAGAAAAGGGGGATGGTAATGCCATGGTCAGATATACAAATTGATTTTATTGGCCCAGTAACAATATCATCAAGAGGTAACAAATACATGTTAACCGTCACATGCCTGTTCACTAAATGGGTAGAGTGTATTAGTGCACCTAACAATAGTGCTGAAACATGTGCAGCATTGCTCATCAACCATGTATTTTACCAGATTTGGTTTGCCCCAAAGAATCAAATCAGATCAGGGGACCCACTTCACTAGCGAAGTGATGACCAAAATGTGGAAAATACTAGGCTCCATATTGCTTATAGAGCTGCCTCAAGTGGTGGTGTAGAGCGTTACAACCAGTCCATTGTTAAAATCCTCAAAACGTTTGTGAGTGAAAAGGGTAAAGACTGGGATGTAAAACTACCTCTAGTCTTAATGGCATTAAGAGCAACTCCAAGTAGTGCTACCAAGATGTCACCTTTTGAACTGATGACTGGTAGAAGAATGGTTCTACCTCAGCATCTGCTGTACCGTACATCAGACCAAAACTTGATAAACGCTGCCAATACACATCAATATGTGGAGAACCTAAGAAAACACCTGCAATATGCATTTGCATTTGCTCAAAGGAATTTAGAAAGAGCCGCAACTGCCACTAAAACCTATTATGATCTCAAAACATCCAAAAAGGAATATGAAATAAATGATAAAGTTTATCTTTATAACTTTGGAAGAGATCAGGTTAGGGAGAAGAAATTTCTTCCCTCATGGAAAGGTCCTTTTGTCATTACTGACAAAATATCTCCAGTGGCCTATAAAATAAGGATCCCAAAAATGAAAGTTTCATATATAAATGGGTCCATATCAATCAATTGCGGGCATGTCATCCCAGATCCCAACTACAAGTCATAGAGGGAGAATGAAGTGTCATATCCCCAAATGAACTAAAGACATATGTAGTTTAAAGATGCCTAACTGATAAACATGAAGGCTCAAAATAACAAACTTTCTACATAAGAGACTATCTATGTTGTATATGGCCAACATCCTCACCGAGTACCACTGACTTTGATCCAATTCAAACACATGTGTCCTACATATATTTGAATTTGAAAGGGGGAATTATGTCAGGGTAAAGGTCAATGACATAATATATATATATATATATATATATATATATATATATATATATATATATATATATATATATATATATACTAATATATATACGTAAATGAAAATAATATAAAAAGGATGTGTGTATTTTTTATCAGATGTGCTGTAGAATAGAAATTCTGATGTCAGGATTTAACTCAAAACTCCCTACAAGCTGATTTTGGCTAGGTAAATGCACGTTTATCAGGATTGGAAATTAGCATAGCCTTTTGAAGCACGACCCCTGGTGTGAGCACACAGACATTTTCCAAAAAGAACTAACTCAGTGACCATGCTCATTTGACTATATGCAGAGTTTTATGACTCTAAGACATTTGGCCTGCCCAATTTAATACAGTCACTTAGAGGAATGTTGGGGAAGTAATTTTGACAGAGAACAGGATACAGGCCCATATATGGGTTTCCTCCAAGGGAAATGCCGATCCGTCTGAAGAAATGTGAGAGATGCCAACATTCTTCAAAGGAGCTGAAAATTGACAACTGCCTGTCAAGTGACTCAGGCAGTGTGGCTGATAACACCAGAATACACGTGACACAGACAATGTGTCTGGGGTTAGAATAACAGAGAAAGCACATGATTTGAAAACAACTGTAGTTACATTTCAGCATTATAAGAAAATATATATATTTTTAATGGATATGTGACTGTCTTTTATATGATAATAAATATAAACGCATTGTATTAATAGATAATTGCTGCATGGGATATTCATATAGGAAATAAATTCAAAATTAGTATAGATTAAATAGCCATTTTAATAATCCCATATTTGAAGTGCATATATATAATATGAATCCTCTATTTTTCAGATGGATCGTAGAGAAGACAATGCAGACAAAACTATTGGAAATATAAAAATAAGCTGTTATTTGTATAGAAATGCAAGGATACTGATAAAATTATAATGCATTTTAAGCTAATAATTAGCAGTGTTAAATTGCTTTAATATAATACAATGTTAATAATATAAAACATGACGTTTCATATCAAAACGATCAGGAAATTAATCTGATGCCGCTTCACCTATAATTAATATTGGGAGAGATTAATACAAGAAATTATGGCAGTTATTACATAGTTTAAAGAAATATTTCACTGGCTAAAAATGTTGGTTAAATGAATTTGTATGTATTGTCATGCTGCATTGTTTCTGTGCTGTCTGTTTGTAATGCTGCCACCTGGTGTTATGTTGCGAGAACTACAGCCAGAAGGTTCTTTCTGGCTGTTAAAAATGAAATTTCCAAGGGCCAATCCGATTAGACTTCCCAGGTAACCAATGGGAAGGTCAGCCACCCACATGATGTCATCAATGATTGAAAACATATATAAGTAAGCAAGAGAGAGATGAAAAAAAAAGGCTGTTTTAACTTTGGATGATATCTGCTGCTGGGCATTTTGAAACCAGTCTAAACAAGCTGACTACCTCCTTCTCATTGATTGCAAAAATTACTTATCTGTCATCTGAGATGAAACAAGAAATTTCTGGTAACTGAATTATCGATTTTGATCATTTTGGTAAAGTATAAAAAAAAGGGCTGCTAATTACATTTGATATTTTAAAGTCACTGCAGTTTAAATTACAGTTAAAGGATTTAAAGAAGCAGTGTGTTTTTCAAGTTAGCATTTCACAGCCTATATCTATTGTTTAAATCTGTATCTGATTTGTTAAGTAACTCATCTGTGCAAGTTCTGATATTGTACTGTAAATTTTGTATTAGGATAAATTGCAGTTAAATAGCAGAATATATATATTATCCTATTGTTTTATAAACACTGTTTAGAATTGTATTGCTTGGATGTTAAAGGTTTTTAGTCCCATTGTGTTAAATAAATAAAGACTATTTATAAATAAGGTGGGTTTTTAATATAAGCGTGTATGAATTTTGCATAGCATATTTAAATAGTTTTCAAGCGCATATAATATTATTTCATTTCCTTTTATTGCAAATATATTTCAATATGTTCATGGATATTAACTAAATAAAAGAGTTCAGGTATTTATATTAATTGTATGGTCTAGTAGATGCATGGTTGATTAGGGTTTCTATTTTTAAGGAAAATTATTATGAGATTGTGTTTATAACCCTGCCATAAACTGATATATTATTTGGATAGCACTACTAAGATTTTCATAAATATACTGACAACAACATGATCTTGCCTTTACAACATGATCCTGCCTTTACAACATGATCTTACCTTTACAACATGATCTTGCTTTTTCAACATTATCTTGCTTTTACAACATGATCTTGCCTTTACAACATAATCTCCCCTTTACAACATGAACTCGTCTTTACAACATGATCTTGCCTTTACAACATGATCTCGTCTTTACAACATGATCTTGACTTTACAACATGATCTCGTCTTTACAACATTATCTTGCCTTTACAACAAGATCTCGTCTTTACAACATGATCTTGCCTTTACAACACAATCTTGTCTTTACAACATGATCTTCCCTTTACAACATGATCTCATCTTTACAACAGGATCTCGTCTTTACAACATGATCTCGTCTTTACAACATGATCTTGCCTTTACAACACAATCACGTCTTTACAACATGATCTTCCCTTTACAACATAATCTCATCTTTACAACACGATCTCGTCTTTACAACATGATCTTCCCTTTACAACATGATCTCATCTTTACAACAGGATCTCGCCAATACAACATGATCTTGCCTTTACAACATGATCTTGTCTTTACAACATGATCTTCCCTTTACAACATGATCTCATCTTTACAACAGGATCTCGCCAATACAACAGGATCTTGCCTTTACAACATGATCTTGTCTTTACAACATGATCTTCCCTTTACAACATGATCTCATCTTTACAACAGGATCTCGCCAATACAACATGATCTTGCCTTTACAACAGGGCCTCTTAGCAACCTCACTAGCATCTATAAATGGAGCCCAATTACATTGTTATTCATAAATATTAATACAACTCATAATAAGAAAATATTTACTAAATACATACACAAATACAGCACAAAAACATAGCATCCCTTTGTATTAAAGTTAGGTATGTGCAAAATTCATTAATTGGATACTCGTTTGCCAAACAGATTCTAAATATGGCCGTGGGTAGCAGCATTCAGCTATTTTTAGCACCGGATATATTAGTTTTAAAGAGATATGAAACCCAACATTTTTCTTTCAGATAGAGCATGCAGTTTTAAACAAATGTCTAATTTACTTCTATTGACTTTTTGTTCTTCGTTCTCTTAGTAACTTTTGTTGAAAACCAGGGATGAATGCTTAGGAGCCGTCCCTGGAGTATTATATTGCAGATGTTTTGCAAGAATGTTATCAATTAGCAAGAGCCATAGATGGCAGTACATTCCTGCCATATAGTGCTCCAGATGCTTACATAGGTATCTATTTAATGCAGAATATCATGGGAATTAAACAAATTTCACAATTGAAGTAAACTGTAAACTTTTTTAAAATGTATGTCCTGGCTGAATTACAAAAGAAAATGTTTGGGTTTTATATCCCTTTAAAGTGCAAAACACAAAGCACAGTAATATATGATATATATATATATATATATATATATATATTATTATTCTTTATTTATAAAGCACCGACAGATTCCGCAGCGCTGCCCATGGCTACAAGGATAACAGTACAGTGGAGAAACAATACGATACAGGGGGAATTGAGGGCCATGTTCCTGTGGAAACTTACAATCTAGATTATATATATATATATATATATATATATATATGAAGTAAGTGAGTTGAATCCAGCACCATAGGTTTTAGTAAAATTTCTTTCCCACCTGTGTGCACGTTACCAAGGAGTATCAGCCAAACTCCAGTGTATACAGTCCATGTAAAAAACAAGGTAACAGCACCACAGCACACAATCTTCTTTTAAAGGTGAAAAATCTTTATTTGAGGTTTAGCAACCAGTAAAAAGCGACGTTTCGGACCTACATAGTCCTTAATCATGCATAAGTTAAAATCAAACAAACAGACTTTAAAAAGGGTATCTGGACCAATCATGCTTCAATTCTCAGTGTTAATTGGTTTAACCCATACCTATCCAGGTTTGTAAATTTCAACAACAGTGGCCTCTAGTGGTACCAGAATATATTCCATCATTTAAAACCATTATAAAAAAAATACAAATCATAATCTCTATTCAGACCATATGGATGTAATGTGTTCAGAAGTTTAATCCACCATACTTCTTTCTGTTTTAATTTTAGTTCCCTATTACCCCCTCTTCTATGATGGGGGATATGGTCAATCACTTGAAAGCGAAGCTGGCTTACTGTATGACCCATATTTGTAAAATGTGCTGATACTGGAAGTGACATATCTTTTGATTTAATGGATGCTTTACGTTGACTAAACCTATCCCTGGCAGCTTGGGTGGTCTCGCCAATGTAACAAAGACCACATGGGCATTTAAGTAGGTAGATTGCATAGTTGGTTTGGCATGTATATAACCCATTGATTGTATATTGCTTTCTTTTGTCATTTTGTGCTAAGAATTTCCCTTTAATAACTGAATTACATTGAGCACAGTGTAAGCAGGGGTAACAGCCTTTATTAGGGGTAGTTAGATAATTTACATCAGACATTTTAGTTGTACCTATATCAGCTTTTACTATGTGATCCCTAAGATTTTTTACCCTTCTATATGATGGCATAGGGGGGAGTTTAAATGATTCTATCTCTGGATTATATTTTGACAAAAGATGCCAGTGTTTTCTTACTATTCTAAAGATGTCATTGCTCTTGTCACTGTATTCCATTGAAAGCACTAATCTATCTGTTCCTTTCTCTGTTGGTTTTTTATCATGTACTCTATCCAAATCCTGAATGTTTTTAGTGATATTTTCTTTTGGATATCCTCTTTGGATAAATTTATTGCCCATAGACACTAGTCTTTCTGGCAATACTTTTTGATCTCTAACTATTCTTTTAGTACGCAAAAGTTGACTCCTGGGTATGGATTTAAAAACAGTATCAGGATGGAAACTTTCATATCGCAGCAGAGTATTTCTATCTGTGGGTTTTACATATAGATCTGTACTTAATGTATTTCCATGTTGATATACAGTTGTATCCAAAAAGTTAATCTTTTGGATAGAGTAAGTAAGGGTAAATCTTAGGCCTGTCATGGAGGCATTGATATCCTCAACAAACTGTATCAGGGACTCCAATGAGCCCCCCCATATGCCAAAAATATCATCTATATACCTTAGCCACAGCTTACAATGGCTGATGAATGGCTGATTAGTGTAGACAAATTTGTTCTCAAAGCCACTCATGAACAAATTGGCATATGAGGGGGCTACATTGGAGCCCATGGCTGTTCCCCGCTTTTGCATGTAGTAAGTGTCTTGAAAGAGAAAATAATTGCAATATAGGACAAGTCTCAACATGTCATCAAAAAAATCAATCTGAGATAGATTATATAAGCCACTGTCACTCAAAAAACTTTTCACAGTCAATAGACCTGCCTCATGGGGAATAGAGGTATATAGATTTACCACATCCAGTGAAAAAATTAACCAAGTATCCTCTATTTCAATCCCCATAAGTTTTGAAAGAAAATCATTTGTGTCCTTAATAAAGGATTTTTGCTGTTTGACAAATGGAAAGAGGACTTTGTCCAGAAAGATAGAGATATTAGAAAAAATAGAATCGGTACAGGCCACAATAGGGCGTCCTGGTGGATGTAATAAGCTTTTATGGACTTTGGGTAATGTATAAAAAATTGGTGTTATGGGGTATTTATTATACAAAAAATCATAGACCTGTTTAGAAATAATGTTATGAGTCAAAGCTCTATCTAATATGCCCTTAAGCTCTCTTTGTATTTCTTTAAGAGGATCATGATCCAATATTTCATAAACCCCTCCATCTGACAGCTGTTGTAATATCTCCTGCACATAATAGTCAGTGTCTAACACTATTATTGCTCCGCCCTTGTCAGCATTTTTTATGGTGATATTTTTGTTATTTTTCAAAGTAGATATAGCCTCCCATTCCCCTTTTGTGAGGTTATGTTGTTTTGTGTAAGGATTTAATCTAGTTTTTTTCATTAGATTAGCAACATCTTGTTGAACAAATTTAACAAATGTTTCTACACCTGAGTTGCTTGTTGGAGGTACATATGAAGATTTTTTGTGCAGATTTAACTTTTTCAAATTCAAACATTCACTCTGCATATCATCTTCATTTATTGCATTAGTTTCACTTACATTGGCTACATTTTTACCACCATATATTGATTTCAACCTTAGCAGTCTGAAAAATTTGTATAGATCTTTGTCAATTTCAAACTCATCACAATCTTTCACTGGACAGTATGACAAGCCCTTCATTAATAAGCTATGCTCATTATCTGTAAGCTTATATTTCGAAATATTAATAACCAGATTAGTTTCAACATTTGCCTGTGGACTAGCATTGGGTATCACAGGTATAAACTCAGACAGTGTACTATCTACCTTTAAAAGAAGATTGTGTGCTGTGGTGCTGTTACCTTGTTTTTTACATGGACTGTATACACTGGAGTTTGGCTGATACTCCTTGGTAACGTGCACACAGGTGGGAAAGAAATTTTACTAAAACCTATGGTGCTGGATTCAACTCACTTACTTCTTGTTCATGGAATCAGCAGAGTCACGAGCACCTGTAGTGAGTGAAAACACAATGGAGGACAAGCAGCCTTCTACTTTCTCCTATTCAGACATAGATGCAGCACGCATCACCTCACTGGCCCTGGGATCAAGGGATTTCTTAAGGGTCACTGCAGAAGCAGACAATAAAAAAGAGTATGAGAGAACAAAAAGAAAATTAATATCTCTGGAACTGCATTCTGTGACACTTGCAGAATATTACCGTATTAAAAGGATCCCCAGAGGCTTAAGAGTTAAACTGAGGCCCACCATTCTATCTAACAATGAAATGTATAAAAGTAAATTTGAGAGCATTCTGAATAAGTGCTCATTTGACCTTATCGTTTTGACCATGGAGTGCCTACAACTGGAAATTGAGAAACAGAAAAAAACCATATCAGAAGTGGAAAGAATGATGGAAACTAAACTCACCCTGGATATGCTGAAAACTACTAAAGAAGAAGTAGATGCATTACTGGCACAATACTGTTCAGACCTGGAAGAAAGGAAAAGGGTTAAATTTACACGGGATGAAACGGACTATGCCAACAACAGAGTGTACCAGTGGTCACATGACCAGACGTCACGACGTGGAGGAGACAGCCGAGAATTACAGCAGCGCAAGAAAAGGAAGACAGCTCATCATCCGGCGAGAGTTTTTTAGACACAGGCTCAGAAGGCGACACCGGAGGGGAGGGCGGAAGCACCGCCGATCAAAGGGAGTACAAGATGCACACACGGAGTTCCTGGAACCAGCAAGGGCAGCCGCAGCGGTCACGGAGAGGAGCCAGACATCGCAGGGGTATGAGAAAACAACAATAGAGGTAAAAAAGTTGCCGGTTGTTAACCCCTTACTGTTTAACAAAAATGAACTGCCTGTTACTAACTTTATAAAGGGAAATGAACGGAACGAACTGTCTAATATTGCTAGTACTCCAGTGTTATCTGAAAATCCACTTGAGGGAAATGAACTGCCTGAGATTAACCTCTTAGAGTGTGGTATAATAGGGGGAAATGAACTGCCTGAAATTAACTCCCTAGAGTGTGACATAGTAGATAGTACACTGTCTGAGTTTATACCTGTGATACCCAATGCTAGTCCACAGGCAAATGTTGAAACTAATCTGGTTATTAATATTTCGAAATATAAGCTTACAGATAATGAGCATAGCTTATTAATGAAGGGCTTGTCATACTGTCCAGTGAAAGATTGTGATGAGTTTGAAATTGACAAAGATCTATACAAATTTTTCAGACTGCTAAGGTTGAAATCAATATATGGTGGTAAAAATGTAGCCAATGTAAGTGAAACTAATGCAATAAATGAAGATGATATGCAGAGTGAATGTTTGAATTTGAAAAAGTTAAATCTGCACCAAAAATCTTCATATGTACCTCCAACAAGCAACTCAGGTGTAGAAACATTTGTTAAATTTGTTCAACAAGATGTTGCTAATCTAATGAAAAAAACTAGATTAAATCCTTACACAAAACAACATAACCTCACAAAAGGGGAATGGGAGGCTATATCTACTTTGAAAAATAACAAAAATATCACCATAAAAAATGCTGACAAGGGCGGAGCAATAATAGTGTTAGACACTGACTATTATGTGCAGGAGATATTACAACAGCTGTCAGATGGAGGGGTTTATGAAATATTGGATCATGATCCTCTTAAAGAAATACAAAGAGAGCTTAAGGGCATATTAGATAGAGCTTTGACTCATAACATTATTTCTAAACAGGTCTATGATTTTTTGTATAATAAATACCCCATAACACCAATTTTTTATACATTACCCAAAGTCCATAAAAGCTTATTACATCCACCAGGATGCCCTATTGTGGCCTGTACCGATTCTATTTTTTCTAATATCTCTATCTTTCTGGACAAAGTCCTCTTTCCATTTGTCAAACAGCAAAAATCCTTTATTAAGGACACAAATGATTTTCTTTCAAAACTTATGGGGATTGAAATAGAGGATACTTGGTTAATTTTTTCACTGGATGTGGTAAATCTATATACCTCTATTCCCCATGAGGCAGGTCTATTGACTGTGAAAAGTTTTTTTGAGTGACAGTGGCTTATATAATCTATCTCAGATTGATTTTTTTGATGACATGTTGAGACTTGTCCTATATTGCAATTATTTTCTCTTTCAAGACACTTACTACATGCAAAAGCGGGGAACAGCCATGGGCTCCAATGTAGCCCCCTCATATGCCAATTTGTTCATGAGTGGCTTTGAGAACAAATTTGTCTACACTAATCAGCCATTCATCAGCCATTGTAAGCTGTGGCTAAGGTATATAGATGATATTTTTGGCATATGGGGGGGCTCATTGGAGTCCCTGATACAGTTTGTTGAGGATATCAATGCCTCCATGACAGGCCTAAGATTTACCCTTACTTACTCTATCCAAAAGATTAACTTTTTGGATACAACTGTATATCGACATGGAAATACATTAAGTACAGATCTATATGTAAAACCCACAGATAGAAACACTCTGCTGCGATATGAAAGTTTCCATCCTGATACTGTTTTTAAATCCATACCCAGGAGTCAACTTTTGCGTACTAAAAGAATAGTTAGAGATCAAAAAGTATTGCCAGAAAGACTAGTGTCTATGGGCAATAAATTTATCCAAAGAGGATATCCAAAAGAAAATATCGCTAAAAACATTCAGGATTTGGATAGAGTACATGATAAAAAACCAACAGAGAAAGGAACAGATAGATTAGTGCTTTCAATGGAATACAGTGACAAGAGCAATGACATCTTTAGAATAGTAAGAAAACACTTGCATCTTTTGTCAAAATATAATCCAGAGATAGAATCATTTAAACTCCCCCCTATGCCATCATATAGAAGGGTAAAAAATCTTAGGGATCACATAGTAAAAGCTGATATAGGTACAACTAAAATGTCTGATGTAAATTATCTAACTACCCCTAATAAAGGCTGTTACCCCTGATTACACTGTGCTCAATGTAATTCAGTTATTAAAGGGAAATTCTTAGCACAAAATGACAAAAGAAAGCAATATACAATCAATGGGTTATATACATGCCAAACCAACTATGCAATCTACCTACTTAAATGCCCATGTGGTCTTTGTTACATTGGCGAGACCACCCAAGCCGCCAGGGATAGGTTTAGTCAACATAAAGCATCCATTAAATCAAAAGATATGTCACTTCCAGTATCAGCACATTTTACAAATATGGGTCATACAGTAAGCCAGCTTCGCTTTCAAGTGATTGACCATATCCCCCATCATAGAAGAGGGGGTAATAGGGAACTAAAATTAAAACAGAAAGAAGTATGGTAGATTAAACTTCTGAACACATTACATCCATATGGTCTGAATAGAGATTATGATTTGTATTTGTTTTTATAATGGTTTTAAATGATGGAATATATTCTGGTACCACTAGAGGCCACTGTGTTGTTGAAATTTACAAACCTGGATAGGTATGGGTTAAACCAATTAACACTGAGAATTGAAGCATGATTGGTCCAGATACCCTTTTTAAAGTCTGTTTGTTTGATTTTAACTTATGCATGATTAAGGACTATGTAGGTCCGAAACGTTGCTTTTTACTGGTTGCTAAACCTCAAATAAAGATTTTTCACCTTTAAAAGAAGATTGTGTGCTGTGGTGCTGTTACCTTGTTTTTTACATGGACTATATATATATATATATATATATATATATATATATATATATATATATATATATATATATATATATATATATATATATATATAAACAATGTCGCTAATTAAAGTATATTGCAAAAATTCTTATATTTAAAATTTAAATGAACCCATGTACATGTCAGTTGTGACCTTTGTATTCCTTTAAGTTTTTATTTTACTTAAAGGGACAGTAAATAGGAGTTTGGCTATTTGAAAACAATTGAAGCAAGCCAAAATATTTCATTAAAAAGGCCAAAATAGGTTTTCATAAGATCATGTCTGAAAAGACCAAAAAATCGTTTGATAATTTATTTGAAAGGTATCATCGGGTGGATAGGAATCTATCTTTCAAAATATCAAATTTAAATAATCAATTTAAAACCTTGAGAGATACTTTACCCAACTCTTCTAACATATTGGAAAAGCCCACTATATACAGAGGTTCACCCCATACCATCACTTTAAGGGTCACTTGAACCTCTAGATAGAATATGGTTGATATAAAAATGTCATTACTTTACCATTCTAAATACTAGAAAACAAAAAAATGTGGTGGCTGTTAAAACTAGAAATATGTGTTTTATTTATTTGCCTACCTTCAAATGTTTATTTTCAGAATATTTCTGCGGACACCCATGGCTGTGTGTGTTTTCACAGATCAGTATAATATAAAGAAAATACTACAGCACAAATAGATTTTTTTCTAAACTTTCAGAAATGGGGAAAAAAAACTGAACATATCAGAATGAACTTCCTTTAGTTTTCTATAGGCTTTGAACTGAAGGTTACTTTTCATGGCAGGAATGTTATGGAAACAATAACGTGATAAATAAAGATTTAACTATGACTTTCAAAACACTGAGGTTTTCAAACCGCTGTCTCAAGGTGAAGGACAATCAGATAAAGATAATTTATATAAAATGGTCATACTAAATCAGCAAGTTTGCCTTTTGAAGTGTTAGTTTGAGGGCAGCATACTACTAAAATCTAACTTGCTTAAGATAATACTTTGTTTCACTGAAAATATTTAGCTGTGTAAAGATCCTTTAATCTCAAAAATAGAGGCTTATTTTAACCTTCAACAAATAATTTAATAGCTGATTAAGGGTTTACAAGACCACAATCCCTTGCCTCGCAACGTCTTTGATTTCTTTTTGTAATGGTTTGCAATAATGTGTATTTTTGCATAGGGAACTCATTCTTTTCAACTGTATTTTCTGTGTATTTTTTTTTTTTGGCTATACAACACCCTTTAAAACCATTATAATTAGGGTTGCACCGATACAATTTTTTTATGACCGAGTACAAGTACCGATACTTGTTTTCAAATACTTGCCGATACCAATTACCAATACTTTTTTTTTTTATGTCATGTGACAGTTTACCAAGCACAATACAGATTATTTAAGATTCCTTCTTTATAGTTATAAAGGACTGTAATTGAAAAGACATTATGAAATAATAAAACAGTTTTATTTGTCACAAAGTTCACTGAAAATGTTTATAAATAAAAAATATTACAATAAAATATTAAATTTAAAGGGGTGATGCAATTGGGTTGTAGGGCTGTTATATAACATCAATCTGACATTTGTATGGAGGTTCGACTCTAAGTTGAACAGTCTTTCACTTTCCACACTACTGCATGGGGCAGAAAGATATATTTGGGCCATTTCAGCCAGAGCTGGAAATTTGTTTATTAACTGCCCAGTTCTTCAGGGGTTTGTCTGAACGAGGTACAGTGATCTCACCTACAATAATACAAATAACAGCAATTTGTATTGGCAGAACAGTAGTAAACATTTTCTTTTTAGTTTAGTCTCCACTCCAGTTTAAAATGAAATGGGAACATGCAGTTTGAAAAAACGCCACAAGATAGCATATGGGTAGGAAGTGGAGGTATCGGTTTAAGTATCAGTGCATTTGCACAAGTACAAGTACTCATGCAAATACTTGGTATCCGTACCGATACTAGTATCCATCTAGGATTCTATCAGCCAATTGGAATTAAGGTAGGATTGAACTTCAATCTGATTGGCTGTACAGTGGAGAAACAATACGATAAGAGAATGCTCCGCGTCGGATGTCTTCAGGATGCTGCCGCTCCGCTCCAGATGGATGAAGATAGAAGATGCCATCTGGATGAAGACTTCTGATGGATGGAAGACCTCTTCTTGCCCCGCTTGGATGAAGACTTCTGCCGGTCTGGATGTCCCCTTCTGCCCCATCGGATGAAGACTTTGGCCCGGCTGGGTGAAGACGACTCAAGTTAGGGAGATCTTCATGTGGGTAGTGTTAGGTTTATTTAAGGGGGGTTTGGGTGGGTTAGAGTAGGGGTATGTGGGTGGTGGGTTTTAATGTCGGGGGGGTTGTATTCTTTTTTACAGGCAAAAGAGCTGATTACTTTGGGGCATGCCCCGCAAAAAGCCCTTTTAAGGGCTGGTAAAAGAGCTGATACTTTGTAATGTAGAATAGGGTAGGGACTTTTATTATTTTTTTTATATTTTATTTTATTAGGGGGCTTAGATTAGGTGTAATTAGTTTAAAATTCTTGTAATATTTTTTTATTATTTGTAATTTAGTGTTTGTTTTTTTTGTACTTTAGTTTAGTTTATTTAATTGTATTTAATTGTAGGTACTTGTAGTTAATTTATTTAATTTATTTAATGATAGTGTAGAGTTAGGTTTAATTGTAACTTAGGTTAGGATTTATTTTACAGGTAATTTTGTAATTATTTTAACTAGGTAGCTATTAAATAGTTATTAACTATTTAATAGCTATTGTACCTAGTTAAAATAAATTCAAAGTTGCCTGTAAAATAAATCCTAAAATAGCTACAATGTAACTATTAGTTATATTGTAGCTATATTAGGGTTTATTTTACAGGTAAGTATTTAGTTTTAAATATGATTAATTTATTTAATTAATTTAATGATAGTGTTAGGTTTAATTGTAACTTAGGTTAGGATTTATTTTACAGGTAAATTTGTATTTATTTTAGCTAGGTAGTTATTAAATAGTTAATAACTATTTAATAACTATTGTACCTAGTTAAAATAAATACAAAGTTGCCTGTAAAATAAATATAAATCCTAAAATAGCTATAATGTAACTATTAGTTATATTGTAGCTATATTAGGGTTAATTTTACAGGTAAGTATTTAGTTTTAAATAGGATTAATTTATTTAATTATCGTAATATTATTTCGTTTTATTTAAATTATATTTAACTTAGGGGGGTGTTAGGGTTAGGGTTAGACTTAGGTTTAGGGGTTAATAACTTTATTATAGTAGCCGCGACGTTGGGGGTGGGAGATTAGGGGTTAATAATTGTAGGTAGGTGGCGGTGATGTTAGGGAGGGCAGATTAAGGGTAAATAAAATGTATTATAGTGTTTGTGAGGCGGGAGTGCGGCGGTTTAGGGGTTAATACATTTATTATCGTGGCAGCAAGGTCCGGTCGGCAGATTAGGGGTCAATACTTGTAGTTAGGTTGCTGCGACGTTGGGGGGGCAGATTAGGGGTTAATACAATTTATTATAGTGTTTGCGAGGTGGGAGTGCGGTGGTTTAGGGGTTAATACATTTATTATAGTGGCGGCGAGGTCCGGTCGGCAGATTAGGGGTTAATACTTGTAGTTAGGTTGCGGCGACATTGGGGGGGGGCTGATTAGGGGTTAATAAAATTTATTATAGTGTTTGCGAGGCGGGAGTGCGCCGGTTTTGGGGTTAATACATTTATTATAGTGGTGGCGATGTCCGGTCGGCAGATTAGGGGTTAATACTTGTAGATAGGTTGCGGCGACGTTGGGGGGCAGATTAGGGGTTAATAACTATAATGTAGGTGTCGGCAATGTTAGGGACAGCAGATTAGGGGTTCATAGCTATAATGTAGGTGGCGGCGGTGTCCGGTCGGCAGATTAGGGGTTAAATAATTTTATTATAGTGTTTGCAATGTGGGGGGCCTCGGTTTAGGGGTTCATAGGTAATTTATGTGTGTTAGTGTACTTTGTAGCACTGTAGTTAAGAGCTTTATATTCCGGCGTTAGCCCATAAAGCTCTTAACTACTGACTTTATTCGGTAGATTCGGATGGCCGTGTATTACACTAGTATTGTACAGTATATTAGGTTTTAGGTTATATCACTCTGCTATGGGTTACACCTAATATACAGTACATAATACTAGTCTAATACACAGCATATCCCACCTAACACATACTGAAATGACGAATTTCAGAACCGAACCGAATCAAACCGAATTCAGCCGAATTTATTCAAATCCGAATAAATCCGAAACGAATTCATTCAAATTTTGCCAAATTCGAATCGATCCGAACCGAAATTCGAAAAAATCTGAATCAATCCGAACCGAAACAAATTTTTCGATCATGAACATATCTAATCTAGATATAAGAGCGCATAATTTAAATAATATTGGGAGGTTTTTTTTCCACAGACACTTAATTTCTGACATCCAATTCAAAAACTGGTTGCAGGCACGATGGAGGGAATTTCAACTTCAATTCCCATTATATGAACAAAATTGAAATTCTATGCGAGTCCTTTAAGGCTGTTATCAGGGGAGAAATCAAAGCATTTATGATATTAAGGAAACGTAAAATGCAAGGCGGGATGTTCAATTATCCAGCCAGCTCCGCAATGCTTTTAATTTATATATTAATAATTCGTCCAAAGAAAATTGGGAAAAATACATCCGTAGCAGACAGGAAAGGGATATTTTTTTGAATCAACAAGTTAAAATTGAAGATTTAAGATTCCGATCCTTCTATTATAGGCATGGAGGCAGGGCTGGAAAATTCCTAGCAAATTTGGTTAAATACAAGCAAAAAAAACAGTCAATTGAATCTCTTAAGGTGAAGGGCAATAAAATATCAGATATACAAGCTATAAGAACCCATATTAGAGACTATTTTGTCCAAGTTTTTTCTGATTCCCCAATTGATCAACAGGCTAAACAAGCCTTTTGGGATAAAATTAATATCCCACAAATTTCTAGTAATGATCTAGCTAAAATTAATGTTCCAATTATGGCCGATGAGATATTGCAGGCCATAAAAGCAGCCCCCTCCAATAAAGCCCCTGGCCCAGACCAACTGCCTATAGAATTATATAAGTTACTGGGGGAAGCTATTTGTCCAACGCTGGAGAAATTATTTAACCACTACTTCATCTCAGGCACAATGCAGTCTTCTTTCTTTACATCTTCTTTAGTCTCCTTGATACTTAAGAAGGATAAGGATCCAGAAAAAATTGGCTCTTATAGGCCTATCTCGCTATTAAATAATGATTACAAACTATTAACAGGAATCATAGCACAGCGATTAAAGCCCTTTATGCATTTAATGATTCACAAGGATCAAACTGGTTTCATGACAGGGAGAAATTCAGCTAATAATCTGAGGAAACTCCAGATCGTAATAGACTTCTTTTGGGTAAAGTTGAGAAAAGATAGCACAAGTTACCAACCGATTTTGCCATCCTAACGGTTGACGCGGAAAAAGCATTCGACATGATTACATGGGATCAATTGTTATTTTTATTAGGAAGATTTGGCTTAAAGGGTGCCCTGTTGAATTTTATACAACTGATCTATTATAACTCCAAAGCCTCTATCCTAGTTAATGGATTACCTACTGAACCCATTCTCCTTCAAAAAGGAACTAGGCAGAGTTGCCCCCTTTCCCCTTATTTGTTTAATTTGGCTATCGAACCTTTGGCAATACTTTTTAGAAAGGAACTTGAGGGGATTTGTATAGGTCATACCCAGGTAAAACTCTCTTTATACGCAGATGATCTGCTGATTTTCTTAAAAGACTCGAGGAAGAATATTCCATTAAGTTTAAAGATTTTTGATTAATACGGCTCATTTTCAGGCTATAAGGTTAATTATAGTAAATCCGAAATATTATGGTTATACAAGCACAAAAACGATTTTTCCCAAAATTCTTTATGTGATGCAGAGTATTCCTCTATTTATTACTAGGAGGGACCTTGTATTTTTTAGACAAACTTGTACAACATTTTTGTGGAACGGGAAGAGGACGGCCCTCTCTCACTATAAAGTGTCATTACCAAAAGACAAGGGTGGGTTAGTACTCCCTGATATTGAAATGTACAATTGGGCTTGCATAGGCAAGATCGCTCTTAATTGGATTACAGACTCTGATTATTATACGCTTTTATCTCTGGATCAACAACTAATCAAACCTTATTCGTTGAAAGCTTTGTTACATTTGGAAAAAAACAAATTCCCAGAAAAGATCAAAAACATTTCAAGTATAGGTAATATCATCATAGCCTGGAAAAAAAATTGTAACTGTTTAGAGATTGACCCTTCCTTTTCCAAATTTCTCCACATCAATGGAAATGTTGAATTCCTGTATGCTTTAAATTCTAAAATTTTTCAAAGCTGGAAAGAGAATGGTTTGGTCTATATTGTACAGCTTTATGATGCTGGGGGGGTATGTCAATCTTTTAAAGACCACAAAGAGGAATTTAACATCCCTAATAAACAATTTTTTGCATACTCGCAGCTAAGACATTATTTCTTTGACTTAACCAAAAACCAACCCAATCTTGTAGCTTGGGATAAACTATCTACCATTATTGATTTGTATAGAAATGGGGAAAGAGCGATATCTGCTCTATATAAAACAGTAAAGAACTATCAAGGTATGGATAATTTAAATAGAATTAGGAATAAATGGCATTTTCTGAGTATAAACCCCCAAGTGGACATAATCCAAAATAGTTTTGCATTGGTGAACTCTGCCACCGCCTCTATTTACTGGAGAGAATCACATGTAAAGATCTTGAATATGTTATATATCACACCAGCAATGATAACTAAATGGGAAAAAAAATCAATAAGTGTCTGTAGCAAATGCAGTTTCCCGGCGGCTGACATATATCATTGCTTTTGGAAATGCCCCAAAATCCAAAAGTTCTGGCATAAAATAAACTTTTGGTTTGAAAAACTATGTAATTGTATATTTAAATTTCAAGATGAGAGATTAGAAAAAAGAAGTAAACAAATCTTTTTGAAATGGATGCCCCTAATTTCTTCCTTATCAAAGGAAAGTCAACTGCAGATAATGCACACATTTTGGGGCTCAATATTTTTGGAAGAAACCATGCTAAGAGGTGATTTACCTAGTCTATATAGCTAGAATGTTTTTGAGCCGCCTCTGACCCCAAGAGGGTCACCTTTAGACAGCGTGTCGACAAGAGCCAACCCTTTAAGTATGTATGTTGGGGCGGGGGGGAGTGGAGAGAGGGTGAGGGGGAATTATATATATTTTTTTTATTTTTTTTATTTTTACCCTATGGTTTAAATTATAACTCAACAGGTTTCATGAATGTTATTTTGGTTCATCTCTTTTTTTTCTTGCTTATTGTATGTATTAATTTGTTATTCTTTTTTATGATGTTGTTACAAGATTTGGAAAACTAATAAAAAGATATTATAAAAAAAAAAAAAAAAGAATGTTGATAACAACGAATATTCTTAAAAATTCGATTTTCGAATGTTATTTACAGTTTTCAAATGTCAAATTAGAATTCGAATGTCACATTCGAATGTGAAATTCAAATTCGAATGTCACATTCTAATGCGAATATTACATTTATAAAACAGAATTGTAGACTAGAAACACTATTTTGAATTTGAATGTCACATTCTAATCGAATATCACATTCGAATCGAATATCACATTCAAATTTGAATATTACATTTATAAAACACAATATTAGACTAAAAATACTATTTCTAATTCGAATGTCACATTTGAATCGAATATTACATTATAATCGAATATCACATTTGAATCAAATATCACATTTATTAAACACAGTTGTAAACTAGAAATACTATTTTGAATTTGAATGTCACATTCGAATTCGAATGTGACATTCGAATTCGAATATTACATTTAAAAAAACACAGTATTAGACTAGAAATACTATTTTGAATTCGAATGTGACATTCGAATTTCGAATATTACATTTATTAAACACAGTTGTAGACTAGAAATACTATTTCGAATTTGAATGTCACATTCGAATTTGAATATTACATTTTGAAATTTAATGAATACTAAACATTCTATTATTTTAATGAATATTTTCAAATTTTATTGAAGAATTCAAAAACGAAAATTCGAAAATAGAATGTTAGAATGTTATATAAACATTTGAAATTCGATTCAAACAAACGAATATATAAAAATTTGTTTAAAATTTCGAATTTTTAGAAACATTTGCCCATCCCTAGTATAAAATACAATTAAAAATGATGTATTATGTTAAAAAAAATATGAAGGCATAGATAATAGAAGAAAGAATAAAAGAACAAGATTACCTTTAATAGAAAGGAAGACTTAAAACACTATACCTGATTTAGTTTTACTAATAATATAAACTTAATTTAACTGATAGCTGCTATTTGTTTCAGTAAAGAAATCCTCTTTTTTTTGATCAGTGTATAAATGTTGGTAGAAAAAATAAAAAAAAAACAAGCAGTGACTATGATTTATTTAATAGAAAACGAAAATATAAATGCAGAAACTACAGCTTTGCATTTTTCCATCTGTAATGTTCTGTTTAATTTATCAATAAAGTGCAACAAGTTTCATGGGCAATACAAAATTCAATCATCTTGGCTCAAACTTTATACTGTGATGTTGGACTAAATTGGGTTACATTTGAAAAATACAAGGTAGATTGAATTATGTTATGTTACAGGATTTGCAAACTTGTGCAGCAACTGAGGAATAGACAGATAGAAACATAGATTTTGACGGCATATAAGAACCAGGAACGGCTGTCCATATTGCAAACTTGAAAAGGATAAGAGTTTACTGCTACAGGAACATCCCTGCAAAATTGGCTGAACTTCTTCTCTCTCACTCCTCATTGTGAGGTTGATTTCTGTTGCAACCTCTGTTTTTACATAGCTTTTCTATAGCTAATACTGCAGTGCTGAAATTGTACCAAGCATCAACAATGTTTATTTCAAACAACAAACTAATAGTAAAGGAGCTATTTACAAACAATATAACACACTACAGCAGGCAACCTGGATCTATAGGCACATTAATAGGTAAGAGAATTTGACATTACACTGGCCATTTAATGTGTAGGATAGAATAATCTAAATTCCCCTAAAGTATTTGCTCCTATCACCTTTATTGGAAGTTTTTTTAATGAATGAACTCTGTAAATAAATGCTTCCACGAATTACAGTGCACTTTAACCACGTGCAAAAGCATATATTTAAAATACCAAAATAAAGATAAATTAACTATTTGTAAAATGATTTAATACACTCTATCAGGTAAAATGGATACTTGGGAACAAATTGAAGAACGGAAAATTTTACAGTACAGTGTCCATTTACATCTCTATAGCAGAACAATCACACTTTTTTTTACAACAAATGCAAAGTATGGAAAAAGCTAGCTATTATCTTGTAAAATGTAAGAGCAATAAGCTCCTGTTCAAGCAAGAGCTTATAAGCCAATGGAAAGTGGTGCAAGACATCCTCAGCATTTCAATTCAGACCAGCTTTATTGAAAAGACTGCTGGCATATTAGTATTATGCCCTGGCACTTAGGCATGTAAGCTAGGACTCCCCAAAGTACTGAAAATGGAACCATACACACAAGAATGTTTATTATAAACTTATTGCAATACTATAAATCAGTGTTCAGCTTATAAAGCAAGGTGGTGATTAAACTTTAAACACATTACTTATCTTTGAGTTTCGAATGCAGCATTAATATCAGCATACAAGAGTAGACGGGCAGAGGAGTGCACTGTATCATCACTATCATTCAGTGAGACACATGCAGCAGATTTCAAAGGTGTTAATGTCCGACACCACTCTCTAAGATGTTGCCCAAATTTCATAAGCAATTCTAATAATTAACCCCTTAATGACCGGACCATTTTTCAGTTTTCTTACCCTTAATGACAATGGCTATTTTTAAATTTCTGCAGTGTTTGTGTTTAGCTGTAATTTTCCTCTTACTCATTTACTGTACCCACACATATTATATACCATTTTTCTCGCCATTAAATGGACTTTTTAAATATACCATTATTTCCATCATATCTTATAATTTACTGTAAAAAAAAATACAAAATATGAGGAAAACATGGAAAAAAACACACTTTTTCTAACTTTGACCCCCAAAATCTGTTACACATCTACAACCACCAAAAAACACCCATGCTAAATAGTTTCTAAATTTTGTCCTGAGTTTAGAAATACCCAATGTTTACATGTTCTTTTTTTTTTTTTGCAAGTTATAGGGCCATAAATACAAGTAGCACTTTGCTATTTCCAAACCACTTTTTTTTTAAATTAGGGCAAGTTACATTGGGACACTGATATCTTTCAGGAATCCCTGAATATCCCTTGACATGTATATATTTTTTTTTAGTAGACATCCCAAAGTATTGATCTAGGCCCATTTTGGTATATTTCATGCCACCATTTCACCGCCAAATACAATCAAATAAAAAAAAACTGTTAAATTTTTCACAATTTTAGGTTTCTCACTGAAATTATTTACAAACAGCTTGTGTAATTATGGCACAAATGGTTGTAAATGTTTCTCTGGGATCCCCTTTGTTCAGAAATAGCAGACATATATGGCTTTGGCGTTGCTTTTTGGTAATAATAAGGCCGTTAAATGCTGCTGCGCACCACACTTGTAATATGCCCAGCAGTTAAGGGGTTAATTAGGTAGCTTGTAGGGTTAATTTTTAGCTTTAGTGTAGAGATTAGCCTCCCACCTGACACATCCCACCCCCTGATCCCCCCCTGACCTCCCTCAAACAGCTCTCTTCCCTCCCCCACCTCACAATTGTCACCGCCATCTTAAGTACTGGCAGAAAGTCTGCCAGTACTGAAATAAAAATCATTTTTTATATTTTTTTATTTATTTTTTCATACTGTCTGCAGTCTGCATCCCCCACATCCTCCCTGATCCCCCCATACATCTTTCTAACCCTCCCCCTCTACCTATTTGCCGCCATCTTGCAGCTGTCTGCCAGTACCCAATTTGCCCCCAAAAATAGGTTTTTTTTTACTTTTTAGATGAAAAATATGTTTTCTGTAGTGTAGCTGGGCCCCCCTTAATAATCTACATCCCTCCCCCTCCCAGATCCCTTACTACTCAAAGAAGATCCCCAGGACCCCAGGCATCTGCATTAATTATATATTTTTTTTCTATTTCTTCCGGTCATCTCCCGCCCCCGCTCCCCCCCGCCGCAACCGCCGATATTGCAGGAACTACTCAAGACTGATACCGATCGGGAGCATATACTTAACGGTCCTCCCAGAAGCTGCTCCCACCCACCAACGAATGTGAGATCACTATAGTCCGATGCAGGGAGGGCCACAGAGTGGCCCTTTCTGCATCGGTGGGTAAAATAAGGGATTGCAGTGATGACTCAATATTGAGGCATCACTACAATCCCTTGTAAGCAGCTGGAAGCGATCATGATCGCTTCCAGCGCTTCTAACAACAGAGGACGTACCAGGTACGTCAATTGTCATTAAGGGAATGTTTTTCCATGACGTACCTGGTAAGTCCTCTGTCATTAAGGGGTTAAATAATTTTAAGTTAAGTACAGTTTAGCAGGTGTGTCTAATTTTACGTCAATCATATTATATCATGTAGCCAATGTTTAGCAAAATAAGAGTGTTCTCAACACAAACAAATATTCTCACAGCAGAGCAGAGCACTATCCCTCTTGAAATGTGACATCCCACTCTTTCTAGATGATACCACTGCATGAGACATCAGAGTGAAATACCAGTGTAACTTTTCTTAAAGGCATATATGTGTTATATGTGATAGATATGTATATATGTACTATAATATATATGTTTGCATACTGTATATAGATAGATAGATAGATAGATAGATAGATAGATAGATAGATAGATAGATAGATAGATAGATAGATAAATAGATATATACACTGATCAGCCACAACATAAAAAATACTGACCGTTGAAGTAAATAACATTGATTTTTATTATTGCCAATTGTCAAGGGGTAGGATATATTAGGCAGCAAGTGAACAGTCAGTTCTTGAATTTTATGTGTTGGAAGCATGAAAAATGGGCAAGCAAAAAGACCTGAATGAGTTTGACAAGGGCCAAAAAGTGATGGTAAACAGCTGGGTCAGAGCATCTAAAAAATGACAAGTCTTGTGGGGTGTTCAAAGGATGCAGTGGTTAGTACCTACCAAAAGTGGTGAACCGGCATCAGGGTCATGGGCACCCAAGGCTCATTGATGCACATGGGGAGTTAAGGCTAGCCCGTCTGGTCCAATCACACAGAAGAGCTACTGTAGCTGAATTAGCTGAAAAAAAAATAATACTGGCCATGATAGAAAGGTGAAATAAAGGAATGAAGCTCACCAATATGCCAAAAAGTAATTCACTTTATTGTAGAGACAGGCAGGGTCCAAATACCATGACGTTTCGAAGCAGTATGCCCCTTAATCATGTGATGATCACATGATTAAGGGGCATACTGCTCCGAAACGTTGTGGTATTTGGACCCTGCCTGTCTCTACAATAAAGTGAATTACTTTTTGGCATATTGGTGAGCTTCAATCCTTTATTTCTTCTATTGATACATGGGAGGTTGGTAGTTACTCCCTGGAGCTTACACCATTGGCGTGATTGCTGGATAACACTGACTTTCTACATGATAGAAAGGTGTCAGAGCACACAGTTTGCTGCGTATGGGACTGCAAAGCCACAGACTGGTCAGAGTGCCCATGATGACCCCTGTCCACCACCGAAAGTGCCTTCAATGGGGACGTGAGAGTCAGAACTGGACCACTGGAGGTAGTGTTATGCTCTGGGCAATGCTCTGCTCGGAAACCCTGGGTCCTGGCATTCTTGTGGCTGTTACTTTGACACGTGCCACCTAGCTAGAGATTGTTGCAGACCACATACACCGCTTCCTGGCGATGGTGTTCCCTGATGAGAGTGGCCGCATTTAGCTGGATAATGCACCATGACACAATGCAAAAATTGTACAGGAATGGTTTAAAGGTGTTGCCTTGGCCTCCAAATTTCCCAGATCTCAATCCGATTGAGCATCTGTGGGATGTGATGGAACAACAAATCCAACCCATGGAGGTCCCACCTTGCAACTTGCAGGACTTAAAGGGACAGTAAACAAAAACTGTAAACTACATGATTATGAACCTTCATATATAAGAATAGTTTTGCAATGAATCTGTATATTGTTTTATGTTTATATTTTTACTGATTTCCCTGCCCCCCAGAACAAAATAACCCCTGCTAACCAATCACAAACTAATATTCAGACATAGCACAAACTATCTGCAGACTGTGGTAACCTGCCCTCTTGTATTCCCTTAAGGCGGTTTAGCACTGATTCAACTAAGTTACTGTTGCAAAAAATGATTTTCTTTCATGATTGTTGATGCAAAACTGATAAACCACCTTTTAAAAGCATGTGACATCATAGAAGTTTAGGGAGGGAGGGAGGGAAAGTAAACAAAAGCTCACATAAATTGCTTAAAAGTACTAACCAAAGCTTCCCCGGGAGAAAGTCAAACAAGCATCATTTTGAGATGTATTTTACAGCAAAAAGATGAACAATAAATAATAAATATATATTGCAATAATGTTTCACTTGCAACAATGGGTTGTTGAAATGTCAAGTTTAATGATCATTTTAAGGATCTGCTGCTAATGTCTTGATGCCAGATACCTCAGGACATGTGCAGAGGTCTTGTGGAGTCCATGCCTCCATGCATCAGAGCTGTTTTGGAAGCACGAGGGGGACCTACATGATATTAGGCAGGTGGTTTTAATGTTGTGGCTGATCAGTGTATATATATATATTCTTGGCATTTTCCTTCCTATTATTTCCTCTGCTCCCTAGGGGCATTCTTAAAAGTCTGACCTAGTGACAGCTGAGACATTAAATTAGATCCTTACTGCAGACACTATACAAAAACGTGATTCACAGATAAGTGAGCCAGTAGTTTAGATTCTTCCCAGGCTTCCTATTCCACCTCACTCTAAACTAAAGTGCCTGCAGCAGTTGCTTTAGATTTTATAAATTATGTTATTTTGTTCAACTTGGATTTGAGCAAGTGAAAACAAGTTAATAAACTATCACTGCCCCAGATAAATTAGCAACACTTTATCATTTGTCAGTCAGATATGTAAACTGTTTAGAAGATATATGTGCATGCCTTGCTAAGCCAAGTGCAATTAGAATTTGCCTTTTATTTCTTTTCTTTCATCTTTTCCCCCCCCAGAAATTATAGAATTTAAAGGGACAGTAAACACTAAAATTGTTTTTCCTTAAAAAGATAGATAACGCCTTTACTACCCATACCCCAGCTTTGCACAACCAACATTGTTATAGTAATATACTTTATAACTCAGGTATGTATCAGATCGATCACAATATGTCTCCATTTCTGACAGCGACTCCCTCCCTCTCCCAGTCACGTGTGGTGTTCTCCAAGGTTCCATTCTCGGCCCCCTACTATTCACATTATTTATAAATGATTTGCTTAATGTCTGCAAATCCTCAACTGTACACATATATGCAGATGACACGGTAATCTATGCAAACAAATTTGATCTGCCGCAGCTTGAGGCAGTGCTCCAAGACCAGTTCACAGAGGTAGAAAAGGGGATCTCAAAAAACAAACTCTTCCTAAAAACTGACAAAACTGTCACAATGATCTTTGGAACGGTACCTAAATTACACAAACTACAAAATTCCCACCTATGCATCAAAACAAAATCAAATTGCACACTGACCGCTGTCCACTCTTTCAAATACTTGGGTATGTTGTTAGACCCCAATCTATCTTTTGGCCTCCACATAGAAAAACTTGCATTTAAACTCTATCCAAAACTAGGTGCCCTGTACAGAAACAAATCCTGCTTCAGCCCTACAGTAAAGGAAAAGATTTTACAGCTAATGCTGAAGCCAATCATTGATTATGGGGATGTAATCTATGCACCTGCACCGCAAACTCACCTTAATAAAACACTATATAACTCATTCTGCCGCTTTGTGCTACAATGTAACTACAGGACCCACCATTGTGACATGCTAAAAGAACTAAATTGGCTGTCGCTGGAATCCAGACGCACCCTCCATCTTTCCATACTTGTGTTTAAGTGCCTTTCTGGGAATCTCCCACCCTACCTAAGCAGAATGCTCTCCCCGGCTGTTCCCGCCTCCGATAACCTCCGATCCAATACCAGCACATTATTTAGTTTGCCTCAATACAAAAAGAAAGCAGCTCAATCCTCCTTTTCCTACTTTCAAACCTTCCCCAAGCCTAAAATTCTTTAAGAGATCCCTCTCTACATATTTTAAAACATAATGCACCTTTCATGGTTGATTATATATTTTCTACCTGTTCTATGTTAAATTTTGCATATATTATGTATTAATATTGTTTTTGTATTTTATTGTGGACCCAGGACATACTTGAAAATGAGAGAAATCTCAATGTAACCTTCCTGGTAAAATATTTTATAAATAAATAAAATAAATAATAACATTTAAACCTCTAAATGTCTGCCTGTTTCTAAGCCACTACAGACAGCCTCTTATCACATGCTTTTTATTAGCGTTTTCACAGCAGGAGCTCATGTGGCCATATAGATAGCATTGTGCTCACGTCCGTGGGTTCTGCACAACACAGCAAGTCAATAGATAATAAATAAAAAGTAATGTGATTCACAGAGGTAAAAAAGTCTATTAATATAATTATATAACTGTGTTGGTTATGCAAAACTGGGGAATGGGTAATAAAGGTATTATCTTTCTTTTTAAACAATAAACATTTTTGAGTGGACTGTCCCTTTAAGCAATATCTTGTCCCCATTGAAAATGTATTCACAAACTTTAATGGACTACATTACAAGTGGAGAGCAAAAATATTAGTGCTATGGTGTTCTATCATCTCCTGAGGTAAATCAATTGCCATTTTATTTTTTCATTCATATTACAAGTTAAAAGTATTTTTTAATTGCTCAAGTGAGAGTCTAGGATGTGCGCACCCGCGTTACATGTCATGTAACGCGGGTGTGCTAAATAATAAAATAGATTCTATGGGGAACTCACTTGAGCACTAAGCTGATGGTATGCTGAACCTATAGTAGAGGAGTTCTTCACTTAGATATAAACTATGGTGTTGAATTAATATGAGACCCAATTTTTTTCATGATTTATATAAAGCATATCATTTTTAACAACTTTCTAATTTACCTCTCTTATGAAATTTGTTTTATTCTCTTGGTATCCTTTGGTAAAGGAGCAGTAGTGCTGACTGGGAGCTAGCTGACAACATCCGGTGCATTAATGAGACGAGGCATATAGGCACAGCTACCAGTCAGCAGCTAGTTCCCAGTACTGCATTGCTTTTCCTTGGCCTGTCTAGATATGATTTTCAATAAAGGATCCTAAAGAGAATTAAGCATATTAGATAATAAAAGTAAATTGGAATGTTGTTTATAATTGAATGCTCTTTCTGAAACGTGAAATTTTAATTTTTACTTTTCTGTCCCTTTAAAGGGACAGTTTACTCAAAAATGTTCTCCCCTTTAATTTGTTCCCAATGATCCACTTTACCTGCTGGAGTGTATCAAATTGTTTACAAGTAGCTCCTTTACCCTTATATTGGCATTTGAAATGGTTGATTTAGCATGTGGTATCCCCACCTATTCTGAAAGTTTGTGGCCGCGCGTACCAGCTATAGATAAGCTTCATAAACACAGCCAGCAGAAGAAATTACAATCCCAGTGGGATATAGCAGAGATAAGGTAATAAAATGTTGATTTTCCATTGTTCTCTCAAAGTACTGGTGATTGTTTTAAGGACAGATATGAGATAAAGAAGCAGGTATATGTGCACAATGTGATACAGTAATGAGATCTGATTATACCTACAAGCTCAACCCATTTTATTAGGTTGTGGCTTCAAAACACAAAATCAGAGCTTTAATATACACAAATAAGCCTTAAAAAGCAAATCTCATACATTTTATACTCTGCAGCTGGTAAAAAAAGCAATTGTAAACACATTAAGGGAAAAACTATTTTATAGTATACTGCCCCTTTAAGTTTGAAACACTGCATACATACACACACACATATATATTTATATATATATACCCACATGCACACTCACATATATATATATATATATATATATATATATATATATATATATATATATATATATATATATATATATATATATATATATATATATATATATATATATATATATATATATATATATATATATATATATATATATATATATACAGGGAGTGCAGAATTATTAGGCAAATGAGTATTTTGACCACATCATCCTCTTTATGCATGTTGTCTTACTCCAAGCTGTATAGGCTCGAAAGCCTACTACCAATTAAGCATATTAGGTGATGTGCATCTCTGTAATGAGAAGGGGTGTGGTCTAATGACATCAACACCCTATATCAGGTGTGCATAATTATTAGGCAACTTCCTTTCCTTTGGCAAAATGGGTCAAAAGAAGGACTTGACAGGCTCAGAAAAGTCAAAAATAGTGAGATATCTTGCAGAGGGATGCAGCACTCTTAAAATTGCAAAGCTTCTGAAGCGTGATCATCGAACAATCAAGCGTTTCATTCAAAATAGTCAACAGGGTCGCAAGAAGCGTGTGAAAAACCAAGGCGCAAAATAACTGCCCATGAACTGAGAAAAGTCAAGCGTGCAGCTGCCAAGATGCCACTTGCCACCAGTTTGGCCACATTTCAGAGCTGCAACATCACTGGAGTGCCCAAAAGCACAAGGTGTGCAATACTCAGAGACATGGCCAAGGTAAGAAAGGCTGAAAGACGACCACCACTGAACAAGACACACAAGCTGAAACGTCAAGACAGGGCCAAGAAATATCTCAAGACTGATTTTTCTAAGGTTTTATGGACTGATGAAATGAGAGTGAGTCTTGATGGGCCAGATGGATGGGCCCGTGGCTGGATTGGTAAAGGGCAGAGAGCTCCAGTCCGACTCAGACGCCAGCAAGGTGGAGGTGGAGTACTGGTTTGGGCTGGTATCATCAAAGATGAGCTTGTGGGGCCTTTTCGGGTTGAGGATGGAGTCAAGCTCAACTCCCAGTCCTACTGCCAGTTTCTGGAAGACACCTTCTTCAAGCAGTGGTACAGGAAGAAGTCTGCATCCTTCAAGAAAAACATGATTTTCATGCAGGACAATGCTCCATCACACGCGTCCAAGTACTCCACAGCGTGGCTGGCAAGAAAGGGTATAAAAGAAGAAAATCTAATGACATGGCCTCCTTGTTCACCTGATCTGAACCCCATTGAGAACCTGTGGTACATCATCAAATGTGAGATTTACAAGGAGGGAAAACAGTACACCTCTCTGAACAGTGTCTGGGAGGCTGTGGTTGCTGCTGCACGCAATGTTGATGGTGAACAGATCAAAACACTGACAGAATCCATGGATGGCTGGCTTTTGAGTGTCCTTGCAAAGAAAGGTGGCTATATTGGTCACTGATTTGTTTTTGTTTTGTTTTTGAATGTCAGAAATGTATATTTGTGAATGTTGAGATGTTATATTGGTTTCACTGGTAAAAATAAATAATTGAAATGGGTATATATTTGTTTTTTGTTAAGTTGCCTAATAATTATGCACAGTAATAGTCACCTGCACACACAGATATCCCCCTAAAATAGCTATAACTAAAAACAAACTAAAAACTACTTCCAAAACTATTCAGCTTTGATATTAATGAGTTTTTTGGGTTCATGGTTGTTGTTCAATAATAAAATTAATCCTCAAAAATACAACTTGCCTAATAATTCTGCACTCCCTGTATATACCCACATGCACACTCACATATATATATATATACCCACATGCACACTCATATATATATATATATATATATTTTTTTTTTTATATATATATATATATATATATATATATATATATATATATATATATATATATATATATATATATATATATATATATATATATGTCGGCTATTTATTTCATTTTTTTATTCCTAAATGAACTTTAAGGAAAACAAGCGTTAAATATTTTATAAGTATAAGTGGAAACTACCCTGCTGCACGTATCGAAGGAGACACAGTGTTTTGACTCACCAGACATAGAACCCAGCTGTGGAAACTGAAAGAGATACAATGTATTTGTACACTTGATGGAGAACAAACAGAATCCTTGCAATCGTCTTTTTTCCTTGCAGTACCCGACGTCAGCACCATACGTCAGAGGAGGCGGGACAACGGCTAGCAGACTAACTATACTCGTTGGGGAAATAAGCTCTCGGTAATGAGAGGCCATGGAGGCATCTGGCTAAGCCCTGTAACCCACTCATGCAAGCGATAGAGATCTTAAGGAAAGGTACTTTTGTATACCGTTACAGTGACTATGTAATACTTCCGGAATAGACCTTTAGGCCCCTATTTATCATAGGTCTTGCGGACCTGATCCGACAGTGCGGATCAGGTCCGCAAGACCTCGCTAAATGCGGAGAGCAATACACTCTATGCATTTAACATTGCACCAGCAGCTCACAAGAGCTGCTGGTGCAACGCCGCCCCCTGCTGACTCGCGGCCAATCGGCTGCCAGCAGGGAGGTGTCAATCAACCCAATCGTATTCGATCGGGTTGATTTCCGGCGATTCCTGTCCGCCTGCTCAGAGCAGGCGGACAGGGTTATGGAGCAGCTGTCTTTTGTGTTTCTGGCGAGTATGAAGACTCGCCAGAAACACGGCCCACAAGCTCCCTACGGAGCTTGTTAAATGGGCCCCTAAGTGCGGTTGTCAAACACTGTGGTCAGTAACCGGCATCTCTCATTATTGGGACAAGTTTGTCTATGACTATTGGCCTGTGAGCATTTTGTGAATTTCAATCTGGGACAGAAATAGTTTAAATCATATCTCTCCCAAGACTGGCTCATATACATTGATATATATATATATATATATATATATATATATATATATATATATATATATATATATATAAAAATAAAGTTGCCAGTTTGGAAAACTTTCCCTATAAGTCTTGAGCAGGGATTGTCTGCAATATAATTGTTTCATATGCTATTAAATAAGTAAAAGAGTGCTGTATTCCCTTTCTATATAAAAAGAGGGTTAAACCCCATCTTTTTATAACTCTCGCTTTAAATTATCTAAATAATTAATTTTTAAAGGGTCTGCACCATTACCTTTTTTTGAAGGTTACTAAAAGACATAAAGGTCTACTGCATATAAAATACTTTTGATTAAGGTGAACAACTCTCTCCACTTAATATATAAATAAATATATATATATATATATATATATATATATATATATATATATATATATATATATATATATATATATATAAAACATTTTTTTAATAAAACAACTTTATTTTCCATTTAATATGTATAAATATAAATGAAATGCATTGTTTTAATATATTTCTGATGTGTTTTATTATGTATATTTAAAGGTTTAAAAGCGTTAACACTGTATTCCAGGTCTCAAAAAAACACAACAAATGTCAGCACTCTGGTGTTGTGCACAAGCACTTGTAATATAGACGCTAATAGGGCAACCTGCACTATCCATAAGATTTATAGGGTGCGCTAGAAAATTGTTGACCGTGTTAAGATTCTCTGGTAAACCATTTTAACCTTTTACTTGCAATAACAGATTGTTTACTATTCTTAGGGACTGAATTATCAAGCTCTGAATTGTGCCTAATGCCCCTTTTTCCACGCGAGCCTTAAGGCTCGTCGGAAACAGCAGGTATGAAGCAGCGGTCTTAAGACTGGTTTGCCTGCTCTGAGGCTGCGGACATCAATCCGCCCGATCCTATACAATCCAGCTGATTGACACCCCTGCTAGCGGGCACGAATCTATATAAATAGATCATCTACAAAACATTTGCAAAGAAAAATCTAGTGTAAAATGTCCCTTTAAGCATAATGGAGCCATTCCAGCTTCTCTGAAGGGAATAGAACAACATAGTTTTCAGAGATATTTTACAGGTAAAGCAGGCAAAATAAATAATAAATGTGTACTACAATCTTGTTTCAAGGTTATGAGCTCTATTGCCAAGCAGTGACTTAGGGGTCGATTTATCAAAAGATCTTGCCAGTTTTTGAACTTCTACGGCTGCAGGTTCTCTTGCACTTGCACGCCGTATATAACAAGCAGCGGTCATCATAGCTAACCTCTTTGCCACCTCTTATTTGGCAAAATTCAATCTCCCCGGTCTTTTCCGACTGGGGAGATTGACAGCTCCTGCCCACGCTTATTTGGCTGTGCGCGGGCAGGGGGCGGGATTGCACGTGAGTGCAAAATAGCGTTTGTGTGCAATGCTGAATTCCTCCAGGAGAATTCAGAACGCCAGAGGCAAGCTGCAGCGGACAGGGGCGCGTATATGCGCCCCTGTCCGCCTCAGCTTGATAAATCATCCCCTTAACCTCCACTTCACCTCAACAATACATCCGAGATAATTGACAAGCCCTGCTTTTGCACAACTGGTGGAATGAGAGCTGGGGGTGAGGCTGCACAAGTTTTGTCTTATGCAATGATAAATGCAGGCTGAGGATCCTAACTTCTCTCCCTGAACCTGGATGGACAGGTTCCCTTGCCTGGTCGATCATGATAAATGGATGAGAAAAGTGTTGAGTTTAATGTTCCTTTAAATTGTATGTGTTCCCTTACCTTATATGGGTGGTATCTCTATCAGTATACAAATATTTGTAAGTAGGGATTGGTGTATTTTTGGAATATGGCCACAGGCAGCGGCATTCAGTTCTTTTAATGGATATATCAGTGTGAAAGTGCAACACACCAAGATATGGGTTTGTGTTGAACTTTCTCGCTGATATAGCTAGAACCAAACAACCAAATGCTGCTTCCTGTGGCTATTTTTGGCATTTGTTTAGCAAGTTGGTGCCAAATTCTGAAAAACAGCCAATACCTAATTGTAAGTAAAAAATGAAATAGAGCCAGAAGACAGTGCATATGCATACAGGGAGTGCAGAATTATTAGGCAAGTTGTATTTTTGAGGATTAATTTTATTATTGAACAGCAACCATGTTCTCAATGAACCCAAAAAACTCATTAATATCAAAGCTGAATAGTTTTGGAAGTAGTTTTTAGTTTGTTTTTAGTTATAGCTATTTTAGGGGGATATCTGTGTGTGCAGGTGACTATTACTGTGCATAATTATTAGGCAACTTAACAAAAAACAAATATATACCCATTTCAATTATTTATTTTTACCAGTGAAACCAATATAACATCTCAACATTCACAAATATACATTTCTGACATTCAAAAACAAAACAAAAACAAATCAGTGACCAATATAGCCACCTTTCTTTGCAAGGACACTCAAAAGCCTGCCATCCATGGATTCTGTCAGTGTTTTGATCTGTTCATTATCAACATTGCGTGCAGCAGCAACCACAGCCTCCCAGATACTGTTCAGAGAGGTGTACTGTTTTCCCTCCTTGTAAATCTCACATTTGATGATGGACCACAGGTTCTCAATGGGGTTCAGATCAGGTGAACAAGGAGGCCATGTCATTAGATTTTCTTCTTTTATACCCTTTCTTGCCAGCCACGCTGTGGAGTACTTGGACGCGTGTGATGGAGCATTGTCCTGCATGAAAATCATGTTTTTCTTGAAGGATGCAGACTTCTTTCTGTACCACTGCTTGAAGAAGGTGTCTTCCAGAAACTGGCAGTAGGACTGGGAGTTGAGCTTGACTCCATCCTCAACCCGAAAAAGCCCCACAAGCTTATCTTTGATGATACCAGCCCAAACCAGTACTCCACCTCCACCTTGCTGGCGTCTGAGTTGGACTGGAGCTCTCTGCCCTTTACCAATCCAGCCACGGGCCCATCCATCTGGCCCATCAAGACTCACTCTCATTTCATCAGTCCATAAAACCTTAGAAAAATCAGTCTTGAGATATTTCTTGGCCCAGTCTTGACGTTTCAGCTTGTGTGTCTTGTTCAGTGGTGGTCGTCTTTCAGCCTTTCTTACCTTGGCCATGTCTCTGAGTATTGCACACCTTGTGCTTTTGGGCACTCCAGTGATGTTGCAGCTCTGAAATATGGCCAAACTGGTGGCAAGTGGCATCTTAGCAGCTGCACGCTTGACTTTTCTCAGTTCATGGGCAGTTATTTTGCGCCTTGGTTTTTCCACACGCTTCTTGCGACCCTGTTGACTATTTTGAATGAAACGCTTGATTGTTCGATGATCACGCTTCAGAAGCTTTGCAATTTTAAGAGTGCTGCATCCCTCTGCAAGATATCTCACTATTTTTGACTTTTCTGAGCCTGTCAAGTCCTTCTTTTGACCCATTTTGCCAAAGGAAAGGAAGTTGCCTAATAATTATGCACACCTGATATAGGGTGTTGATGTCATTAGACCACACCCCTTCTCATTACAGAGATGCACATCACCTAATATGCTTAATTGGTAGTAGGCTTTCGAGACTATACAGCTTGGAGTAAGAGAACATGCATAAAGATGATGATGTGGTCAAAATACTCATTTGCTTAATAATTCTGCACACAGTGTAATGCATTGTTTGTATTTTTTCTTCCAATTAAAGATTTCATCTGTTTTATGTTTCTTAGCAAACACAAGACCCTTTAAGTTAAAGTGATTGTAAAGATGAATGATTTAAAGCCCAGCATTGAAAAATACTCTTAAAAACATGGGCACTTTAAGTCATTAAACTTTACAACTGTGCTTCATTTTTAAAATACTTACCTTTTTGCTACTGTATTGAGCAGATCAATGACTAATCCAGCTTCCTCCAATAGTTGTGTGCCCCCTTTGGCGTCCAGCTCATGAAGCACACAATGATTGGAGGAAGCTAGTTTGTCATCGATATGCTAAATACTGAAGGAGATGCGGGCAGAGGATTGGCGGTAAGTTTACAGTAACATAATGGTAAGTATTTTAAAAAAGAAGCGTAATTGTAAAGTGCCCATGTTTTTAAGAGTAATTTTAAATACTGGGCTTTAAATCAGTCAACTTTACAATCGCTTTAAGTTACATAAAAGAAAATTAGTAAAAATTATGCTTACAATAAAAAAAATCTGTAAAAGAAGAACCCCTTCCTCCAAAATAAAAAAAAAAACCTTCAAATTCTCTGCTTGCTTTTTTTTTTTTTTTTTAAAGCATTGATTGAAAACTCACTGCCATTCATAAGTATATTGGTTCACATATTTTCTCTATTTTCCCTGCATTTCTTTTTGAATATACTAAGAAATTCGACACAGAGTAAAGCAAACCCACTTGAAAATGAAGCAGTGTGTCTTTTTGAATAAGTCCATAAGAGTGAATGTAAATTCTATGCTGGTAGCAGAATGTTTGGTTATGTCTCAGTCATTGTGCATTTGACTATGAGCTGTTTAAGTACACAGTGAACCGAAACACTATTTTATTGTGAGGAACTGCAAGGGATAACACAGTTTGTTTGTTTGTTTTCTTTACAATGTTGTTTTTTCCTTTTTTCTCTGGAATTTTTACAGATCTCACTCACTCCATAAACATAAATGTGTGCTACGCATTGCACCCCAGGGAGCAAGCTAGGTACAGTGTTTACATTCCTGAGTGACAGTTTGTGTGCAAGTCGTAATTAGACAAATCATGGACCATTATTCACATTCTGCTCCCTTACAAGGATTTTACACCGTCAATTACCTGGGCTGGTCATTTTCTTTCTTACTGTATTTCTTTAAAGGCAGGGGTCAAATCCTACAAAAGAAATGTGGGAACTCACCAAGACTTTCACCCCCTCACAATTAATATTGTTTAATATACACACACATACATACACACACACACTGTATTTATATGTATATAATATATACACTCTGGTTAATGAAAGCAAATTAAAACCAATGAAAGATTGAATGGTTGCCTTTGGGACTGAGGATTAACACCCATGGTTACATATTTACAAGGCAGGGGTAAATTTTTTATTTGTAATTTAGGATTCAGCTGATACTGAATACTGAGAAGCCAGTTACACTCTTTTTAGAACACATGAAGGAGCAATTGTATATAGATGATGTTGAATAATTCAAAAAGCTAAGAGCCGTATTAAAATTTTAGGCGTTTAGGAGAAGTTACTCCCTGACTCTCAGGATGTGTAGGGCTTTGTAATGTAAACATATCTTGATAATGTTCTTGTGTGCACTCACTCTGCAGTAAGAAACAACGATAATGTGATTTAAAGTAAAATTATGGTCACAAGGTAAGTAAAATGTGAAGCAAGTAACACTGGCAGAGGAAACAGTAACATAGTATATATTTTAATGCTCGAGGGAAAGCACTAAATAGAGCTCCACTTGTAATCTAGCCCTGTGTGTATAATGTTAAAAAGTGCTAAATATTTTCTCAGCAAGATTTCACACATAAAATAATAACAGCTTATATTAAGTTGAATATGATCTTTTAGAACTAGCGATTCGTTTTTAAAGAGACAAGAATGACAATTTTTAAAACATGTTTTTTGTTTGCAGGTGTTGTGCTTAATTGCTGATATATAGATATTAAATAATATGCATATAAAGCTAACTTTAATGTCCTTTAGACATCATTGTTTGTTCATATATAATAATTTATTTTCCTTTCGTCAGATGGAAAAAATCTTGAGAATGTTTTTCTGTAAACTCATACTGCCTTTAAATACACATTAGAATTTTGATTAAGCAAATTATTTCACAATATTTAAACATGTGTTGTAGTTTCCCTTAATTACCTGCTAATTAAAGGTAATCATTTAGTCTACCAGTTGGATATTTATACCACACAATTAATGGAAAAAGTGGGTGTTAATTAAGAAAGTGTTATTATTGTTATTTTATGATATTAAATTATTTTAAATAAAAAGTAAAATTTGCCTAAAATTATTTTTTCTTTCTTATAATAAAAAAATAAAGTGTTGTGGATAAATATTATTTTAGCAGAGTAGTAGGTTTATCTTTATATAAGGCTTGTTTTATAACACAATGAAGTCTCAGGATGTTTTAATCTTTCTAACCACAAACAGCATGGTCAGACCAGGACCAAAAGTAGGGTTGGGAAGTGCAGTCCACCACCACCTCCTTTTGTTAATCAACCATACCCCAAAACAGTATAAGAACATACTAGTTTAATTTACAAAAACATTTAAAGTTTGCAACATCCTTCAGTCATTTTATTTTGTAATTTTGCTGCCATTGAATAGTATTTTTTTTTAAATGTAATTAAAAAAATGGAAGCCATTGACGTTCACATTTAACTAAAGAATAACAGCTTATTGCTCATGAGCCTGTATAATTAATCCGATGAACTCTGCTTCTTTAACTAATGCTAGATATTCACTCATGCAAGTCTGCACTAAAGGTACCCCAAAGCTGCATTAGCAGCTTGATAAATGGTGCCCTATGTGAAATATTTCACATTTTCATTGTAAAACATCAAACATTATGTTCAATATAATGCCTATAGAAACATGAAAACGGACATGATACCTAATATTTATCTTTCATGATTTGGATAGATTTAAACAACTTTCAAATTTACTTCTAGTATATAATTTGTATTGTTCTCTTGGTATCCTTTGCTGAAAAAGATACCCAGGTATGCTCAGGAGCTGCTGAGTGGTTGCTACAGATATAGGCCTCATGTTATTGGCTCGCACAATGCTCCCAGTATTGTATTGCTGCTGCTTCAACAAAGAATGCCAAGAGAATGAAGACAATTATCTAATAGAAGTAAATTGAAAAGTTGTTTAAAATGGTATGTCTTATCTGAAACATTAAAGAAAAAGTTTGTGTTTCAAGTACCTTTAAATTCACTTATGTGCCAAGGTAAGTCCATGTGCCAACTATCTTTTGAAAAAATATAATTGTTGGTTTCCAGATTACAAAGCTTTCTGAGTTGAAGGGAAACTCTCTAGTTAAGTTCACTTGACTCCAGAAACACATTTATAAGCATATCTAGACCCCTCTATACCCTTCTATATATTTATATTTATTTAGAGGAATTGTCTTATGTGGGCCAAGGAATATACCTGCCTCCCAATATATACAAATGTATTTCTGTGCCTGGAGACAGGGTTATCAGAAGCAGAGATTGTGTGGTCATAGGTGAAGTCTGTCTGGCCTGGCCTGGATACAGCACTGGCTGGTTCAGTGAGAAATTGGGGCCATGAAAAAATTCTAGGTGTTCTTTAGAGATGTTTGCAGATTCCTGGGTTGGGGATGGATTGATCCAAGGGTTAAACAGGAGTAAAATATTAAAGTGGTATAACTAGGATAGCCACGTATGACTAGGATAGCCACCCAATACTGTAGAAAAGTTTATGTAATATTTTTTCCCCCAACATAATTCAACCTTAAAATCTAAGAGGATATTTGTAGATAAATCATTTGCTAAGAATTTCTATAGGATTGTGATCAACCCCTTTGGATGTACTTATATTCTGAGACACTCAATAGAAGTTTCATAATAATAGGGCATTTATATCTATATCTATTCTTTGATTTCTACATTGGTCTGGACAATAATAATACTGGTCATGCCAGTAAAATATCATTTGGAAGGCATCTCTAAGTATGACACGATAAAACTCTCTATTCAGAGCCAGTCCTGCAAATTGTGAGGCATATACTATATAAGGACCATAAAAAAGGCCAGAGAGGACAATTAACAAGACCAACAGAGTGGATCATAAACAAGTAATTGATTCACAATTGGCTGAAATCCTCTCTAACAGACTAGGTTCATATGATGCATTTCAATTAAGATAACAGTGTACTAATCTATATGCAGTACAGCCTAGCTACATCTGGCAAGAATTAAATGAATTATTATATGGCTTATCTCAGGAACAGCCAAAAACCCATCCTTTTTTAGTTGCCCAAGAGCTGAAGTTTGTGACTCATTAATCTTATACAGGATGAACTAAAATTTCCACTTGAATTTTATAATTATCATTATGTTTCTGTAATGAATGAAAAACTAATATTAATCTTTTTAGCAAGTTCTGGGAAATATTTCTGAACAGGAAATATTTTGAATGAACAAATGAAAACAAGAAAAAAAAAAAAACAGCAAGGAATGCTGACCTCCTGTCCTCATAAAATAATGATAATAATGGGGTGGTCAGATCTAAAGAGACAGGGAAAGAAGGGTCTGGAGAATATCAGCTGGCATCTTGTCTATATATATTTTACTTGCTCATTTATTCTCCTTTGCAGGAGACCTCATCATATCCACCTCATCAAAATATTTTCAAAGGTCAGAATTTGATGGAAACCAAGTTTATGAAAAGATTCTCAAAGTTAGATCTGGATGGTACTTTAATGTTATCACCTTTCCCTGGATGCCTTGTTTGATTATTCAGCTAAATGGACATTAAACATTTTGAGATTGTAAAATGAAAAGCTTTAATTATGTTTAGTTAAAAAAAATATATATATACATTTATTATTTATTTTGTTCCCTTTTCCGGTAAATTAATTCTAAAAATGTAAAAATTTACAATTACTCTGAATTTATATAAAGTAAAGGTTTCTGTCACATTAAAAGTTAACGGCTAGATTACGAGTTTTGCGTTATGAGGGGTGCAGTACTAACTTGCAAGTTATTTGCACCGCTCACCTCCCTACAGCGCTGGTATTACAAAAACCCGGCGTTAGCAGGCAAGAAGTGAGCGTAGAGCAAAATTGAGCTTCATACCGTACTCCAATACCAGCGCTGTGGTGAGCTGCGGTAAATTGGTTTTACGTGCTTGTGCACGATTTCCCCATAGACATCAATGGAGAGAGCCGGCTGAAAAAAAGCTTAACACCTGCAATAAAGGAGTGTAAAGCTCCGTAACGCAGCACCATTGATTCCTTTGGGGAAATAAAATTTTTGTTTACACCTAACACCCTAACATGAACCCTGAGTCTAAACACCCCTAATTCGCTGCCCCCGACATCGCCGACACCTACATTATACTTATTAACCCCTAATCTGCCGCCCCCGACATTACCGATACCTACATTATACTTATTAACCCCTAATCTGCCGCACCAACATCACTGGCACCTACATTGATACTTATTAACCCCTAATCTGCCGCCCCCAATGTCGCCGCCATTATACTACATTTATTAACCCCTAAACCTAACCCCAAGTCTAACCCTATCAACCACTAACTTTAATGTAATTAAAATAAATCTAAATAAAACCTACTATTAATAACTGAATAATTGCTTTTTAAAATTAAATACTTACCTGTAAAATAAAACCCTAAGCTAGCTACAATATAACTAATAGTTACATTGTATCTAGCTTAGGTTTTATTTTTATTTCACAGGCAAGTTTGTATTTATTTTAACTAGGTAGACTAGTTACTAAATAGTTATTAACTAGGGCATAAGGATGAGCATTGCCCTTAAAATGGCATTTAGCTCTTTTTCCGCCCAAACCCTAATCTAAAAATAAAACCCACCAAATAAACCCTTAAAAAAGCCTAACACTAACCCCCGAAGATCCACTTACAGTTTTTGAAGACCCGACATCCATCCTCAACGAAGCTGGCAGAAGTCCTCAACGAAGCAGCAGAAGTCTTCATCCAACCAGGCAGAAGTCTTCATTCAACCGGGCAGAAGTCTTCATCCAGACGGCATCTTCTATCTTCATCCATCTGGCGCGGAGCGGTTCTATCTTCAAGACATCCGGCGCGGAGCATCCTCTTCAATCGACGTCTTCTTGAACAATGAATTCTCCTTTAAATTACGTCATCCAAGATAGCGTCCCTTGAATTCCGATTGCCTGATCAAATTCTATCAGCCAATCGGAATTAAAGATGAAAAAATCATATTGAGCTTCAATATGTTGAGCTTCAATCCTATTGGCTGATTGAATCAGCCAATAGGATTGAGCTCGCATTCTATTGATAGCTACAATGTAACTATTAGTTATATTGTAGCTAGCTTAGGATTTATTTTACAGGTAAATATTTAGTCTTAAATAGGAATTATTTAGTTATTAATAGTAGGTTTTATTTAGATTTATTTTAATTACATTAAAGTTAGTGGGTGTTACGGTTAGACTTAGGGTTAGCTTTAGGGGTTAATAACTTTAGTATAGTGGCGGCGACGTTTGGGGCAGAAGATTAGGGGTTAATAAATTTAGGTAGGCGGCGGTGATGTTTGGGGCGGCAGATTAGGGGTTAATAATATTTAACTAGTGTTTGCGATGTGGGAGTGAGGTGGTTTTAAGGGTTAATATGTTTATTCTAGTGGCGGCGATGTCTGGAGCGGCAGATTAGGAGTTAATAATTTTATTTTACTGTTTGCGATGCGGGAGGGCCTTGGTTTAGGGGTTAATAGGTAGTTTATGGGTGTTAGTGTACTTTAGTTATGAGTTTTATGTTACAGCTTTGTAGCGTAAAACTCATAACTACTGACTTTCAGTTTACGGTAAGGATCTTGTAGTTTTAGGCTGTACCGCTCACTTTTTGGCCTCCCAGGCAGACTCGTAATACCGGCGCAAAGGAAGTCCCATTGAAAAAGGATTTTTTGAAAGCTGCAGTAGTTATCTTGCGTTACGGCCAAAAAAGTGTGCGGTGCCCCTAAACCTGCAAGACTCGTAATACCAGCGGTAGTGAAAAAGAGCCTTAACGCTGCTTTTTCACTCATACCGCAAAACTCGTAATCTAGCCGTTAGTGTACATTGTTGAAAAGGATATCTTGGTATGATCATTCAGCTTGCCCCCAGTAGTGTATTGCTTCTTTTTAAAAAAAAGTATACAGAGAGAATTAATCATATTATGTAATAGGAGTAAATTGCAAAGTTGTTCAAAATTGAATGCTCTATCTGAATCATGAAACAAATATTTTGGGCTTTCGTGTCTCTTTAAAATTGCTATACAGCCATTGTTTGCACACTTTATTTGCCATTTATTGTACTCAGCAGAAGAGACTAGATATGGAAACCTTGTTTTCAACATGGCGGCAACCATTACTCTATACAACTTGTTTTCAAACCTTTCCTCAGGCTTCCCCAACAGCCCAGATTTTAGGGATTCCCTTGAATGAGAGCAGATCAAATAACCCTGTTTACTAATCACCTGATTATTTCACCTGTGCTCCAGTTCAGATATCCTCAACATCTGGCCTGAAGACAGATTTGAAAACCAGTGCTCTAAACAAACTAAATAGTTTATAGAAACATCTGGCTAGATTAGGAGTCTTGTGTTATGAGTAAAAAAACAGCGTTTAGCCTCATAACGCTGCTTTTTTACTACCGCTGCTATTATGAGTCTTGCAGATTTAGGGGCACTGCACACTTTTTTGGCCTTACCGCAAATCAACTTACGCAAATTGTGTATAGTCTTTTTTCTATGGGACTTCCATAGCACCGGTATTATGAGCTTGTCCTGGGAGGCCAAAAAGTGAGCGGTACAGCCCATCCTGTCAAGATTCGTACCGCATTTTAAATTCAGTAGTTATGAGTTTTACACTACAACGCTGTAGCATAAAACTCATAACTAAAGTGCTAAAAAGTATACTAACACCCATAAACTACCTATTAACCCCTAAACCGAGGCCCTCCCGCATCGCAAACACTATAATAAAATTATTAACCCCTAATCTGCCACTCCAGACATCGCCGCAACTGGAATAAACATATTTACCCGTAAACCGCCGTGCTCCCACCTCGCAAACACTAGTTAAATATTATTAACCCCAAATCTGCCACCCCTAACATCGCCGCCACCTACCTACATTTATTGACCCCTAATCTGCTGCCCCCAGCGTCGCTGCCACTATACTAAATTTATTAACCCCTAAATCTAAGTCTAACCCTAACCCTAACACCCCTTAGCTTAAATATAATTAAAATAAATCTAAAGAAAACCTACTAATAGTATATTGCATCTAGCTTAGGTTTTATTATTATTTTACAGGCAAGTTTGTATTTATTTCAACTAGGTAGAAGTTACTAGTTATTAACTATTTACTAACTACCTAGCTAAAATAAATACAAATTTACCTGTAAAATAAAACCTAACCTAACCCTACAATTAAATAAATTCCCTAAATTAAATACAATTAAATAAATTTAATACAATTACCTAAATTACAAATAAAAAAACACTAAATTACAGAAAAAAAATTACAAGATATTCAAACTAATTACACCTAATCTAATAGACCTGTCAAAATAAAAAAGCCCCCCCCAAAATAAAAAAACCCTAGCCTAAACTAAACTACCTATAGCCCTTAAAAGGACCTTTTGCGGGGCATTGCCCAAAAGAAATCAGCTCTTTTACCTAAAAAAAAAAAAAAAATACAAACAACCCCCCCAACAGTAAAACCCACACCCCACACAACCAACCCCCCAAATAAAACCCTAACTAAAAAAGCTTAAGCTCCCCATTGCCCTGAAAAGGGCATTTGGATGTGCATTGCCCTTAAAAGGGCATTTAGCTCTATTGCGGCCCAAAGCCCTAACCTAAAAATAAAACCCCCCACCCAATAAACCCTTAAAAAAATCTAACACTAACTCCTGAAGATCCACTTACAGTTTTAAAGATCCGACATCCATCCTCAATTAAGCCGGGAGAAGTCCTCAACGAAGCCGGGAGAAGTCTTCATCCAAGCCGGGAGAAGTGGTCCTCCAGAACGGCAGAAGTCTTCATCCAGACGGCATCTTCTATCTTCATCCATCCGGCTCCATCCAGACGGCATCTTCTATCTTCATCCATCCGGCTCCATCTTTAAGACATCCGTCACGGAGCATCCTCTTCTATCAACGTCTTCTTCCAGAATGAATATCTCTTTAAGTGACGTTCTTTAAGTGACTGAATTCTATCAGCCAATTGGAAATTAAGATTGAAAAAATCCTATTGGCTGATGCAATTAGCCAATAGGATTGAACTTCAATCCTATTGGCTCATCCAATCAGCCAGAAGGATTGAGCTGGCATTCTATTGGCTGATTGGAACAGGCAATAGAATGCCAGCTCAATCCAATTGGCAGATTGGATCAGGAAATAGGATTGAAGTTCAATCCTATTGGCTGATTGCATCAGTCAATAGGATTTTTTCAACCTTAATTCCGATTGGCTGATAGAATTCTATCAGCCAATCGGAAACTAAGGGACGCCATCTTGGATGAAGTCATTTAAAGAGATATTCATTCTGGAAGAAGATGTCGATTAAAGAGGATGCTCCGCGCCGGATGTATTGAAGATGGAGCCACTCCACGCCGGATGGATGAAGATAGATGATGCCGTCAGATAAAGACTTCTGCCCATCTGGAGGACCACTTCTCCTGGCTTGGATAAAGACTTCTCCCGGCTTCGTTGAGGACTTCTCCCGGCTTCGTTGAGGATGGATGTTGGATCTTCAAAACTGTAAGTGGATCTTCAGGGGTTAGTATTAGGTTTTTTTTAAGGGTTTATTGGGTGGGTTTTATTTTTAGGTTAGGGCTTTTGGCCGCAATAGAGCTAAATGCCATTTTAAGGGCAATGACCATCCAAATGCCCTTTTCAGGTTTTAGTTTTTTTTAGTTAGGGTTTTATTTGGGGGTTTGGTTGTGTGGCTGGTGGGTTTTACTGTTGGGGGGGGTTGGTTTAATTGGGGCAATGCCCTGCAAAAGGCACTTTTAAGGGCTATTGGTAGTTTAGTTTAGGCT